>NC_134857.1:64187392-64487392 GCF_049852395.1 Peromyscus maniculatus bairdii
ACCGTCTGCTTATGGATAGATACTTCTTGCCATACCTAAACTTAAATCTGTGATAGGCTGATGGACTTAGGATGGGGGTGCCATGTGCCTCTTTACTTAGTCGTCTTACCGATGTGGCTACATTGAATAGATATTTCTCTGCTCTCGACGCTTATTCATTGAAGTAGCTTGTTGATGCCCAATAGGAAAGGCTAGCTAGCCAGGGCTGCCAAGACCCAGGTTCTAACCCTAACTCCTCCAGTCACAAAACCTCGCCTTGCCCTCGAACACACCTTTTGAACTCTTTTTCTGATTTCTCTCCATTCTCAAAAGCTGCAACTTGGGCTCCCTCTTTTCAACACTGTCTCCCTGCCAGTATATCTCTAGCATCCATTTCTGCTCAGCATCTGTTAAAAGAGTCTACTCTCCAGTCTACCATCCAGACCTGCACCACAGCATTTTGTCTAGGACACGACTGGATAAGGACAGCACAGATTTCTTTCTTTCCTCCACCCAGACCAGTCCCTGCTGGTGTGCTGAACAACGGCCACCCATCCTCCCTCCTAGCAGGAAGAGTCCAGGCTCTCACTTCTACCTGTGTCTTTGAAGCTAAGTACTTCCCTTTCCCTGGCCCATGTTTGCATCTCAAGTGATTCTAAAAACTGCCTAGACAGAAGACATGGCTCTATCTTCCTCAGCAAGGAATAATTGTAAGCGGAAAACCTCCTACGTTTAAACAAGTTAATAAACCCCCTTTGTGCCTATGATTCCATTTGACCTTTGCAAAGGGAGATCAGACACAGAGCAGGTATCCTTATTCCTGTTTACCTAAAGAAATGTCCTGTAAATCTAAGTGAGATTTGAAGCCAGACTTTTTTCTTAAACCAAGGGTTCTCTTCTGTCCTCAGTTTCACATCTCATCCTTCTTAAGGCTCTATAGAGAGTTACACATGCCTTCTCTCTGTCTCTCTGTGTGTCTCTGTCTGTCGTCTCTCTCTCTGCCTCTGTCTGTCTGTCTGTCTCTCTCTCTGAAAGCTACATCCTTGAACCTGCTGGAACAACCTGAAAGACCTCTTCACATACACACATGCCTGGGCGCTGTACAAGACAAGGAGATTCAAAGAAGGGCCAATGTGTTGGTGCCTTAAAACCTTTTCATGCTGAGCATGGTGGCACATACCTTTGATCCCAGCCCTAAAGGAGGCAGAGGCAGGCGGATCTCTGTGAGTTCGAGGCCAACCTGGTCTACAAAGCAAGTTCCAGGACAGCTAGGGCTGTTACACAGAGAAATCCTGTCTCGAAAAAAAACAAAAACGAAAAGTCGCTTCATGGGAGAGAGGATATGTTTGAAAGGGATTTGCTTCTAGGACAAAGAATGCACCCAGAGAAGGTACCATTGGGCTCAAGTATGATTTGGTTTTCCAATCTCCATGGGTTTAGTCTTTGAAAGAGTAGGTGACAATCATGTTCCTCCTTGGCAAATCCAGACGTTGTGAAGATAAGAAGACTCCCAGAAAGCCCTATCCTGCATTTGCTGCCATCTAAGCTGTGAGTTTGGATTCCAAAGTGACTTCTTACGGATTTCTAACTGACCCTTCCAAAATCAGTGAAACTCGATCAGTAAGCAGCAGTGCGAATTCGAGAGCGAACTGTGTTCTGCAAAGTCGGATTCTACAGGCTGACCACGTGGATAAGCATTCCGGCTCTGCAGCAGCTGCCTGCCTTCCTTGGATTTCTGGGACACTTGAGCAAACATCTTTCAGCCCCCTTCCCCTAACGCTGCAAACTGCTCTTCTTTGTGCTTCTCTCGTTGAACTTCCCAGGTCCACTGAGTTTGCTCATTTGTAATCCTAAAAGCAAAGCTGAGGAAATGCCATTGATTTCTGCCTGGTGTGGTGGCTCACACCTATAATCTCAAGATTTGGGAGGCCAGGGAAGGAGGAGTGCAGGAGTATTAGGCCAGCCTGGGCTACATGAGATGCCATCTCAAAACAAACAAAACCATTCATTTATCCACAGATTCTTAGCAGCAACATCTACATACGGTGTAGGAGACCCTACAGTGATGGCTAGCCTTGACTATTAACTGCACTGGTAGGTGCCAGTCACCAACAAAACACACCTCAGGTATATCTCTAAGGCTGCTCCAGAAAGGATTGACATGTGGGAGAACTATTTGATGTAGCCATATCAGGAAGACGACCAAATAAAGAGGGGCATGACACCCCCATCCTGTTGGGATTCTACCACCACTCCAACTCCAGCTGCGTGACCGTACATGCACAGTTCAGGAGCTAAGCAAAGGGTCTTGTGTCTTACATCATCAGTGTGCACTGGTGATTACATGCATGCAGCATGGTCACACAATCAGCGCATGCGTGGTGTAGCTCCATAAGCCTACCTGTGCCTTAAAAGGCCGAACACAGACTCCTCCTCTCTCTCTGTTCTGTTCTCTTTCCCCCATTATCTCTATCTTTCTCTCTCTCTGCACGTGCGTCTTCCCCACTCCTGGTTCTTTTGTCCCCCCACCCCCCAATAAAGCTCTGATCCTGGGTTTTTTCATGGCTCATGCCTTGTGACCTTTCTGCACGGAAACAAGCGCCGCTTATCATTTTTAACACATTCTAAACCCACCAGCCTGTCACAGGTTTAAGTTTAGGTATGGCAAGAAGTACCCAAAAGTAGGCAATCTTGGTCAAGGTGTGGCACCCCTAGTCATTCAGTCATCATTGTGCAGGCTTCCAGTCTCTCCCCCATGGTGTGCTGACAAAAGCTTCCCATGATTGGCACGAGGTCGCAACCTTTAACTTCTCCCAGCGGGGGAATTCCAATTTCTTGGGACTTCATTGTTGCAATAACCCAATAACCAAAGGGAGAGTGTAAGTGTCTCTTTAGAATATCTCCTTCCTGCCAGAACCCTTGCAGGAGGGTGCTCGACTCAGCTAAAATGCCAGCTGGGACTCAGCATAAACTTCCTTACCCAGATCTCTGCTGGACTTCCTCTTGGCCTGGAGCCAGACCTACATCATTCTCTTGTGCCATCTGTAGAAATGGTGTCACAGCCCCACCCCACCCTTAGCCAGCTCCTTGGAGGATGTTTATTTTTTTCAAAGGCTCTGAGAGACTCTTAAGCATGCATCTAAAAATGTATTGTTCAAGTTGTGACTGAAGGAAAGGTTATGGTGTGGCATCCGGAAGATCCTGAGTTAAATTTGGCCGCCTGATGCTCCACTTTATACTAATGACCTTTCCCACTGCTATGACAAAGGGACCTAATGAAGGGAAGGGTTCCTTTGGCTCACAGTTTGAGACTGTGCTCTAAAGGGTGAGGAAGGTATGGCAGCAGGCATGTGAGGCTGCTGGTCACGCTGTGTCCATCGGCAGGAGGCAGAGAGGTGAATGCTGGTGCTCCACTCACTTCTCCTCGGTATTCAGTCTGGGGTCCCATCACCTGGAACAGTGCTGCCCATGTTCAGGGTGGGTCTGCTCTCTTGAGTCAAGCCTCTCTGGAAATGTCCTCCGGGTGTGCCCAGAAGTGAGTTTCCTATATACTTCTAAGTCAGTAGTGTTGACGAGGAAGATTAACCAGAACACACTCCTTCTGGCCACTGGTAAGTGTTCAGGGAAAAAAAAAGTGCAGATGTATGGAGATGGAGGTGAGCCAGTGTTTCTAGACCAAGACGCATCTTCAGAGTGTAGCAATATTTTGCACTAAGTTCAAGGCATCGAGTGAGTGCCAGGCATCCCTTTGGAGTGAACGCTTCAGTTTTCAACCATCAAAGTTGCATCAAGACTCCAAGCCTAACTTTAAATATGTGTCAGAGATGAAGTCTCCAGTAGGTCTTGACGCTTTCAACTGTGAGGCTCCATAGTTCCCATAAGAGCAACTGCAATCCTCAGTTCAGCCACCTTGAAAAATCCTCCACGGCTAACCTCTGCTGCTGCTATGGCAGCCTCGGCAGCTTCCGTTAAGCCTGGGCTGGGCCTGCTGTCCAGTGTTCCGTCACCCTGGTCTTCCTCCAGCAGCTGATTTACGGGTCCCGCTGTTCTGCTGCTTCAGGCTCTCTCTCTGTTGGTGTTCACTGAACCGATGGTAAGGCTTTCTTCTGTTTCCTTTCATCCTGTGGGAGGGATGGCCGTTTTCACTCTTGGAAGTTTGGAAGACTCAAAACTTCAGTGATTAAAACTGACTGTTTCCGGAAGCTAGCCCAAATGACAGGTCTACTTGCACTTCAGGCTTCAGGGTTCATCTCTGGTGTTCAGAAATATCTGTCTTGACCCAGATGCAGGGTGTGTAAAGAAATCCCATTGGGTTTTGGTTGTTGTTGTTGGCTTTGATTTGAATTCTGGTGCTGGGTTTGAATCAAGGACCTCACATGTGCTAAACACATGCTCTACCATTGAGTTCAAACCCCAGCACCGATATTTTTTATTTTGCTTTTTTAGAGAACTTATATTTCAGGAATATAAAGTTTAGGAGAGTAGAGAAGAACAGAGAAAGAGGGAAGGAATGAGAAGGGGAAGAGAAGGGAGAGAGGGGGAATGGAGAAAGGGAGAGTAGAAGAGGGTGGGAGGGAGGAGGGGAGGCAGAGTGGAGGGGGAGATAGAGAGACCTTGAGTTTCTTATACTAGAAGGGCCAGTCTGTATGTGATAATGAGGTGAGCTACTTTAAATCCAAATATAGAAGACTTCCAAAGACAAGGCAAACGGTTTTCATTCATTGCATGAGTTCTTTTAAACAATAAAAAGAAAGGAGCTTCCAGATCCACACACTTCTGCTGAGTGTGACTAGATGGAAATACCCAAGGCGTGGGTTTTGCTCTTCTGAAAGGAAGTGTGCTAGCCTCTAGGATGCAACAGGTGCCCATTTAGCTCCCCGGAGTCATGCATCCCCCTCCCCCCTTTTCAGAGCTTAAACTTGGCACTGAGGAGTCAAGTGGAGACACCTGAACCAGCTGCTGACAGACACAAGGACGACAAGAGAGAGAAGCTCAACAGCAGTCTCTTGTCCTAAGTGACTCACTAACTTGGTGACCCATCAGCTGTCCCCACTTCAAGAGGAAAATGAAAGAACACAGGGCACTGTTTTCACCCAGAGGACCAGGCAAAGCTGACTGACCAACTGACATCATTTCGTACCTGTCATAACACCAGGCAGAAAAGTATGAAAAGAAGGCAGAGTTTTACTACATCCTAAGTTCTTTGGAACACCTTAGAATAAAGTAATCTCAAGGGCCAATAACTACTAAACCCAGCCATGTGGTACCGTAATACAGCAAGGGTTGCCAATTTCCATGTAGATGGAAAAGATGAGTCATTAAAAAAACCAGACGCATGACCTGTGTGACTACTGTCTTGCTTAGGTTTAGTTTCTAATTATTAAGTGTAACTGGAGTGCAGTGCATGACAGTCAGGGTCACAGACAGAACATCACCAACTTCTTGACCAGCATTATTGAACAGCTAAGAAGGAATTCCCCAGTTATGTAAATGTAATAGTTTACTGTGTGTCTTTCTCAAAGCCTAGGAAGTGATTGTCCTCTTGACAATTTATACAGTTGTATGTGACCAAAAAATAAAAGTTTCCAGGTGACTTATAATTAGCATTTGCATTAATGTTTTATATAAAGGGATCCACGGATGTTTTTTCTTCCTTCTGTGCTAAGGATAGAATCCAGGGGCTCATGCCCACTAGACAAAAGCTGTCGTACTTGCTCTAGATATTTGTTTAATGTATTTCTTGTATTATCATTTCATGCACACATATATAATATTTTTGAGACTTTTAAAAGTATTTGTCACATTTAAAGGAATTTTGGCTCATTGGAGTATAAAGTCAGACTTAAATTTCCAATTTTAAATATATATATATATATATATATATATATATATATATATATGTAGAGTCTACACCTATAGATATAACTAACTGCAGATCAAAAATGTATTTTTTACTTACAGAGGATTCCAAAAAGCAAAACTTTAATTGCCACACACCAACCACTGTGCCAGATGTCCATGAATGAAGGGGTGTGTGGGCATACTCTGTGGAAGCCTACCACTGCTTCAGAAATTCTGAATCTCCTGCCTCTCCCCGCCCCCTCTCATTTGTTTCAGACCCCATTCATGTGTAGTCAACCCTCCATATCCTTGGATTCTACTTACACTAATTCAACCTACCTTGCATTTAAAAAAAAAAATCAGAACAATGTATGGTGATATTTTATTTGCGCTGAAATGTGATTTTATTTGTATGTTAATAAATAAAGTTGCCTGGAGATCAGGGGTAAAAACAAGCCATTAAGCAGAAGTCCAGCAGTGATGGCACACACCCTTAATCTGATCACATGGCAGGCAGAGTCTCTGTGTGGTCAAGGACACAACCAAACGTGATGACCCAAATCTTTAATCCCATTACCAACCATAGAGACCTGGAGGTCTGTATAGACAGGCAGTGATGAGGAAGTCATGTGGTTGGGTTTAGAGCCAATGAGAAGGCAGAACAGAAAGGCAATAAAAAGACAAGTCACACAGGAAGAAGGTCTCTCAGGGGAAGCGACAGCAGTGAGTGGTAAGCTAAAGGTAGTCTTGGCTCTTGGCTACTGCTCTGATCTCTTGGGCTTTTAACTCGTTATTTGGCTCTGTGTTTTTTATTTAATAAGACCGTTTAGAATTTCATCCACAACAATGTGTCCACACTGAGCCTGTATGGACTTTTCTCTTGTCATTATTCTCTAAGTGGTGTACAAATCTTTACACAGTGTTTACACTGCATTGGGTATTGTATGTGACTAGAGGTGATCTGAAGCATTCCCAGTATATACATAGTTTATATGTGTGGGCCAGGTCATTTTAGAGAAGGAATCCTGGAAACCATCCCCTGTGGACTGTGAGGGACAACTGTATTTCATTATACTTTGTGATTTTTTTTTCTGTTTGTAGAAGCATATGTTGAAATTTGTATTCTCTCGTAAAATGCTTACAAGAACTTAAATTTCATTGTATTTATAATTTTATTAATTAAATTTAAGAACTCAGAAAAAATTTATTTCAAGTAACTGAAATATATTTAAAGTATGTCATACAGTATATATATAAATAAAGTTAAAAATACTTAAACGTTTAAACTCTTCATGGTAGGACTGGCTGTAATCCAAGTACTCAGGAGGCAGGGTTCGGAAGATTTCAAATTTTGGGCTTACCTAGGCTACACAGCAAGATCTGTCTCAAAGAGAGGTAAGCAAACACTAGTCCATTCTGATAAGTTTATAAATAGGGATAAATGTATGTCACGGCCTCTTTTAAAATGTTACTTAAATTTTGGGATGTTTCTAAATAAGTAATTAACACTGAAAAGCTTAAGGAAAACAAGTTCCTAACTGTATAACATTAACTCATAAATAAAGTCAAAGTCAAGTCCCGAGTTCTCTCCACTACAGAGAACAATGTTCAAAGACTTTGGAAAAAATAGGAAATAAACACAAGATTAAGTGTGGGTCCTTAAAGAAAACTGTTTCCGCCGAATCTTTCTTTCCTTTCTCTTCTCTGGGAGCCCAATGCTGTTGTTCTCTGGCCTGGATCAGTCAGGACCAGCTCCTCTTGTCTGCTCTGGCATGTTCCTTCTTGTCCTGGGCACCACTACAGCAACCATGCATACGTTATCTGCTATCCAGCAGTCTGAGACTGCTTGGGTTACTGAGAGATAATTTGTACTAAACCAGCCTATATGGTGAGAGCAACTTTATCTTTTCTATGAATTTCAGGCTATTCTACACAAAGCAGTGTGAGTGGTAGAACTCACCTCCCTAGCCAGATGTTCCCACCTCGATTGGGTGTGAGAAAAACAGTTCCTCTGAGGCCTGGCCTCCTGTCACCTGCCCGCACTGTCCTGTGCCTCTTTGTCTTGGTCACCTCCTAGACGTGAGTACCTGTTGGCAGTTCTCTTCCCGAGGCCTTCCAAGTGTGGGTAGCTTCTCTGCAAAGATCTTGGCCTCTGACCCTGTCAGCTGCCCTGGACATGGCCAGTGCCTACAGTTGAAGGTCCAACCTTCAAAACGACTCACTCAGCCCATTTGCTTCTTGGCCAGAACCCACCGATCCTGTCACCTGAATAGTAGAGCACCAGCCACCTGTCCCTCCAAATGCCAACGAGCAGCCCAAAGGCTGGAAATCCTAAGGGGAAACTCTCTCCCACTCACCTCCAGCCAACAGGTTTATAAGAAGGGAGCAAAGGCAGTCATTCATCCCAAAGCCCAGCCTCGTCCCTCTGCTTAGATGGCCAGCCACGTTCCTGAGGCTTGTGACTTCTGTGCCTCTCTCATTATCTCTCCTTGTCCATCTTCACCATCATGTCTGTGGACATTTGGGGTTAGGAGCCTCTTGGAATTCTTAGTTGCCTTAGTTTCCCTGGGTATCAGCCCCACATTCCTCCCGGCACCTCCTGACCTAGAGAGCTGACTTGGAACAAGCAAGCTATTAACAGTGTGCACATGCTAAGCTACTGATAACACACACACACAGATTCCTTTCTACTGTGGAGTGCAGCGGTCCCCTATCCACATCCGTGCCCTCCATCACTCACCACTGTCAGGAGCAACTCTTTGGAGATCTGTTTCACTCGGAGGGTGGCTCCTGCCACCATGCACAGTTAACTCTTGCACAACCTCTAACAGTATGAGAATTCTCCAGTGCACAGTTGTACACATTGGGGTATACACCATATGCAACAATGATAATTGTGCAGAAAACAAGTAAAAAGTGAAAAGATCAGGAAGTCTTTCCTGACCCCGTTAGGCTCAGAAGCTAGAAGGTAAGAAAGGACATGCGGAAATGGAAGAGACCCTCCATCTTTTCACTGTCTTTAGTCGTTATTTTACTTGTGTTTATGTATATGTGTATCTGTGTGTGGGTGCACATATGTGCAGGTAAGTGCAGTGTCTGTAGAGGCCACAAGAGGGCATCTTCCTGGCACTGGAGTTATCAGAAAGTTGTAAGCAGCCCAATCTGGGTACTAGGAACTGAACTCTGGCCCTCTGCAGCAACAAGAAATGGTCTTGATCACTGAGCCATCTCTCCAGCCCACACATCCATCTTTATGTTAGAGATAATTTCACAAGCTTATGCAACTTTCTGCTCAGTCAGCTGGGCATTGTTTTCGTGTTCAGGCAACACATTCCTTCAGAATCCTTACATCTGTGGCTATGGATTACTGAGAAGCAACTACTGTAACACTATTTTCTAGGAACACTTCCCTGGCTTGCCCCAACTCCTGTCCAGTAGCCCTGTGGGTGTGAGATGTTGTGTTTAAGGCTTTTCCATAGCACAGTCCAGATGCTCCAGATGGACATTTAAGAGTCCTATCACCACCGACATCACAGAGTTATAGCCACACATTCCACAGTGCTCCATGACACCCTTAGTCATCACAAGCTGATGGAGACACAAGCCTCTCTAAAAAATTTTGAAGTTGGGGGGAGCAAGCCCCAGGGCTGTTTGGAGGAACCAGCCCAGCAGTAGGTGGCCTATCAACATGACACAGAGACGGTATTGCTACATACAAGCTATGTTGTTTTGGTCTGCCAACTTGAAACAGTTTTTCATTTAAAACATCATATTGATTGATTGATTTGTGTGTGTGTGTGTGTGTGCACATATGCATGCATGTGCATGGCACAGCACACTTGTGAAGAGCAGAGAACAACTTGTGAGTATCAGTTGCTCCTTCTACCGTGTGGATCTCAGGGCCATCAGGCTTGGTGGCAAGCACCTGCTAGTGGAACCAACTCACCAGATCCAGACTGAAGCAGTTTTTAACACATGTGAACTACAACGCCTCCTTTAGCAGGAGAAAGAAACACTTAGGCATTGGAAGGTGAACATTCCCTCGATTTTCCAGCCATAGCCCAAGTACAGGTATTGTAGGCATAGCTTTATCAGGGTGCCCAAATCAAGTACAGTTTCACAGGCCTTGGAGGCATGTGAATGTCTGCTCAGCATACACCTCACCCCCATAAGGCAAAAGTCAGAGATATTCAAAACATTTGGTTTTTTCCAAGTATACTCATATGTTTTCTTATCAGCTGAATGGCATGATGTCTCCCTGGAGGAACAAAAGGCACCCCCATTAACAGACACACAAATGTTGTCTCAGCTGTAGTCTGCCAACAAGGTGGCCCTTTAAGTTGTAAGAAGTAAGGGGAATCTCTTCTGGGGAGACAATTGCCTCCTCTGGCTGGCACCAGGATTTCAGCCTTGCCTTCCCTACAGCCTGGGATTCTTGGAGAAATTTAATTATTTGGGGGTCTGTTGTTTCTGTAGTCTGATCGCTGTTGGGGGTGGCAGTGGACAGGCTGATCACTGAGGCAAGAAGTGGACAGTCTGATCACTTAGGAGGGAGTGGACAGGCTGATCACTGAGTGGGGGTGGACAGGCTGATCATTACAGAGAGAGGATGAACACAAGTGTATCTCTGTAGAGTACCCTGTCTCCTGCAAGGGTGATTACAGTCCCTGACTTTACTTTTAGACTTTACCCTTGAGGGGTTTGGGGGTGATCTTCTAGACTTGGTATGAAATTCCTGAAATATGCTCATGCCCGACACAAATACAATGGAGAACGCTGGTGAGAGTCAGTGTCAGAAAACAAGACTGGTGTCAGGTGGGCACACAGGAGCGCACCTTCTCCACAGCCTCTCCCGTACCTGCTTTTGAAAAGAGACTCCCCTTGTCGTTGGCTTAGAGACAGAGCTTCACCAAAAGGCTCAGGCTGGCCTCAAACTCACAGTCTGCTGCCAGCCTCCCAAGTGCAGGGATTACAGGTGCGTGCCGCCATGCTCAGAGTGATTTCATTTCCACTCTGACTTTTCCCTTTGCCCCTCAACAGTTTGCTCTGAAGACATTGCTAAGGAACCGCTGCTAAGAAATCTTTGCTGCCAGTTCGGCCTTGACCGCCGCTCATGAAAGGAATGAAATCAGTTCCAATTGATCTCATCTGTCCCCATGGTGGTGGTAAGTGGACAGACATAAGGAGCCAGGACCTACACCCTCCCTGCTTTTCCATCAAATTCAAGGAACAGGAGAGGCTTTTGGGCCACACCCGCCTGGCACCCATTCCCGTGTTTAGCTCTGTCTGTCCTGCTGTGGCTGATGTTCAAACATCTCAAAAAAGAAAAATGACTGTGTGGGTTCTATGGTTAGATGCTGTATTTCTGTGTCAACAGGGAAGCGTCACAAAGCTTTGCAGAGGAAAGGCGTTCAGCAACCAGCGACAGCAGATATTCAGAGGAGGCTAGTTTGTAAAGCAGGTGCTTAGAGGGGGTTTTCAAGAGTTTCATAGTACACTCTTTAGAAAAGGACCAAAACTGTGCATGAAAAACAGCTTAGAACCACCAAGGTTAGGATTTTGCAGAAATCTTAGCAACTGGCCAAACTGTCTAGTTACCTTTGCCTCAAACGGACAGTCAGGATACAATTAGGGAAACCTGAGCACAAGCCTGGAAAAGACTAGCATCGCTAACAGTTCTAGTTTGGAGGACCCAGCTTGGCAATATGTTCTAATCTTTTATATTCTTGGAGGGTTATATATTTGAGGAACATGAGCATATTAACATACAAAGACCCAGCAGCAAGCAGTTAGCACACAGTCAGCATGCATATTAATAAAGAGTTCACACACACACACACACACACACACACACACACACACACACACACCTGGTACTCTAAACCTGATCAAAAGCCCATGACTGGGGAGGACACCATGCTTACTAGGAAAGCCACGTCTGTTGTATTACCGAATGGACTTTATGTGCCTACCAATTGCTTCCCAAACAGTTGTTTCTGCCCACAGATCAGTGGTGCTGTCGGACTTGCTCAGAAAAGCCTTTGTTTGCAGTAGGCAGAGGTAACTACAAGACCTCCTGACTGGTCAAAATGCTGATAACGAGACATCTCTGTCACCCCCTCCAAGGCTCAGGGAACATTGTGGAAGAGGGGGCGGACAGAATGTAAGAGCTGAGGAAGGGGTGGAGGGGTGTGGAACAGATGTGGCCTGGTCATTACACTTCTGAACTCTTGGCAATTGTGATTACCTACATGAGAACTACAGAAGGTTGGACCCTTCAGCACTCCTTCATGGAAGGAGGCAGAGCCCACCCCCAGGGCCTCTGTATGATTTATGGGTGGCAAAGGGATGCTGGGGTACGTGTGTCTCACTTCCCTGAAGACCCATAGGCGGTTCATGTTTGGAAACATTTTCTTCAGTGGTGTAGCTGCTGGAAAGTTGCCCATGTGTCTGTTAATAACCTTTGGCCCATGCTGCTGTGAGAAAGCCTAGGGAGTTCTCTGGGTAGCAACAATAACAACACATCAAAGACAGGAAAGCAGAGGGGGCCTAATTGGGAAAAGGAAGAGATCAGTGAGAACGGAAGGAGACAAGAGAGGGTATTTGGGATGAATATGATCAAATGCATTATATACATTTGAAAATGCCACAATGAAATCCATTATTATATATTAGTATATAATCGTGTAAAGTATTTAAAAATCAGTTCCTTTTTCATAAACTAAAATCTAACAAAATCAGCAGAAAACAAGCAAATATGTTAATGAAATACAAAATCATTTAATATTAGGTATTTTTAAATTTTACTAACAGTAGATTGATATTTAAGAACATCTAATTGCAGCTGGGCAGTAGTGGCACATGCCTTTAATCCCAGTACTTGGGAGGCAGAAGCAGGTGGACTTCTGAGCACAAGGCCAGCCTGATCTACAGAGTGAGTTCCAGGATATCCAGGGATGTCTTGAAAAATAAACAAAAAAAAATCTAATTGCTTTGAAACAAGCATAAAACCTTTATACACAATATTTTGGTCATTATCATAATCTAATAACCTAATGTACATAAACCTTAAAGAATTATTTTATAAACTTCATATAAATTTGTATTTGTTTTTCTGATAAATTACAAAAGTCATTTATAGCCACAAATAGAGTATATACATATGTGTGTGTGTATCTATATGTATGTATGTATGTATGTATCCCTGAAGCAGCCACACATTTGATAATCTGTTATTTTCAGAAGGTCCAGGAGTTTAATCAAGTTTTGTTCCATGCTGTTTTAGACACAAAATGACACATAAAAACAGTGACATTAATTCAGAGTGAACTCTTAGTAGACATGAGGTAGGAAGTTTGCATCTCAGAACTTCCTTAAGTGAGAGCAGATCAAAGATGGGGTTTGCCGTGCAGACTTAAGGTAATACCTGTCCTTATTCAGTCCTTGGCAAAACAACAACTTTGAGATTCATCTAATGGCCATTTCCCTCAAGAAGCCAGTACGTAGAGTAATCAAACTATATTATGATAGCACAACATTTTCTTCCTTTTCAATGGGTCATAACCACAGTCAGACCACATTTTCCACAACGCATTCCAAGAGGCTGTCACCAGGAATGGTCACCACCCTGAGTCAGACCACTGAAATAAACCAGACAGAACTCAACAGAAAGGCCCCTATAGACTAAACAGGCTTTATCCCAGGAAGGAAGTGGGGGGAAAAGTTTCCCAGATGGGGGAAGAAAAAACCGAAAGCACTTTCAGGCCAGAGGCCAGATGAGCTAAAACCCAGGAACAAACCCAGAAGGTGCATTGATTGAACAAAGTGTTAGGAACCGCAAAAGGGAGAGTGAAATTAGAGCGGCCGGACAGCTCAGCATCCTGAGACTCCTCATTAACTCAGTGACTGACAGGAGAGTTCTCCAGCCACTACAGTGGAGTCATCAAAACATCTGACCAGACTCCAGGGCTCACGCTGCCTGCCATTGCAAACACCACTGAACAGAGACATGGCTGTTTGAGTTTGCTTCATTCAGCCAGCCAGCAGAAGGCAGCAGGTGAACACTTCAGGAAACAAAACACCTTAAACCCTACCTCCAGCCAGCAGGCTTTACAGGGAAGGGAAAGGTATCCAGTCGGAGCTCAGTCTTGCCCCTCTACTGGGGTGGTCAGCCATGTCCATGAGCCTTGTGCTGTCAGTGCCGTGATCCTGACCACCCCTCTGTACTTTTCTATCTCTGGACACTTGGGCTCAGACATTCCTTTGGAATGTTAAGTCTGGTTAGTATCTGCCAGTATCAGCCATGCACTCCTCCAGTAGGCGCTGAGTTAGAACAAGCAAGCCATTTACAGTGTGTTCATGATAAGCTATTAATAGCATGCAAATGCAGACTCCTTTCTACTGCATGGATACAAATGTGTACCAAGACTATGGTCTACACCCCCTAGCACCTGTCAATCTCTCCTTCTTCCTCAACCCATTTGCTAACTCCTTTCTTCTCAGCAAGCCCTTGGTGTCAACTGAAGCTCCGAGGTGGATGGGTCTGCAGATTCTTTGGTTTCTGAGTCCCTCAGTGTTAGATGGGACTCCACATTTTCCCCAGGGAACTCTTGAGGAGGAGGAGGGAGAAATATTTAGATAGAAAAATCGAGAGCAAAGAAACAGAAACACATGATAGCCTCAGGAGGGCCTGGATCAATATCCACCGGCCCCTCCTGTATCTTCTAATGCCAAGGGGTAGAGCAAAGACCTCCCCCTAGCACAGCCAAGTGCAGACCTTTCCAATCACCTGGTAACCACACACAAGGCCAAGCCATCCTCTAATGCAGCCCTGCTGGGTAAAGCAAGCTCAGATCTCACTAGGAAACCTGTGTGGGCCTCCACAGCTTGGGTGCAGCCGTGAGCTATTCTGAACACGAATGCCTAGTGAAGCTCAAACAGTGCACAGTCATCCTATTGCCATATCAACGCATCACTTCAAAAGCCGAACATTCCAGAGCCCTCACTCTCTTCCTTATGTCCCTGGAGGACCCCGATGTCTACCTTCTTTGAGTTGCCCAAGCGCTCCATTGTGTTTCTTAGACATCCCTGCCTTCTCCACAGTGGTATCTCAAGCTTGCTCCATGCCCCTTCGGCCACAGGCGGGCTCTACCTCCTGGTACCCTCTCTGGGAATGTTTCCTTTGCATCTCAGAAAAGTGTTAAACCACTCAAAGAAATGATTTCAATTATCAGTTCGGACCTGCCCACACCCATCCTTTCTTTCCTGTCTCAGTAAAAGACAGGGCCTCTACCGGGAGCATCAGCACACCCTATCCTGACCCGGGAGCTGTCTGCATCCTCTGCTCTTTACCCATGTGCACTTTCTCTCCCTGCAAGCCTCATATATTTTCTACCCCTCTGTCTCAGCCACGTCATCATTACATTGTATACCTTAAACCCCTCCCTACACACATCCATACCACCGCCATCATCTCCACCCATTCTCCCCATCAGCAGCCATTCTGCCATCCCCCACACCCCCAGGTGCCTCACTACTATCACCAATAAGTTCACCACCATAATTTCCATCAACTCCACTATTGCCATCACCTCTATCAACTCCACTACGCTCTACTCCACCATCACCACCATCGCCATTCCCTCCACTGCCCTCTCTCCACCATCACATCCCTACCTGACCTCTACCACCATCAGTACCAGATCTACCATCATCAGCAACTCTCTGCTGTCATCACCACCACTGACACTACCCCCACCAGCTCCACTTGCCATAGACAGCTCTGGATCCTCCTATAGGTCCTCACGTTCCTTACTCTTCAACTTGGCATGTGGTTTTCTCCTCTATGACTAGCCTGATGCTTATGTAACTATGCACTATGCCAGGGACAGCAATATATATATATATATCCTCAAGCTAACCCTAGTAACTTTGTGAACAACAGCTGTTCAGTAAATACATTGGGATATATATACATATATATATATATGTATGTATCATATAACACACGTTATGTAAGGCAAGGCAAGTAGAAAAATAACAGTAAATGGCATCATACATAATGTGAGGGAAAGATGAGAAGGCAGCAGACACTTCAAGGTTTCATAAATAGACCCCAAAATGGGGATAGAGGAATAGAGAGTAAACTCTACTGACACCCTAGCTTGAGCTAGAATCTATTTTTTTTCTTTTTCTCTTTATGCCATTCTTCAACAATTTCATAAAAGAGGTATTATCTTCTTTTCTGCCAAGGATGCTCAGAGAGTTTGGGAACTTGCCTGGGTTTGGTTCTTCCATTTGATCACAAAGCCCACACACTGTACCCTTCACGGGCTTCTCTCGAGGCCAGTGCCCCAGCCTTCATAACCTCCTCAGTCAGAGGAACATAGCCACACACTCAGGTAGTTCAAGAGGCTGAAGGGTTTTTGTTTTGTTTTGTTTTGTTTATAGTGTGTGAGTATCTTCCCATTTTGCTATGAGTTCTCTTTACAGGAATGTTGCCCAATACATTTTTCACAATTCAACTTCGATTGCCACACAGGAACATTTTAAGTCATAAATCCTGCCTAAAACAATGTCATTTAGGTCTAAGATAGAAGTCAGTGATAATTGAATAATGGCTCAAGTATGAGATATCACTTCAATAACAGGTGGGTTTCCTCCCTGCTTAAATCAAGTTATGCATACAATATGCTCAAAAATGTTGGGTATACAGAAGGAGCTCAATAATGGTAAACTATCATCATTATCCTCAGCCTGCAGGTTGTAAATCTTCATTGCAGATCTAAAATGCAAGCCCTCTACACTGGCTCTAAAGGATTTGCAGCTGATCACTACTCTAAATCATCTCCTGGACATACTCTAGGCGACCTTCAACAGGAGCCCATGTGCCTTTAATCCAGAGCTATGTCAGCTGACTGCTGGGTACCAGAATAATGCCCGCTATGTTGTAGAATATTATTTTGAGGTGTGTTACTTTTGTTTATGTTGCATTTGTTTAACTCTGTGAAGCTGTGTTACACCTGATGGTCTAATAAAGAACTCAACAACTAATAGTGAGGCAGGAGAGAGAAATAGGCAGGGCTGTCAGGCAGAAAGGATAAATAGAAGAAATCATGGAAGGAGCAGAAGGAGTGAGAGAAGGAGGAGGACATCAAGGGCCAGCCACCCAGCTCTACAACCAGCAACAGAGTAAGAAGGAAAAGTATACAAAAATAGAGAACAGGAAAAGCCCAGAGGCAAAAGATAGATAAAATAATTTAAAGTTAAGGAAAGCTGGTAAGGAACAAGGCAAGCTAAGGCTGGGCATTTATAATTAAGAAAAAGTCTCCATGTGTGATTTATTTGGGAGCTGGGTGGCAGGCTTCCCAAAAGACTAAAAACAAACAAACAACAACACCCCTATAATCCAGCCTCCAAAGCATTGTGAGGGCCATGTACTGTGACTCATAAGGGTAAGGGCTTCTGTCGGGCAGACTTGAGCTTAAATCTTGATTGTTCTACTTACTGGCTGTGTGACTGATAGATTACAAGACTCCGCTTGCACATCTGGGAAGTGGAAATATCCTTGTCCATAATGGGGGCCTGGAGCAGAGCAATTGCTCAAGCTAGCCAGTGTTTTCAAGAAAGGCTTTACGATTTAAATTAGTTTCATCTCTAGGTTGCAGTTCATCCAGACTGGTCAAACTGTTGAAGGATTGGAATAAAAATGATGGGGACATTTGTCCTGGAAAAAGAAAAGCATCATGCAATCCCTTGCCTTGTTTACATTTAGCCTTCTGTTTTCAGATTCAACAGCTTCTGCTTTGAACAGATACCAGAATTTGCTAAATGTGGCAATCTCAACAATACCATTTCACCATCCCTGAGCATGTCCTGGGTGCAAAAGGACAGAGTCCCACCACTGATTTGTTTGGTCCAGACTGGCTTTGTAAAGGCTAGGACACCATGACTCCGATATAAAAGATAATAATCCAAAGACACATCTGGCCACTAAAAGGAAACTAAGAAGCAGTTCCTGATTATGAAAGGACTCTCTCAGCTATCCTGCTAGCTGTGAAATCTCAACCAAGTCCTCCTCACTGTGAAAAGCATGAAAGGAAGTATGTGCAGGGTACAAATGGTGCTTGGTGCTCGTAAGTGCTGGGGATGAGTCGGACTGTTAAGAACAGCCATATAACACGTTTATTTTGTGGAAACAAAACTGCCCACCTATACTCATGCAAAAAACACCAGGCAGAAGAGTAATAATAATAATAATAATAATAATAATAATAATAATAATAATAATGCAGAAAATATATAGTTATGGGAGGAATAGGCTAAGAAAGGGAATTGTAAGTCAATTGGCAGAGGAACATTTAGACTCGTGAAACTGCAGTACTCCAAAGTTATGTTGGCAAAAGATAAAAAGTATAGATAAAATATAACAGTGTGAATGGGTGGCAGCAGCTAGGTTAAATTTTGACCTACCTTTTCCTAAAAAGCATTTGTTTCTAAGAACATAAGCTGATGGTCAGGAAAATTACCAGGGAACAATATCAGTGTCTCCCCTCTCTCCACATCCACACCCCGTGTCTATTCTACATGGCTCCTTCACTGAGGGCATCTGTGGTGCAGACCAAACAGTGGGCCATGACTCTCCCACCCATCATTGGACTCTTAAGGAAATAGACTCATCAACAGCTATTACTTGAGAGACCTGGGAAGAACTAATGAGCCAAAGGTCGCTTCTAGAATTACATCATTGAAAGTACTCACTTGACCATGTGTGGTGACTCACACATGGAATTCCAGCACTTGGGAGAGGAAGGCAGGAAGAGCAGGAGTTTGAAACCAGCCTAGGCTGCATGAGACTCTATCTAAAAGAAAACAAAACAAACAAACCTCACACAAATTAACAACAAAAGGAATGTGATTGTCATCAGACTTTCAGTCTTTTATATTTAATTTGAATTAGGTCAGGCTATTTTCTTCCATCAAGAACTGGCTCGTTGGCTGGGCAGTGGTGGCGCACGCCTTTAATCCCAGCACTCTGGAGGCAGAGCCAGGTGGATCTCTGTGAGTTCGAGGCCAGCCTGGGCTACCAAGTGAGCTCCAGGAAAGGTGCAAAGCTACGCAGAGAAACCCTGTCTCGAAAAAAAACAAAAACAAACAAACAAAAAAAAGAACTGTCTCGTTTCTCTCAGAAAAAGCCGGTGTTGGTGGCTTACATAGAACAGGGAGTGTCATTTCCCAGAGAAATGGCCGGAACAGCGCAGGAAAAATAACGTAGAAAGAGCAGAAATAGAGAGTCCAGGCAAATGGAGGGGGCCCCCAACAAGTGAGGCCTCCCGTTAATAGAAGCTTGTCTGTGGCAGTATTTTTGCCTCCCTTAAGGTGGGGCACCAGGCTGAAACTGCCAGCTGAACAGCAAATGAGACTTCCCTCTCAGAGAGGACCAACACTTAGCTGGGGAGATGCAGGGGATTTCCACGGTTGTCCAAGGATAACAGACTGACCTGGACAAGTCAGCTAAGAATGCTGGCACCCCCTCAGAAACTTGCATAACCAAGAGAAGCCCGGCTGCATCTGGAGTTACCATAGGACCCGGAACCCCTGCTCAGGGAGCTCCAGTGAGTAACAGCTGAAACTCCCCTGTTGCATAAGCCGCTTCACACAGGTTGAATTTCTGGCCTGATTGAGCCCTCTCCCATGCCTGGCCTCATGTCAGGCAGAGGAATGCTCGGAGAACCACAGCCCTCAGGCGCCAGAGAGGTGCTGAGTGAGTGCTTACCGCAGGGAAGGATGTGTATGTTACCCTCTCCAGAGCCAATGTCAGCAGGCCAGTGAGGGTGACAGTCGGGGACAGAGGGCGACAGGCAGGCTCTGCCCTGGCGAAGCTCACAGCATAGAGCATATATACAGAGCTCATAACAGAGGGAGATTGAGAAATTTATACCAAAGAACACCCCACATAGTATGTGTGTGTGAGTGTGTGTGTGTGTGTGTGTGTGTGTGTGTGTGTGTGTGTGTGTGTGTTGTTTTAAAAGATTGAATTACATGGTAAAACATGGTGGGACTGCTGAAGTGGTCTATTCTAATGGTGAAGTGGTTTCTAAAGGAAAACCCATCATTCTTGGGCTTGTCACTCTGTTCGGCAGCTGGACACAGTCCAGAGTGCTGCAGAAACGGGAAAGCAGAGTGTCCATCCAATTGTCTGGCATTCAGTACCCTCTTCCTTCCGCTGGATCCACTGAGTCCCGATGTCTTTGTTTCCTACCTAAGATCCCTTCAGTTTGCCCTGCAAAGCATTTTGAATTCGGTATGAAGGTGGATGCCTTAATCCCAGCAGAAAGTTGAAACCAGCCTGAGCTATGGAGAGATTCTCTCAGAGCAAGAAAATAAAAAGGCATCGTGTTCTTCACAGCAAAGAAAACAGTCAAACAGTGCAAGAATGAGTGGCAGATGGGAGAATATTTGCAAACCATATATCCAATAAAGGACAATGTGCAAAGATACCTCATACAATAAGTACAAATAACTAGATTTTAAACATGGATGAAGGAGGGCTGGAAAATTGCTCAGAGGTCAAGGACACTTGCTGCTCTCTCGGAGATAATGGTTTGGTTCCCAGCACCTGTGCCAGACAGATTACAACTCCCCGCAACTCCAGCTGCAGGGGATCCAATGCCCTCTAATACCCCCTCTGGGCACCAACACTCACATGCACAAACCCACACATATGCACAGAATAAAAAAAAAATCTAAAACAGAAAGATGAAGCCATTTGATTGACATTTCCCTAAAGAAAACAGAGACATCACACAGGTGTACAAAACCGTGATTAGCATGACTAATCATGAAGGAAATGCAAATCAAACCACAAGGAGCATCAACTCCCCTCTGTTAGAGTGGCTGCTATCAAAAGGCCGGAAGATAGCACGTGTTGCCAGGGTGTAGAGAGGGAAGCCTTGCACGCTGTTCAGGAGAGAGTAAATCAGTGCAGAAAAATCATTACAGAAAACTCGGTGGGGATTTTCTCATAAAACTAAAAGTAGCTGCCAGCTGAGCCTCTGGTTCCACTATTGGGCACTTGGTCAAAGCAAATGAAAGCAGTGCATTGAAGAGACACCTGCCCCCCCTAGCGGATGGCAGCGTCGGCTCATAGTAGCCGAGATGTGGTGTCAACCTGTCTCCAGTTGCTGCTGATGAAGAAAGAAAGAAAGCGGGTAGATATGCAGATTTATACTCCACAGCCTCGAAAAGAAATCCTGCCATTTGAAACAACATGGGTAAACCTAGAATATTTCACGTCCTGTGAAATACGCTGCCCTCGTAAGACATACTATAATACATGATCTCACTTATGAAACCTTAGGAAGAGACTCAGGAAAGGAATAGGAACGTCAGAGGCTGGGCCATGTGGGGAGTGTGTGAGGAGGCTGAGAAGAGGGTACAGACTGACGTTTATGAGGGACAAATTCTGGAGCATGTCATACTTCACAGCAGCCTTAGTTAAAAGTGCTGTGTTAAACACTTAAGGCTTGATAAGAGAATAGATCATAAACATTCCCCACATGTATGATTCACTGTGGAGAGTAATAAATGTTCATTAGCTTAATTCTGGTCATCATTATACAAAATATATGAATACCAAAGCTTCTCATTATACCATTAAATATATGTCATTTTCTCCAGCCATACTTTAGTGACGCTAAAAACAACAAAAAGAAGCCCTGGAGGCTGACTGACAGGTGAGTGGGCCAATCAGAGTTGATGGAATGCTGTTCAGAAGCTCAGCTTTCCTTCTGTCCACATTAAAGCATTTACATCTATTTGTAGTAGACTTTTTCTTTGGGCCACCAACTGGCACTCAAAACACGACAAGGAGACTTAGTATCAATTATGAATGCTCGGCCTTAGCTTAGGCTTGTCCCACTAGCTCTTATAACTGAATTTAGCCTGTTTCTCTTCATCTAAGTTTTGCCTCAGGGCTTTTTACTTTTCTTTCATTCTGTATGTCCTACTTTGCTGCTTTCTCCATGTCTGGCTGGCTGGCCTCTGGTGTTTCCCTCTCTTCCTACCTCATTCTCTCTTCTCTCCTATTGAGCCTAAATTCATCCTTCTACTTATTCTTTCTGCCCACCAGCCCCACCTATCCCTCTACTGTCTGGCTATTGACCTTTCAACTTTTTATTAGACCAACCAGGTGCCTTAGGCAGGCAAAGCAACACATCTTTACATCATTAACCAAATACAACATACCTTTACATAGTTAAAGTAATATTCCACAACATCTATTCTGCATAACTGAGTCAGTTTCATATCTAAACACTATTCCACATAGGACTGTGTGTATGTGCATGTGTATATATGTATGTGTGTGTATATGAGTGTATGTGTATATATGTGAATGTGTGTACATGTCAGTGTGTATATGTATCTATGTGTGTGTATGTGTATATGTAAGTGTATATGTATGTATGTATGAGTGTGTGTGTGTGTGAGAGAGAGAGAGAGAAAGAGAGAGAGAGAGAGAGAGAGAGAGAGAGAGAGAGAGAGAGAGAGAGAGAGCGCAGCCACTTCTTACATGGCTTCCAGTCATGGCCATGTTCGAGACTTTGCTGAGTTTGGTAGAAAGCACAATTGTGGCTATCATGATCTGGTTTAACTGTCTGTCTTACCATTTCTTTGAAGATACAGCCTAAATTCTCCCTTGAATGTGTGGATAAGCAAACTCTTTACACTATATACTGTTAGTTGGTTGGCTCCTAGTATTGCAGATGCTGAAAAATAAAACCTTGGACAATGAGCCCAACTGAAAACAAAAATGGCATTCAACTCCCCTTGTGGTTAGATATTCCCATGTCTACATAATAATAGGCCCCATTTGTGACAGCTTCAGTGACACATTATTTGGGCTTCCTGCTTTAACAGTGTTCATCTAGAATTGGCTTTAGGAGAGATGCCGTCTCCCGCCAGAGCAGAAGACAGACTCGCAATAGTATTCCTTGATTGGCGACCAGGGTGTGCCCCAACATACCTGTCACAAGATGAAAATATCAAGTAAAAAATTCATCACTGCCCCTAACCTACTGAGTTCCGTGGCTCAGCCTGGTTAATCGTAACTGTGCTCAGAACACAAAACCATCCTCAAGTGTTGCCTGTCTCATGCAATCTATTGAAAATGGCACTGGAAAACAGGAATGTTTATGTTGGGACATTTCCACACCATCTAAAGTTGAAGGCTCATTAAGTCATTCAGTTAAACCACACGAGCCAGTTGTAGAATATCCCTTCAGGCATTCTTACTGTGCACTGTCAAAGATCTGCCTACCTCCGGATTCTTCTACTATGACATAATCTACTGTGAATGTAGATGTCACATGACTTATCCCCATTGCTCTGAGAGTGTCTGAGTTCAACAAACCTCTACAAAATGCTAATCCCTTGGCTTCTTCTATTGCTGTGGAGTAATACTTGCCCAGTGTCTTCTACCAGCAACCAGGAAGCTGACAGGCAGACTGGTTAACGAGTGTGGAAGTTAGTAAGTCTCCAACATCGCTGTAGCCGCTTACCACAAACGAGGTGGCTTGAGACAGCACAGGTCATTATCTTACAGTTCTGGAGGGCAGACACCCAGAATCTGCCTCGTTGGCTAATATCAGGATACAGCAGGGCTGCTCTGCTATCTGGAGACTGTAGGCCTAAACCCGTGTTGCCAACTTTCTGGACCATTAGAAGCTACCAGCATTCCTCCATTCTTGACTTATTCCTTTGTTTTTAAAGCCAGCAGCATAATACATTCAAACTTTGCCCGACTCAGAACCTTTAGCCTCTTCCTTTTACCTGGGCCCACTCAGACGAACCAGAATAATCTCCCATCTCAAAGTCACCCGACGGCATCCTTCATCCCATCTGCAGCCTTCAGGCCTCTCCGCTATGTGCAATCTGTGTTAGTCTACAAAGGAGCAGAATTCTTAGGATGAATATATATTAAAAGGGAATTTATTATAATGGCATACATGATACGGTCTGGTTCAACCATGGCTGTCTTACACTGGAGCATCCAGGAATCCAGTAGTTGTCCAGTCCACCAGCCTACATGTCTCAGCAGTCCCAATCTGGTGCCGAAGGCCTAGAAGATTCCTGGAGCGTCTACATCGGAGGCTGGTCTAGCATCAGCGAAGTAACACAGCAACAGAGTAGATGATCTTACCAGCAAGAGTGAAAGCAAACAGGCAGGAGTTCCCCCCGAATTCATATTCTGAAACTTAATTTCCAAGGTGATTTTAGTAAGAGGGTGGTCTTTAGGAAGTGATTAAGGCATGAGGGTGGAGCCCCATGGGGATGGACTTCAAGGAATAGCTTCACTCTCTTCTGTAGTGCGAAGATACAGATTTATTCCCTCTGGAGCAGTGGTTCCCAACCTGTGGGTCATAATCCCTTTGGCAAACCTCTACCTCCAATAATATTTACGTTAAGATTCATAACGGTAGCAAAATTACAGTTACGAAGTAAGTAGCAATGAAAAAAATGGTATGGTTGGGGGTCCCTACAACATGAGGAACTGTATTAAAGGGGCGCAGCTTTAGGAAGGTTGAGAGCCACTGGTCTAGAGAATG
Source organism: Peromyscus maniculatus bairdii (assembly GCF_049852395.1). Taxonomy (NCBI): domain Eukaryota; kingdom Metazoa; phylum Chordata; class Mammalia; order Rodentia; family Cricetidae; genus Peromyscus; species Peromyscus maniculatus. The sequence continues at coordinate 64,211,818 of NC_134857.1, forward strand.
AATCATCAGGCACCATGGGAGACGCAGACAGCAGCCCTCGCTGGACACCAGGCTGCGGTACCTTGACCCCAAACTTCCCATCCTCCAGCACTGCCACATACCATTCGATTTATAAGTCCCCCAGACTTTGCTGTTTTGTTGTGGTGACGCCAGAGGACTAAGACACCACTCAGTACAACTGGGATGAGTGCCAGGGACTGGGTGAGGATGTCTAAGGGAGACCATAATTGTGCTTACCCAAAAGTAGATGAAAGGTAACCAGCATGCAATAGTGGCCAGGAGGAAGCCACTCTGAAGTACAGCGTTCGCCATATGACACCCCAGATAGGAATCCAGCTCTGAGCTTCTGTGCTCAGAGGGAAGAATCCTAAGCATCAGTGTGCAGTGAGTCCCAATGGCATCTCTCTGACACTGCCCGCATCTTCCCCTGCTGCCATGGTTTCCACCTAGACTGTCCTCCAAAGCCCCCTGAGTCAAAGGCTTAAGCCCGAGTGCGGGGTTATCGGAGGTGGAAGAACAGGTAAGCGGTGGGGCCTGGTCGGAGGCCTTGGTTCACTGGGGGTGTGTTCTAGAAGGAACGGCCGGATCCCAGCCCCCTCCTCTTCTTTCTCCTTCACAGTCTGGCCTTTGCTGTTGCCCTTCAACCACAGTGTGGGCTGTTCCTCTACAGCCAGAGGCTGTCACAGTGAAGGAAAACTCACCAACACTAATGCACTAATGGCTTTCCCTTTGAGGCCATTTTACACACACACACACACACACACACACACACACACACACACACACACACATTCAATTGTTGTTTTTAGGGGTTTTTTTTCTTTCATTTTTTTTGAATCTCTTAACATAGTCTAGGCCTTAAGCTCATATCCTGTTATCTGAGGCCCCAAATACTTAGATTATAAGCATGCATCACTGTACCCATTTATAGTCTATATTGTAATTAAAAACTTCCAGACATACTCTACAAGTTTAGTGGAAAGACCAATCGTCTATTTCTCGTGATACATTAAGGCCAATGGAATTTTTGTTTACTTATTTATATGGATTGAGAAATACCCATTTTATGTTAAAATTCTAATATTTCTTTCTTTAAATTTAGTTACTCTATGGATCAATACTTATTTCTTAGATATGAGGAGAATGGGGACTCAGAAATAATCATGGTAGATTTTTTTTATCTATTTTTACTTTAAATTTTTGTATGGATATATATGTGTGTATGGTTGTGTGTATGTTGGGAAGTTTTGGGCTGGGGTCCCAGGGCAACACTGGTGGATTGCTATTTAAGTTTGTGGTGGTTTGAATGATAATGGCCCCCACAGGTACATAGGTTTGAATGCTTGGTACCCAGTTAGTGGAACTATCTGGGAAGGATTAGGAGGTGTGGCATTGATGGAGGAGGTGTGGCCTTGTTGAAGGAGGTGTACCTCTGGGAGTGGGCTTTGAGGTCTCAGACCCACACTAAGCCCCTCACCTCTCTTTCTCTCTCCTTCCCCTGCTGCCTGTGGATCAGATTAAGCTCTTAGCTACTGCTCCAGCACCATGCCTGCCTGCTGCCAGGCTCCCCATCCTCAGAAACTCAGAAAGCGAGCTCCTAATTGAATGTTTTCTTTTGTAAATTGTCTTGGTCATGGTGTCTCTTCACGGCAATAAAACAGTAACTAAGATAAGGTGGGAGATATATTAGAAGAGTTACTAACACCACAGACAGACAACAACACAGACAGACAGACAGACAGCATGAGGGGACGTCAGACACATGTAGTGGAGTGCAGGTCACTGATATGCTTTCACCAGAAGTGGGTGGGAGATAGATTGAAAGGTTTACAGTTAGCCATTGCTAGGCATCATCACTGAGTGCTCAGTTAAAGGATGTCAGGTAATCAGCAAACATCTTTCCTGGTCAGCCATTTCCGGGGGTTGATGAAGCAGAGAAGACAAGAATCTAAAGAAATGAGTTACTTCAGCTCTGAAAACCAAATTACTGTAGTTTGGGTATTGTTGTAGTTCAACCAAAAAGAGGAACTTTACAAAATGGTGTGGCCCTGGCTAAGATATACATGTGTCTTATTTTGGGTTTCTATTGCTGTGTTGAAACACCATGATCAAAAACCAAGTTGGGGCCGGGCGGTGGTGGCGCACGCCTTTAATCCCAGCACTCGGGAGGCAGAGCCAGGCAGATCTCTGTGAGTTCGAGGCCAGCCTGGGCTACCAAGTGAGTCCCAGGAAAGGCGCAAAGCTATGCAGAGAAACCCTGTCTCCAAAAAACAAAAAACAAAAAAACAAAAAAAAAAACAAAAAACAAAAAACAAAAAACAAAAAAAAACCAAGTTGGGGAGGAAACATCACTGTTTATTATCAAAGGAAGTCAGGACAGGAACTCAAACAGGGCAGGAACCTGCAGACAGGAGCTGATGCAGAGGCCATGGAGGAGTGAGTGCTGCTTACCTGCTTGTTCATCATGGCTTGCTCAGCTTGCATTCTTATAGAACCCAGGACCACCAGCCCAGGGATGGCACCACCCACAATGGCCTGGGCCCTCCTTCATCAACCACAAACTAAGGAAATGCCCTTCAGCTGGATTGTATGGGGGCATTTTCTCAACTGAGGTTCCCTCCTTTCAGATAACTCTAGCTTGTGCCAAGTTGACATAGAACTAGCCAGGACAGCATTTTTCCACATTTGTGGGTACATGTGCACATGTGTGAACAGCATGTGGAAGGCCTAATGTTGATATGGAGTCTCTTCCTTGATCACTCTCATCTTGTGTGTTGAGGCAGGGTCACATGCTGCCTGAAGCTCACTATTTAGGTTTGTCTGGCAGCTCACCCTGGAAAGCCCCTGCCTCTGCCCCCTGCAGGAGGGCATGGTGAGTTGCCACTCCCACCTGACTTTTTGAGTTCTGGGGGTCCAAACTCTGGTCCTCATGCTTTTGCAGCAAGGGCTTTAAGCTGTCTCCCCAGTATCATTAAAAATGTTTGTTTTTTTTTTTTTTTTTAAGTTCTGGGAACCTAACGCATAGCCTTTCATATGCTCACCATCCACTCTACCATTGTACCATACTCCCAGCCTCTGCATGACAGACTTTTCAATTGCTATAGGCTTTTTTGTTTGTTTGTTTTGTTGTTTTTCGAGACAGGGTTTCTTTGCGTAGCTTTGTGTCTTTCCTGGAGCTCACTTGGTAGCCCAGGCTGGCCTCGAACTCACAGAGATCCGCCTGGCTCTGCCTCCCGAGTGCTGGGATTAAAGGCGTGCGCCACCACCGCCCAGCACTATAGGCTTTTTAATAATACCATAGTTATCCAGAGTATTATATACATATATATTACAAATTATATTACACTAAATGAATTCATTAGGGACAATAATCCCACCCCTTCTCTTTCTCTGTTTCTCTCTGTCTGAGACAGAGTTTCACTATGTAGTCCTGGCTGTCTTGGAACTCACTATGTAGACCAGACTGGCCTCAAACTCACAGAGATCCATCTGCCTCTGCCGGTCTCCCAAGTGTTGGGATTAAAGGAATGCACCATAATGCATGGCTACAGTAAACTACAATAATCTCTCTTAAGGAAAACAAAGCTTGTCCCCATTTGTCCATTCATCCTGTGAACATTTAGCAGATATCAACATGTAAAGCACTGGGTGAGGTGCTGGGAACGCATGAGCAAGCACGGTATTTTGTTCTTACTGGGCTCACTCTAGTCAGAGAAGTAGGAGGTTGCCATGGTGGCCACAGCTCAGCTAGGTCCACTCCTCAAGCCTCATCAGGCTGCTATCCCAGTACTGGCTGGGCTGCGTTCTCATCCAGGGCTGAAGAGAGACAGAGTACCCCCAGGAAGCCCTTAGTTCAGAGCATCACCCATTCCCTGAGGCCGTGGGCAAAGGGCTCAGCTCCTTGCTTGAGGTGGTTTTAGCTTTCTGCAGTCTGCTTATCACTCAGATTCCTCCAAAATGACTGACTTGCTAGAGAGCTGCTTCTTCAAAGCCAGCAACAGAATCCGAGTCTGCTAATAAGGCAGCATCTTACATATCATAGGCGCAGGGATGACAGCCTACCACCTTGATGAAATTCCATTGGTTAAAGGCAGATTATAGTCACTTCCACTCTCAAGGGGAAGGGATTTTTACAAGGGACTACCCGCCAAGAGGCAGGGATCATGGAGACCACCGAAGTCACACCCAGCACCCCATAATGATCCCCAGGGGCCAGCTGTACTGAGTGGAGACTCTAGGTTATGGACCCGCCTAACCACAGTCCTATGACATGTCCTTACCACAATCCGACTGTGTGTCCTGAGAGAGGAAATGTTTGGTAAGAGCAGTGCTGGCCTCTACAAATAAACAAACACATACATGTTAGGTGAAAGTAAGTACTAAGGAGTAAACAGAGATGCTGGGGACATCGTGGTGATGGTGGTGGCGGTGGCGGCGGCGGCGGCGGCGGTGGCGGCGGCGGCGGCGGCGGCGGCGGCGGCGGCCATGGCGGCAGCGGTGGCGACAGCCACAGAGCATATTGGGAATACAGCCAGGTCCCCAGTGGAATTTTCCTCCAGGTTTTCCCTTAGAATCCCGGCAGATGTCCTTGTACCTCCTACAGTTCAGCTACCTGAATCACATGACCTCAGGTGGGTGGGACAGGGCCATCCTAGTTCACTTTCCGTTACAGCCTTGCCGTGATAAAACACTGACCAAAACCAGCTTGGAGAGGACTGCGTTTATGACACCTTACAACCCAGATCACAGTCCACTGAGGGAAGTCAGGGAGGGAAAGAAACAGAAGAGGCCATGGAGGAATGATACTAACTGGTGTTTGCCCCAGGGCTTCCTCAGTTTTTTTTCCTTATATCATCCAGGACCACCTGCCCAACACCACCCACAGTATGCTGAGCCTCCCCACATCAATCATTAATCAAGAAAATGTCTTACAGACTTGCTTGTAGACAATCTGATGGAAGAAAACTGTCAGTTAAGGGTTTCTCTTCCCAGATGACTCTAGCGTGTATCAAGCTCACACATACATACACATACATACACACACACACACACACACACACACACACACACACACACACACACACACTAACCAGCACACAGGCAATGATTACTTTCATACATGCTTCAACCTAGAAATGACAGATGTAAATTCTGTTCAAATTCATAGTCTAAAGCATTAATACTACACAGGGAAGTAGCATCTGCGCTGACCACGATCAGGAAAGTCCCCTGGTAAAGTAATAGGTAGCCGTCAGGGCATAGGATGTGTCGTGTGGATACACAGGAAATGAGTGCATCAGAGAAAACAGAACTCACAAGGGCTTGTGGGCAAGAGCATCCCTGGTGTATATAAGAGATGGCAAGGAGGCGGTATGGCCAACCGTGGGAAATAAGGATGTGGGAGGGGAAAGCATGAGCCCCTCGGGGCTACGGCACCTCAGCGTCACCGGAAAGCTGGGCGCTGAGGTGGAAGTAGGAAGTGCTTGCACATTTAGGAAAGGGCATTCGTGGCTGTTTGTTTGCTTTCGCTTCTTGGGGATATGTAGGCCGAGCTGCCCCGACACTTGCTGTGTAGACCAATCAATCCTCCTCGCTCTGTCTCCCAAGTCCTGGATTGCAGGTGGGAACCGATACGGCTACCAGAGCTTCTCTTTCAGGAATGGACTGTCCCGGTAGCCTGTTTCTCACACTAAATCTTCTTCACCCCATGGCTGAAACTTCGTTGGGTGTATCAATTACTTTATTCATTGTTGTGATAGAAATATTTGAGGGAAATAGAGAGGGCCGGTTTATTTTGGTTCACCATCCATCATGATGAAGAAAGCTTGGGCCATGGAGGCAGAAGGTCACAGTAGAAGCTTCTCTCAGGGCCACCCAGGAAGCAGAGGTCATTCCAGTAGAGACCAAATGTTCAAATACATGAGCCTATGGGAGACCATAACATTCCACCACCACCACCCCACATAGGCTCATGAGCATCTTGTAATACACGACCCATTCATCCCACCCCTGCCCCATAGGCTCATGGGCATCCCATAATGCAAAACCCATTCATTCTAATTTTAAAAGTTACCATAGTCGTAACAATTTCAATGTTTTCAAAAGCCTTGTCTAAGACTCGAGATAAACTACAAGCCCCTGTAAAATGAAAATAAAAATAAAGTTGTCTCTTTCGATTATATAATGACCCAAAGTAATATCCTTATTCCAAAGAGGGCCAGGAATGGAGAAATGGAGGCATAGGACCAAATAGATTGGACCAAAGTGTGACAGACATGCAGTAGGGCAAGCTCCATATTCATCATCCAAGGTATGTGGTGACATCATCTGAGCTCCCACAGACTTGGGTAGCCTGTTGTCCTCAGGACCCATGGGCTCTCTCTCTGGTCAATTTCACTGGTGTCTACAGGTTTCCTTAGTAGATACCTCATGCTCCTGACCTCTCCAACATCCTGAATCCTCCATTACATCATAGACTTCATCCTCCCCACTCACACAGAAGCTCTTCAGGGTTTTTATTCAGGGAGTTTGCCCCAGCAGCACATTGTCTGGCCTCATCAAATGTAAGCCCCGAGACTCCATCTTGCTTACATTCCAAGTGCCTACAAAACTAGCTCTTGCAGGGACATTGAAACTCTGCTGTCAACTTGATATGGAGCCTGTAGACATTTGACTGTCCCAGGCACAAACAGCAGCCTAGATCTGAACCTGCCACTCTGGGACAGACGGAAGGAGTCATAGATTAAAGGAGCTGGTTATACACGACCCACTGAAGATGGGATTGGAAGCTGGCGTATTGTTACTCAGCCCCTCATTTCATGGTCAAAGCAAGGAACTGGGTTGGTCACCACACTGATATGCCAAGAAGGACAAGAAGAGGGTTCACCAGAAGCCACTTTAGAGGGTACCCACCATAGTCAACAAGAAAACACAGTGGATGGGAGTCTGTAGCCGAGTGACCCCTGGTGTCTGGGGGGGGGGGGTGCGCACGCACGTGTGTAAGAAGTTTTAGGTGTTGAAGCACAATACAGGCACGAGGGAACCCTTCCCAGTAACCTACTAAATATTTTATGGTAACTGGAAGGGGTGAGCCGGAAGACTCCAAGCACAAAGACAAGACAGAAATGCTATTACACTGATTTAATCAGAACACACTGCATTCATGCATGGAAACACCACGCTGTGCCCAATAAAAACTTATAATTATTAAATAGTAATCAAATGATTTTTAAAATGTTGAAAGAGATGGAAACTACCCTGATTCGATCGTTGCATGCACCCAGTTGCTGTACTGTGCTCCATATGTTTGTACAATGAAGATGATAATTCATATTTTTTTTTTATGGTTTTTTTTGAGACAGGGTTTCTCTGTGTAGCTTTGCGCCTTTCCTGGGACTCACTTGGTAGCCCAGGCTGGCCTCGAACTCACAGAGATCCGCCTGGCTCTGCCTCCCGAGTGCTGGGATTAAAGGCGTGCGCCACCACCGCCCGGCCTGATAATTCATATTTTAAAGAGAAAAATAAACAAGTCCAGGTCTTTTTTTTTTTCCAGAAAGAAAATGGGAATGAGACAGAGCATGTGGGGGCACTGAGGGACACTTTTCTGAGGCATGCTGGGTAAGCAGAGAGGAGCGGTGAGGAAGGGCCCACCTGGGAAGGCCACCTCCACAGCAAGCCGTGTGAGAGGTCGGGGAGGAAACAGATACTGAGGGCGCAGGAGAAAGTGCGGAAGTGGGGGGCCTGGTGAGGGGAGGAGGTGCTGACAAGTGCATGTGGTGCCCACTGTGTTTTGAAATATTGAGCAACTTCCCTAAGACCACACAGCATGTCAGAGACAACGCGCACGAGGGTTTGAAACCTCGGTTTCTCTCCTGCTCAATCCATGCAGACCACACCGGTGTCTGGAAAGCTGATTGCAGAATCTACCAGGAAGGATGAGGCAACACTCGCTTGCAACCAGCCACTCACGTCCCAGGATATGACTTTCTGGCTAACACCAGGACAGGACTGGGGATATGGGGACACTGAGTCACCCTGCAGTGAGCTCCTCGCTGTGATGTCAAACCTGGCTGAGCGAGTGGCCTTCCGTCAGCCTGACAGGGACGTAGCTGTGCCTTTTGTGGCCGGGAGAATAAACTGTGGCCAGCCACACGCTGTTCCAACACTTCTGTTTGGATGCTTCTTTTTTCTCTCCAGTTATGTGTCTCCCTGCACGGTGCCTGTGAGAAACACCAGTCCTGGGTGGGGAGGGATCTGGGCTAGTCCTAATGGATCTTAGTCACCAAAGGCTTAGGGGGGCACAGGGATAGGGTCCTCACTCACTTTTTTATAGGGCCCTGACTTAGCAGGAAGTCACCATTACCTCCTAGCATCTGCCCGCACCGTGTGGACCCAGCTCCTTGAGTTCCTCCCCACAACAGAGCTGTGTACTCCCCACCTCACAAGGGCTGGCTGGTGGGAGGGTGTTCATCAAGTTCCAACAAGATGGCTCAGCAGGTAAAAGCCGGCGAGATGGGGGTGCGAGCGGGGGAGCATGCTTTCTGTGCAAATCTGCTGGCCCGATTTCAGTCCCCAGAACCCACCACGGAAGGAGAGAACCAGTTCCAGCACGTTGACCTCCACACAAACACTGTGGTGCGTGTGCACCCCCCACCCCCGCCGAGATACATTCAAAACTGGTAATTTTAAGAACAAAGGTCGTGACAGGGCTGAACAGTTCTGTCCCCCAGTGACAGCACAGAATGGCTGTCCCATCCCAGCGCAGTGCGGCTGCTCCCACAGTGGAGACCAATCCTCTGCGGCACACGTGGGAGTCCAGCACATGCATTTGCGCACAGCACACTCGTGAGGATAAGAAACGACTTTGCTGCAGTTAGTCGGAGTTCCTATCAACACAGTGTGCCGTGTCATCCCAGCAGCACCCTCAGGCATCTGGCGTTTACTGGGTCTCTTGATTGTGCCTCCGGATCTCTTGATTATTGCACACTCTCCCGCTGTGTGTAAGGGCCGCCCAGCAACAGCTTTCTCGGGTTACAACCCAGTTGTAGAGTGATTCATGGCTGTGCACCAAACACTACGTGCTTTAGAGTGGTCGGCTGACAGAGGTTAGCATTTTTCTGTTCCTTAACTGTATTTCCTGCAACTAGTGGAACAAGCGATAATGACACTTGGACTTTTGCTTTCTTTTGGGGGGCAGTATGAGGACTGAACCTGGGGGGCCATATAAATGCAAAGCAAGCACTTTACCACAGACACCCCAACCCCCATGTCTTAACTTATTCATAAGAAGTAGATAAAGGTCCCCTGGTGGGCTTAGAAGTGAGTGTGACAGAGTGAATGAAGCAGTGTGGTGGGGGAGATGACCCTGAGGGAGAGGAGGCCAGAGGCCAGTGGTCACTGTAGGCAAGGCCTCAGTGTCATTTCTACGGCTGTGGACCTGGCCGAGGAGGAAAGATGGTGCCTTATCTTGACTACCAAAGGCATGGCTGCCTCAGAGGCTGCCGAGCTCACTGGGCCTCACCTTCAAAGTTTTCACCAAACTCTTACATTTTCCGGTCCCAACCTGTCTCTTTCACTCCTGTTGGTCACCCAGATTTTCCTACCCAGTGTGGTCTCCATACAAAAGCTACAGTGCTACGCCACAGATGTGTCGAACATCCTCTCATCCAGCTGGGCATGAACTCACGAACTTCCCAGAGGAGTCTGCCGTTACCGACTCTTCACTGAGATGGGGTTGACACTGTCACTGTGCTACAGGGAGCCAGGGTTTTAGCTCCAAGACCACCACTAAGTTCTGCTCCAGAAGCAGCTCACCAGTGGCCACACAGCTGTCATACAGAGAGTCGCTTTGTGAGCTGTTAGTATGCTTGACTATTTGAACCCCGCTATCACATATGATCTAAAACGCTCTTTTCCTGATTGAAAAGCATACTGTATTTGCAGAGCCTGAGTAGGTTCCCACTGAGGCTCCGAACTCCATTTGCAGTGGTGTGGCTTGGATGAAGGCCCGGAGGGCTGGGCGCTCGGTGTCACAGGGGTTTAGTCCTTGGTTTAGGGAATGCCCAAAGCACAGCCAAAAAGGCAGAGTTTCCGCATCCAGGAATGTAGGGGCTCCTTCTGCAGGAGGCTGCCCCGAGGCTTAGAGACCAAAACCTCTCCAGCTAAAGAAGGCATAAAGAAATCATCTCCAACACCATGCAAGCTAAACACTGCCGGTTCTTAAACAATGTCCGGTTCTCCTGTGTGGAGGACACTTGCATGCTTTCATCTTCCTGCCCATTTCTCCTTCGAGTAGAGCCATTTGGTCACTCCGACCTGTGGGCTGTGAACATAGGTGACAGTGTGTCACTGCGAAGACAACACAGAAGAGCAGGCTGAGCTTCAGGCCTTTCTCCTTCAGGGACAGACTGGCATGTGGAGATGCCAGTCCTAAGAGCCAAGTGCCCTGAAAGGAGGAGTCACGCCGGGCCCAGCTGATCTGGAGCATCGTCTAAGCTTCTTTGAGGATTCGTTTGTCATTGTATCATATGCTGGTGCTGTGACTTGAATGTGTCCTCAAGAGATTCACAAGATAATGGAATCCCCAGCGTAGAGGTGTGAGATACGACATAATAGGAGATGTTTAGAACCTGGAGTCGATTCTTGGAAATAGATCAATATGATTCTGAGGCAGGCAAGCACAGAAAATAATTTAGCCTGGGGTTATGGTTATGTTTGGCTTGGGGTTATGCACATCGCAATACCTCCCCTTGTGATAATGATGCACTTGGCAGCCTAGTCCCTTCACCTGTACATACTATGCTCACACACTCTTCTCCAAACGCCTCCGAACCCCTCTGAATGCCAACCTGGGTTGGCCTACATGTACATCCATCTCTGGACAATAGTGTAGGTTTCTCTGCCCCTAACAACAATCAGATTTAGATAATTTCTATCTAAATTTATTCCCCAATATATGGGATGAATGGGGGTAGGGAGTGACGTACAAAGAACAGAAGGGTCAATCCAGCCTGAACTGGTTTTAGGTACAGGCACAGCAAGGCAAACTATATGGTTCAAATGAATTTATAGGGAGAATCGCATCTCCTATGTATCATCTCATATGCATGCATAATTGGGTGTGCATATGGTTAAAGTCAGTTGTATTGTGGGAAGATACATATGTAATAGGAAAAAAGGATATGACGTAATCTACCCACCAAAATAGAGAACCATCCCAATGGCAACCCCAGTAACCAATTCCTTCTTCCTGTAGACCTCATAGAGCCATCAGACTGTAACCTGGGGTGGCTGACTACTCCCACCCACGATGTCTGCAGTCAGTGTTGACAATATATGCCTTCTAATCTTTACTCTTTGCTCTGAAAAGCTTTGCTCCAAAAGTAAGCAAAAGAAGAGAAAGTCATCTTGCTTCCTTTGCAAACCCATGTGAGCCCTTCTTTTCAAGGCTTTGGATGTAGATGACAGGCCAAGAACTGGAAACATCCACCCCGGACTCCAAGAACAGGCAACAATGTACAGTGCTCCTCCAATGAGTTTCACTTCCCCAAAGTCATGTCCTTCCCCCCACCACCACGTGATGACCCAGCAGAAGACCCTTACCCAGCACCAGCACCCTGATCCTGGACTTCCCGGCCTCCAGAAATGGGAAAATAAAATGCCAGTTATTACAAACAACACACTCTTTGGTATGTTTCATCAACACAAAGGCATGCTAACGACCTGGCTTATTCCAGCTACTGAAGAATCCATGTGCGGGCCTAACATTTGATTCAGTGGCTTTTTAAAATGTGAAATCAGAGAAGCAGAGGGGTGGCGGCTTCCATTCACCAGCCCCGTGACTCTACGAGCTGGACTTGAACCTGGCTGGACCCAGCTCTATGTGATGGTTTTGTGGAGGGAATTTGTTTCAATCCTGAGCTGTCAGCAGAAAGGGTGCACTTCGCGCCACTGTTGTGGCCTATTTAATCCCAGGATTGCAGTGGTGGGTCTGTTCCTTTTGTGAGGATTTTAAAATTGTCTTTAAAGCATTCGTGGGAGGAGTAATATGCGCGGCATGCATGCAGAGGTCAGAGGACAACTTTGTGGAGTCAGCTCTCTCTCCCACAATTCTGTGGGCTCTGAGGACAAAATTCCCTCCACCAGATTTGCATGTCAAGCATCTCTACCGACCGAGCCATCTCGCCAGCTACATCTCACTACACATCCTCACAGTTAGAGGAATGTGCCCAGATGAAGTGTCACAGGGCACAAAGATGTGTTTGCAGTTTTGTATTTATTTATTTATTTATTTATTTATTTATTTATTTATTTATTTATTTATTTATTAACTGCTAAAAGCAAAAGATTTCCTTTGCCAATAGTTGGTCCGTGAGGCTGGGGAAACAGCTCAGAGGGGAAACCGCTTGCTGAGCAAGTGTGAGGATCTGCGTTCGGATCCCCAGAACCCATGTCAACGCCAGGCAGGCGTGGTAGGCAGCCCACCTGTGATCTCAGGTCCCCGGGAGGCAGGGATGAGGATCTCTACCAGCTGGCTAGACTAGCCAGATCAGTGAACTCTGGGTTCAACTGAGAGACCTGCCTCAACAAATAAACTGGAAAGCAGCTGACACTGAAGCAGTTACCCGCTGCAACTTCTGATCTCCACACACACGAGCTTGTACACTTGCAGACACATGTAGCCACACTTAGGCGAATACGTATACCTTTTATGTATATACACAAGCACGCACACCATACCCATTTACACATGCAAGTTAGGTTAAGAAGCTAAAACACAAACACTTGGCTGAAATCCAAGTATATTTTACTAGCCTCTTATTCCGACAGGAACTTTGAACTGTTCAGTGTCAGAAGGCTGGGGATAAAACTCACCAGGAGACCTTGCCCAGCATGCACAAGGCCTTGGGTTCAATTCCCAGCACTGCCAGGAAAATACTCAAATGTCTGGGTCACTCTGGATATAGAATTGGAGTTTGCACAAAAGTCACGGGAGATGCATTTGACAAAGCTGTATTATCCACGTGGCTTTTGGAATACTCGTCCGTCCTTTCGATTAGCTGTGATTAGATTGCACGGGTTCTATATGCTGGCTGTACTCTGTTTAAGGACCTTGCTGTGTGCCCTTAATCCCAGCCAAGGCATTGCTCCATACCTAAGTTTATGGGACTTGGTTGGGTAACCGTGTACCAACGCTGCACCTTCCCTCGGCCTTTAAATCATGTGCTTTACAGCATGATGTAAACTTTAAGAGGACTTTAAAATTTGTTTTTAAGATGCTTTTCACCGTTGTTAAATAAAATTCCCCTAAGATTTAATTAAAACTTTCAGGGAACGGAGGGGGTAGTAGTCGTAAACATGCTTATAACAGAGATGCCTTTCCCATAAAAGGAAGGGGAAAAGTGGGAATCATTTGGAATCCTGCTCACAATGGCACTCCAACCTCCCCTGTACTGCGAGGAGCCCCGTCCACCTCCAGCACTGCCTATGACTTTCTCTCACAACTACTTGGCTGGTGGTGCTTTTTTGTTTTGTTTTTGTTTTCTGAGATACAGCTTTACTACTTAGTCCAGGCTGACATTGAATTTGTAATTCTCCTGCCTCAATCTCTTAAGTGCTGGGATTACGTTACAGAGGAACACCAGCATGCCTAGCTTTCACAGTAAATTCTAGAGACTTCCTAATACAGTAGATTTCCACTTACTCTCATGAGGTATATTTTAAGAAAAAAACTCCTGTGTGCACGTGTGTGTGTGTGTGTGCGTGCGCGCACATGCATGCACATGTGCGCACATACCATGACACACATGTGGAGGTCAGAGAACAACTTTGAGGATTCAGTTCTCTCCTTCTACACTGATGAGGCATCATCACCTTTGTTCTTTCTTTTGCTTCCCTGTTAGCTGGCCATGGTGAGCCTCTGGCTGATTTGTATGTCTCCACCTTCCATCTTGCTGTAGGGATTACAGATGCACACCACTGCATCCCACTTAACATTTTTTATTTGTGTATGTGTGTGTGTGTGTGTGTGTGTATGTTATGTGCTCATGGACATGTATACCATGGCACATGTGTGGAGGTCAGAGAACAACGTGCAGGACTCGGTTCTCTTCCCAGAAATTGAACGCAAGGCATTGAGCTTGAAAGCATGTGGCCTTACTCACTGAGACAGCTCAGTGGTCCATATCCTAATTTTTATGTGGCTTCTGGGGATCAAACTTGGGTCATCAGGCTTGCATGGCAAGTACTTTTACCCCTTCCCAGTCTCTCTCAAGAGATTCATAAATACCTGAAATGGCAGAGTACCAACACACACACACACACACACACACACACACACACACACACACACACACACACACAGAGTTTTCCTCTTTACCCTACATCAGCACCAGAGTCACTGGCTCCTCCCACACTTCGGACCCTATGAACTCCTTTGCATCACAATGGCTCTGTGGTGGAATATTATTTTAAGGTGTGTTACTTTTGTTTACGTTGCATTTGTTTAACTCTGTGAAGCTGAGTTACTGTGCCTGTGTAAAACACCTGATGGGCTAATAAAGAACTGAACGGCCAATAGCAAGGCAGGGGAAAGGATAGGAGGGGCTGGCAGGCAGAGAGAACAACATATAGAGGGAGAAATCTAGGAAGAGAAGTAGCCAGAGAAGGAGGAGGAGTCCAGGGGCCAGCCACCCAGTTACACAGCAAGCCACAGAGTACAAATAAGGTTTACAGAAGTAAGAGAACAGGAAAAGCCCAGAGGCAAAAGGTAGATGGGATAATTTAAAGTTAAGAAAAGCTAGCTAGAAACTAAGCCAGGCTAAGGCTGGGCATTCATAAGTAAGAATTTGTGATTTATTTGTGAGCTGAGTGGTACCCCTCCCCCCCAAATAGAGCGAAACCAAACGCCACCACTCTTCATGTGCTTTGTGGCCGCCATGAAGTAGAATCAGTGTTATCAGGGAGGATAGGCAAGTCCCACATGTGTACTGCAGAAGCAGCATGGCCTGGCTGAACATGGCCAGAGCTGGGGACTTTCTTGGTCACAGATGACCCAGCATGATCTTGTTTTTCCATCTGCTAAACTGTTACGTCATGGGCAGAGTTGCACAATCGCCTGAAGGTTCCATTTTTGCCATTTAAAACAACAAAATAACCATGACCTGTACTATAGACCTGCTGGTCTTTAACCCTTCTTCTGCCCAGAGTCAAACATCAGCTCATCAGAAGGACTGCCATGCTTCATCCCCTCATTTGCATAGCAAGAACCAAAAGGTGGGCAGATCCCGCCTAAAGCCAGCCACACCCCACTGTCTAGAGGTAGGCGGTTCTTCTCCACCACCCTGCTCCTGCTCCTTTGCAGTGCAGACTTGGCTTTTTCTACTGTTCTGACTGGAGGGAATCCATTCACCGCCCACTCGTGGACCTTCCAGAGACTGATGTTGACGTAGTCAATCTGATAAGCAGGAATGGTGCTTGCTGACTAATGGTGGTGGCGGAGATGCCCTGAGCAACAGGATGATTCATCCTGTTGCCAGCAGGATGGAGGGGAAAGGCGTAAGAGTTCATTGTATTACTCAGAACAGTGTGCGAGATTCTGGAATTTTCCACTGAATATTTCCTGACCAGAGTTGACCACCAAGTTTACAGAAAACACAAAATGTGAGATTGTGAATAAGGGGAGACCAGTGTCCCTAGTATCTGTATGACTATCGTTTAAAACAGTGGGTCATGATCCCTTTGGGGGTCACATATCAGATATCCTGCATATCAGATATTTACATTATGATTCATAGCAGTAGCAAAATTACAATTACAGTGATGAAGTAACAACAAAATAATTTTATGGTTGGGGGTCCACACTACTATTTGTCATAGGCAGAATGATGACCCAGGGAGCCATCCCCTGTAGCTGGAGCCTATGACTTTGTAGAGAAAAGACAAGGCTAAAGTAAGGACCTTGAGCTACGGATGACCCAGGAGACGCACTCCAGTACAGAGTCCTAAAGCAGGAGAACCTCACCTGCCTGTGCTCAGAGTAAAAGATGCAGCCGTAGAAGCAGAGATAGACAGATGCTATCCCAAAGCTCTGGAGAAAGGTCCAGGGCAAGGGAGTATGGTATCTTGGAAGCTGGAAAAGCCAGGCAAGGTAGTAGAGCCTCCAGAGTCCCCAGAGAGGGACACAGCCTGTGTGTTAGTTGCTCCACCCAACTGTCAGTGCTGGTAACACCGTCATATAAACAGGACTCTGAGTAAACAAAAGGATTGGTGTGGGGTGTCTTAGTCTCTGTTCTACTGCTGTGAAGTCACCGTGAGGTATCCAGCCCTGGGGACTGTGCAGTTCCCGGTTCTTAGCCTCTCCGGAGGGAGGCAGCCACTGTTGGACTGCTCAGCCTGTATTGTACAAGCAGCCAGCACAGCCCTTTTGACTACATGCCCATGCTGTGAATCCTGCTCCTCTGGAGAATACTAAGGAATGTGAAGGTCCGGGTTTTTCTTACCCCTTTGGTGTTTCAGTTTGTTTCATGGGAAACTCTTATGAAAAAGGAAGCATTTAACTGGGGGCTGGCTTACAGCTTCAGAGGTCTAGTCCATTATCATCATGGCAGGGAGCATGGTGGCCTGCAGACAGGCGCTCCAGCAGTAGCTGAGAGTTACATACTGATCCATAGGCAGAGAAAGAGTGCCTCGGCCTGGCATGGGCTTTTGAAACCTCAAATCCCGCCCCCAGTGACACACTTCCTCCTCCAAGGCCACAGCTACTCCAACAAGGTCACACGTCCTAATCCTTCTAATCATTTCAAACAGTGCCATTCCCAGGTGACTGAGCCTTCAAATATGAGCCAATGGGGGCCATTCTTATTCAAGCCACCACATTGGATAAACACACGCCTAAATTCAACATTCCTTGGGAATCTCCCAAGGCCAGTTTCTGCTCACCAGGACCTCCCTTAATCAGACCCCCAGAGTCAACAATCTCAGACAAGGGCATCCACCTCCTGTCAATCTGAACAGCCGGTATCAGCTCAAAGACTCCATCCTGCTGACGGTCACATAAAATCCGCTGGCTTTTCTGCCATTTTGCTCCTCTCTGTCCCCCATCCTTGGCAATAGCTTTGGCAACGTCACCCCCAATAAGCCTGTCTTTCTGCCCATGGAGTGGTCCAGTTTGGTGGCTTCACAGCACCATCACTTTCACTGCCAAGGCTTTGATTTTAGTTCCTTTGCTGTAGTTCAGGTGTGAATTTGGGCCTGCAAAACTGCAAAGGAAACACAAAGTTTGTGGGGATGGTTAGTAGTAATAGAGAAAACAAATGCATATGTTAAAATGTAATCTTTTTTTTTTAATTAAAAAGGTCATTTTCAACCAAACTGTCTAAAAGAAATGGATGGCACTCTGAACTACTATGAACAAGTAAAAAAACTAGCTGTGGAGGTGGCTCAGTCTATCAAGTGCTCAATGTATAGGCTTAAGCATCTATCTGAATTAGATGCCCAGCCCCTGCATCCACATAAAAAAGCCAGCTGCATTGGCACATGCCTGTCTGTAATCCTAGTGTCAAGGAGGCAGAGACAGAAGGGTCCCTGGGACTTGCCATCCATCCATCCATCCATCCATCCATCCATCCATCCATCCATCCATCCATCCATCCATCCAGATCAGTGAGCTCCAGGCTCAATAGAGACTCTGCCTCAAAAAAGAGGTGGAGGGTGCCTGAAGACGCCCAACATTGACTTCCACATGTACTTGAATATATCTGCACCTGCACCAACACATGCCAGTGCACGAGTACACACATGTGCACCCCCCACCCACACACATGCACACATAACCCACCTCTTACACAATCTCTCCTGAAGTCACAGAACCAATCAACCTCAAGACCTTCACTTGAAAGTGTTTAAATCAGGATTTACAAATTCACAAGTTCCTTCCCATGAAACAAACTGAAACACCAAAGGGGTAAGAAAAACCTTAACCTTCGCATTCCTTAGTGTTCTCCAGAGGAACAGAATTCACAGAATGGCCACGTAGTCAAAAGCGGTATGTTGGCTGCTTGTACAATACAGGCCGAGCAGTCCAACCATGGCTGCCTCCCTCAGAAGAGGCTAAGAACCAAGACTCTAGAACAGAGTTTGGCTTGGAAGTATTGACAGGCAGACGGACAATGAAAATGATGGAAATACCGAGAGGGTCTCAGCAGGTCACAGGCAGCCTCCATAACCAAGTTCTGAGCGGCTATTATCCCCATCTCACAGAGGAAGACATGGGTACAGAGAGGTCACAGGGGAGCGGCAGGCAGGCCAGGCTTCCCCCTGCCAACCCTCCCACTGCTGTGGCTGGGTCAGCACCCACAGAGCCACCCAAGTGCGTTGGTACTGCCGGGTCTCAGTGACTTTTCCATGCCTTGGGCCTGTGTGGCTGTAGGCATGCCCTTCTCTTCGCGGCTCCACCACACGGACCCAGACCTCAGCTCTACTCCACATCACCCCCTCGTGTCCCCCACTAGTCCCCATCCACCCATCACCCTTCACTTCGACCACAGCAGCCCACGTCTGCACGATTTTCAAACATAGAGTAACACTGGTTTCTTCTTGCACTTGGAGGGAAACCCGGCTTTCTTTTGGTTCCTAGGGCTAAGTTTACGAAGGTGGCCGTCTCTGTCATTCTGCTGTGACCCTGAGACCAGTAAGCCCAGCTACATCAGTGGTTGGCCTCAGGGGTTCGGCTTCCACTCTGGCTCCACCGCAAACCTTCGCCCGCTGACCAGCACGCAGCAGCTCTCTTGTGGTGAAAGTTTTTACCCCAAAGGCACCTCAGAGACTTTTCCCAACCATTTCAAAGGACCCGCAGCCCAGTTCCCTCACCCCACACAACTCTTACCGCCCCTCAGCGCAACGACTGTGTCAAATAACCTTTGAGGTTTGGGGGCCCTGTCCTGCCTCTGGGAGGCAGCAGTACACCAGGAAAGCATCTTATTCTTTGCTAGGTCTGCCTGTCTGTCCTGTCCACAGCCCCAGAGACAGCTCCCAGCCCTAAGAAGCTGCTTAGCGAATACTGAAGAAGTGAAAGCCAATTTCCAGTTTATTTTATAAGCCTATAGGACCTGTCTCCCTTCAGGGTTCCCCATAACCACAGTCAAGGGAATGAGCTCCAGGTGAAGGATGGCAGCGCTCCACCCAAAGGCCATCCCGCCTGAATCTCCAACAAGGACGAAGTGGAATATAAAAATAAGGAGCTTTTATTCAAAGCTGGAAATGCTTCCAGAGTTTATATACTTAGCTACACATGCCGCCACCTCAGAGCTGGCTTCTACCACCAGTGACAAGCAGACACACCGATCTGCCACCAGCACTCAACTCCCTTGGGTACTAGTACTGAGGGGACCCACTTCCCAGCAGTCCAACACCGACTGGCTGAGCAGAGGGACAAGGACAACTGTCACCATAAGGACACAGAGAGCAGCACCTTTCCTGAAGCGTCTTCCCCTGGGGGGGGGGGTGTTTCACCAGCCTTCACCTTACGGGCTTCAGGGACAGCCTACAAAGTCCTCTTCCAAGGCCCTGACTGCCAGAGACATGCTGGACTAAGTCACATTTTCTGCAGCATCCCCAGGGATCTGATGCTTGGACAGAAGCTACATTCCCCTCCTGAATGGTGGAAGTTATGATCCTGGGATGCCGAATCTCCAACACTCATTTATGAAGGGCTCAAAAAACAGGCACCCAGATTTAAAAAAACAAAAACAAACAAACAAACATTTATTTTTATATAAAAGTGCCAAAATATCCACCAATGTTGTACTCTATCTCAACCACCAGTTTACGGGAGGAATCGACACCACAAGGCCCTTTATTCACATTGCTCAAGACTCGAGCCCTCACACATTCCCGCAGTAGCTGGAGTCTCTGGCCAGGGGGAAGTTGGCGTTGCGGTTGGCTGTGCTAGTCCATATGTCCAGGTTCATGTAGGCACGAAATGGGTTGAAGCCCGGGTAGTACTCCTTGCACATGACCTGGTTTTCCATGTGGGTCGTCGTGGTCGTCGAATGTTCCGTGGTGGGACTGACAGGGCAGCAGTTTTCATACACGTCGCTTTGGGGGGCCCAGATGGAACCAAACAGTCCAGACATGGGAGACAAACTTCGGGTGCTGGTGAGGTAGGACTGGAGTGGAAATGAGGAAGAAAAAAAGAGAAGAATGCTTAAAAACCGAGAAGGGGCTTTCAAGATGTGACACCGAGACTGACCAGACACCCCAGGGGATACAGCCATGTCGTGTCTACCCAGTTACCTGAGAGCTGGTAAACTGCCCTGGACACTCTGGGTTGTTTTAGGAGGTTATGGAATTTTCATGTAAGTCTACTTGCAAATCCAGAGGACTCGGCCAAATGTCCTTCATGTGACAAAAATGTGTGGCATGGACATGAGAAGGAACCGTGTTGGGCAATCCCGACTGGCCAGCGGAACTTCCGCTTCACAGCCCAGCAAGAAGGCTGTGGAGGCCATTTAAGGCCCGTGTCACAGACTTCCCGCCCCTGTCTGCAGGTCCCCGCCATCTGTCCACACATGACATCCTTCAGGATGCTGCTGCCGCTGCTCTTGTGTAGGAAACCCCACCGGCCTGGCCTGATGGGAACTCACTGCTGCAGTGGGTAGCCCGCTGTTCCAGCTTTGGGAACAGGCGTTAGGAAGCGCTGAAGGAGAGGGGGGAGGGCAGCACTCACCGGAGAGCTGACGAAACCGGCATGCTCCCAGGCAGTGGGGGTGCTGGCTGGAGTGTTCCAGGTAGACTGAGCGCTGTGGCCAACCAAGTCGGTCTGAACTTTGGAGGGGCAGGGGAAGCCGTTGGCGTAGTTCATGTTTTCTATGAGGAATGGGAAGAGGAGCGTGGTCATGAAGGGCTGAGCTCTCACTCTTGGATGAGACGCTTTCTGGGGCCGACTGTACTGGGCAGTGGAGGTAGCCCTGCCATGAGTCCCTGCCAGTCTGCAGGTGAAGACACACCACCAGGCAGAGCGAGTGTGTCTGTACTCGTTCATCTCATGGGGATATTTCTAATGCACACAATTTACCGAGAGCATTGCTAAAGAAGAGTCCAAAATTCTTACCCACCCTGCACGCCCCCAACACACTCCGTGCTGGTGATGGAACCTAGCTATGTTCCTTTCCACTTTGTTAATTACCTGCCCCTCCAGCCTCAGTGACCTGCACACGTGCCGTATGGCCTGATAAAGTCATTGTAAACCAAGTGCTTCCAGATATCACCAAGAAAATAAGAGACATAAAAACCTCACAATCCTGGGGAGAAAGTCACCAACGCGCCCTCTTGTGGTAAGATGGCAGTAATGCACGTGTGAGAATAAAAAACACTGGACACAATTAAGCTAGTGGGAACTCATGAACTTTAGACCAGCAGCTGTGGAGCCTCCATGGGACTGGACTAGGCCCTCTGCATAAGCGAGACAGTTGTGTAGCTTGGTCTGTTTAAGGGGCCCTTGGCAGTGGGATCAGGATCTATCCCTGATGCAAGAGCAGGCTTTTTGGAGCCTGTTACCTATGGTGGGACATCTTGCACAGCCTTGATGCAGCGAGGAAGGGCTTGGACCTGCCTCAACTGAATGTACCAGGCTCTGTTGACTCCCCATGGGAGGCCTCACCTTTTCGGAGGAGAGGCTAGGGTGTGGGCTGAGGTGGGATGCTGGTGGGGGGAGCAGAAGAGGGATGAGAGGGGGATCTGTGGTTGGTAATGTAAAATGAATAAAAAAAACTTCTTTAAAAAACAAAAAGAACACTGGACACAGGACTTCCTTAGTCCTTGCTGGGCACCAGTATGAGAAATCCTGACCCAACTGTATCCTGCAGTTTCCAGGGGATCACGGACATTCACTGACTCTTAGGTTACTGAGTATGGCATATGACTTGAGGCTGAGCATCTGCTCCAGGCTCCTTTCCCTCCTCCTCCTGCAGGGCTCCCCACACCTCTGGGGTAGAGTCAGGGCATGCTGAAGAATGAGTCTGTATCCCATAGGAGACGCGCCTGCTGAAGATGAGTGCCCCACCTCCCAATAGATAAGCTACCCTGTCAAGGCTACAGAGATAGAAATGGCTCAGTTCTACCTGATCTACAGGACCAAGTGAGGGAAGGTTACACACAGAAGCCCCCAGATACCAGACTGAGGGCTGCCGAGGGCTCATTCAAAATTGCCCCTTTCAGCACGCACAGTGGATCCAAGCGGCAGCCTCCTGAAGGATCGCCTCGTCTGTCTGTTCACTATGAGTTGCTACATTAAGTGCACACACCCCTTGCTTTGGCTCTGAGAAGGAAAGAGGGCCACTGGCACTGGTCAAAGGCTTTACCTTCTGGAAAGGCATTGTAATCATTCAGTTCCAGCGGGCAGTACACACTCGGAAACTGGCCTTCACAGGATGCACTCCAGTCAATGAAACTGCTACAAAACACAACCAAACAAAAACAAGGTCTGCTTTCAAAGACGGGACACCACGAGATCAAGTAAAGACAGAGGAAGTAGCTTTACTGCCCTGCATCCTCATCTGCAAAGCCCCCAACTTAGGGAAAAGCAATGTGTTTTGTCAAGTCAGAGTCAAAGGCTTATTTCTTTTTGCCAATGACATTCCACCTGCAGGACAGTTGGCTGGATCAAGGGCAACCTGCCATCCTCACCGCGTATGTTAGCCAGACACAGAACCTGGCTGCAGCTTTATCAGCACCATGGAAAGACAAGGTCTCAGTGTCTCCGGATACACCCGAAGGGCTTCGCCATGTTAGGTGTCCTCAGAACACCAGCAGCATTCCACTTGGAAGTCAGCACGATAGCCTGGGACCGGGACACTGAGCACTTCGGACCGGATGCTCATTACGGAAAGAAGGCAGGAATACTGCTGCAAGGAGCTAAGCCGCGTCTTCCAGTGCCTCCGGCGGCGGCCACAGGTGCCCTGACTGAACAACGTAACAGTGTGTGGCAAAGGGAAGCCGCGGCTGCTGTGTGTCAATTCTCTGATGCCAGGCTCTCCGGTCGATTTAATGTATAAATGTGTTCAGGAATGAGCCAGGGAAATGAAGATCTGCCAGAGAGTAGGAAACAGGAGCACTCTCGAATGTGTTCCATGGATGAAATCACCCTTTCGACCTACAGAGCAAAGTCTGATGGGGCTGCCAGCTTCCCTGCTTTGATTTCACGTTTCTCGCAGTGGCTGCTTTAACAGCACGGCGTAACCCCGGAAGGCAGAAAACACCCAGCTCCAAGGCACAGTGCTGGTACCCATGAGGAAGACAAAACAGCTCCAGCTGCAGGGTCTTAGGCCAAGCCGAGCTCTATCAGAGCAGTGGGGCCTACCTGTCAGGGATGGAGGCAGGCTCCTGGGACACATCCGGTGCACTGTTCTCCACGGGGCAGCTGAAGCTGCTGCTGCTGCTCAGACACACTGGCTGGGAAGGCCACAGGCCTCCGGGTGGATACAGACCTGAGGAGAACAGGGAGGTATGTTCAAGTGAGCAGAAACACAACATGGCAGAGGCAATCTGAAGTCGGGTGGTCCAGGCCTCACTGAAGGAACATTCTGGTGAAGAGGTGACAGACGATGCGGGATGAGTCATTCATGTCTGGGAAGCTCCTGCTAGGAGCAGTCTGAGAAGGTCCCAGGGTGGGTGTGACTGGGTCTCCACCGAGGGAAGCCGGTGACTAAATGGTAAAAGGGAGGAAGGGACTCGGGACTGGCTGGGATTGGCCCTGTGCTTTGGCAGGAAAGCCCTGGATGGTGAGCACTGGGAGTGCTGGTCACAAGTGCCCACGGGCATGCCCGTTTATGCACATCTTGCCAGCGGAAGTCCTGGGGGTCAATTCAGGACTATCTTTCCACAGACATGTGCTAAGCCAAGGCCATGGAGCACAGGGCCTCCAGCAGAGCAACAGGCAGACACGCCGGCCGCTGGAGAGAAAGAAGACTTGGGTCCCTTCTCCTGCCACGTCCACAGCCACCTTGTTCAGGTATCTCTCTGGAGCTGTTCAGGACACCTGGCACTAGGGGAAACAGATGCAATAAGGCTCCCGCTGGTGCAGCCGGCACAGCCGCCCTATGTCTAAGACACAATAGCAATCATCCCTCTGGGGAAGTCTGGGCCGCAGTCTGTCACAAAGTCTTCACTGCCAGGCCATCCTGCACCGCATAGAACATGTCTAGCTTTCACGGCCAGCAGGAGGAAGGCATATACTCTGGAAGGGGGCCCCCACGCCTGCCGGAGAGTGCGCTGTGCCACACCACACGGGTCACGGCCGACGTCCGCCTGTGGCTGCACCACTAACACAGGGCGGGTTCTGGAGGACAATGCTTCCACCCGTTATTAAGACTTGAGTTTCCTAAGACCAGGGGTCCATGGGGCTGTGCCTCCTCTGGGGCGACAGGGGAAGAACTGACAGAATGCTCCTGCCCCTGCTGTACTGAGTCCCGTCTCAGGGGCTTCCCAGCCCTGACAGTCATGTGATCCCATTTGGGATCATGGTGACAGGGGACAGCAGGAGCAGGATGCCTCTTAGGAAGCGACTGATAAGCAAGTGTTACCTAAGGACCGGGACTGACGGCCGGGAGCAGGACAGTGAGGAAGGAGAGGGAGAAAGCTCCAGACTACAGAGATTGAGAAGGTCAGGAGGGCTAGAATAAGACTGTGGGTCACGGGTGAGACACAAGAAAGAAAAGGTCCGGGATGGCTCACGGGTCTGGGGCCTAGTTAGGAAGAGAGACTGGAAAACTGAGTACTTGGTGTTCAGAAGCTGCTAGAACTCCAGGAAAAGGGGTTAAAACAGAAGAAGGCTGTAAGACGTGCCCGAGGTTCGGGAGAGAGGCCCAGGCCGGAGACAGGAATCTGAGAGGTGTCAGAATCTAAGGCGAGACTGGAAGTTTTAAACGTGGAGGAGACTGGCAGAGGAGCCGGCGACAGGAGAGAGAGCTGAGCAGGCACCGAGGCTCAGGCTGGGAAGAACCGGGTCACACTGGGTGATAACAACTGAATCAAGAACCACAGCGGGATGCCGTTCTCTAACACAGAGTCTCTCAGGAGGCTTCTGGAACAGGAGCTGAGAAACCCAACAGTAGGCAGGAAGGGCGCCCAGAGGCGGCTCACGGCTGCTGCTGGGGTCCAGAGATGGGAGGGGTCACCGCATACTTGTGTACTGATGGGAAGGACTCACTCTGACCGAAACTGCCGGTGGAGGAGGGTAGGGGATGAGCAAGAGCCTCACTGGAGAAGAAGGTGGTAACCGGAGAGAGCGGAGGTCTTCCGGGATGGGCCGGTGTGGGTGGGGAACGTGTGAAGGTCTGGAACAGCTGTTCTCTTTTGTAGTAAGAAGGAAGCCAGATAACTAGGATGAGGCAGAAGGCAGCTGGGCCAGAAGGAAGAGCAGGTGCAACTGTGAGCCATGAGGAGAGAGTGGTCGGGGACGCCAGGCCTGGCCAGCAGGTGGGCGTGTGTGCTGCTCCTCAGAGCCAGGGGCAGGCAGGACCAGCAACACCGCCATGAGCTTTGCAACGTGAAGACAGCTCCATATGAAGTCCAGGACACTGCGCCCCAGGCCCAGGCATTTCTACAGGGCGGGGACAAACGTGGAGGGGGAGACCAGCACAATGGGTCGGACGATGTCCACACACTAGACCAGGAGACAACGGGTTTCTTTACCACTGTAGGACACGGCCAAGGCATGCAAGAGGGGATTTAAAAAAAAGTAACTGTATTCTTACTGTCTACCAGGTAAAGACAGCTGAAACCCACACACAGACCCAGCCTGGGACCCCAGGTTTCACGGAAACCCTAACAGACCATACAAAAGCAGAGTCACACACACCCAGGGAGATCCAGCCTTTGGTGGTGGGGAGGGAACCCAGATCATCCTTGTGCGTGCCAAGCTGTGCTCTTCTACTGAGCCATGAGAGCCCTGGAGTTTGGAGTATTTGGAGTTTGTTGCTGTTTTTTTAATTGTTCCCCAGCATTAATTAAATCCTTCCCTCTATTAGCTCACAGAAATGACAATAGAGCCTGCTTCCTCCCAATCTTGGCTTGGCAAAGTAGAAATGACGGGATTCTATATTTTCTTCCACTGGAAACATCTGTGTTATATGGATTAATGACTAGGAACGATCTGTTGCCATCAATGATCTGACCAGCTGAGAGCACATCTGTGAGGCAGCAGAGCCTTAAGTTTTCCTCCCAAGTCTCCAGTGGACAGAACAGCTTTTGCCTTGCTGTATAGCTCAGGCTGGCCTGGAACTCTCCACCTCCATCTGAACAGCGTTCTGGTTGTCAAGAATTTCTAGGCATAGCAACGACTATGCATGCCAGAGCTAATGCTGCCATGAAGAGTAAACACCAGGCATGTCCTGCCATGATTCTTGACCCTGATAGGAAGAAGTCCCGTAATAAAACAGGTCGCCAGAGAAAAGACAGAGAGAGAGAAGACTAAGAAGAAGAGAATGGAAGAGTTGGGAACTGATAGTGAAGGAGTGTGGTGGTTTTAACAGGTATGGTCCCTTTGGACTCATGTGTTTGAATGCTGGGCCATGGGGAGTGGCACTATTAGAAGGTGTGGCCTTGTTAAAGGAAGTGTGTCACTGTGGGGGTGGGCTCTGAGGTCTCATACATGCTCAAGCTGTGCTCACTTGACACACAGTCTCCTTGTGCTGCCCAAGGATCAAGACGAAGAACTCTCAGCTCCTCCAGCAACACGTCTGCCTGCCCTGCCACCATGAATAGGCTAAACCTCTGAACTGTAAGCCAGCCCTGATGAAATGTTTTCCTTTATAAGAGTCTCAGGGGTCAACGTGGTGTCTCCTCACAGCCATAGAAACCCTAACAAAACAAGAAGAGAGCGACTCCTCACGGGAGACCCCAGGCAGAAGCAGGAGCTCCTTCTGACCACCCCAGTCTCCAGTCTGGGGCCAGTGTCTTACCGCCTGGAGTGTGCTCAACGCTGCCTCAGTCCTGGTTCAGAAGCCAGGCTGCTGGGGCCCAGCTAATGGGCTCCCGCTTGGCGGCTTGGGGAGAAGAGGGCCAGGCGAGGACAGGAAGCCCACCGTCTGGGCTGGCTTCCCACCTCAGTTTGGCTCCTCTTGGGCCGCACCCCCGCCTGCTTTCTGTTATCTTATTGGGAAAGTGACCTCAGCGCAGTGGAAGGCTCTGGCAAGTCTGTGTAACGTCTGTCTGAGTCTTGGCTAACCAGGGGGTTAACAAGGATGCAGAAGGGTTGGCTGGGGCAGCTGCTGTCTCTCCACAACGCAGGTGCCCTCCTAATGCCAGCGGATAAGGCTGGGGAGAGGCCCCCACCCAAGCTCCTTCTCCAGCTCCCAGCCAGGAAGCCATGCACAGCGCTTGGCTGACGTCTGCCACAGAGAGCCTCACCTTTCTCTGCTCCAGCACCTGAGGGCGCAGCAGGAAGACTGGGGCAGGAAGACTCTGTGAACTGACACAAGCCACTCACATCTCTGTGGGCAAAGGGAGGACAGGAAACCATGACTTTCCTGCACAAGGAAATCCAAAACCCGCGTAACTGGATCTCATGTGAGTCTCACAGGAGTCCCGCCGGACACATACAGATGCAGATTCACAAAGCCAGGCGAGAATTGAGGGTTACGCCTTTGGACTGCCGTAAGGTGGGCTGCAGCTTCCGATCTGCCTGTACAGACAGACAGCAGTGCTTTCTACCTCTGACAGACAGTTCACAGACAGCTTTCTTCTGTGTCAGCCACGTCTGCACACACTCAAACACTGCAGTCTTCTGTCTCTGTGCTGACGCTGCATTCCTCTCACTGTGAAGGGTCCAGCGGGCCCTTGGTCATCCCAGGTCCCACAGGGGTGACCTGAAAATACCTGGAGGAAGGTCTGCATGGCAACTGCCATGGTACTGTGGAATCAGACCTATCAAGGCCAAGTCTGCACTGAAAATACACACGTTTTCCCTTGCCGTCATTCCCTAAACAAGGCCGTCTGACCTCAATCTATAAGTCATTTCTATTGTATTACCCTACCAGTAATCTAGAGACGATGTAATCTAGTACAGGGGAGGATCAACAGAAATAGTTCTACGAGAATACTGTCATTTTGAGACAGGGTTTCACCACGTAGTACTCGCTAGCCTTAGTCCTATGAAGCGCAGGCAATCCTCCTGCCTCAGTCTTCTGAGTACCAGGATTACAGGCATATGCCATTATCCATGTTATATGAGAGACTTGAGTATTTGTAGAGTTGGGAGTATGTGTAAGTCCTGGATACCTAGGAGCAACTGTATCTCTCTCTCTCTTTTTTTTTTTAATCTAATGTTGTAGATTACACACAGAAGAACTGTAAATGTGTCTACCAGTTCCTTGGAGGCTTTCTGAGCCACTGGTGCTCAGAGTGAATTCAAGGCCTAGCCCTGGGGAGACGGTTCCTCTTTCTGCTTCACACAAGTCCCAGTGTGTCACAGCGCTGAGAAGACAGCAAAAGCAGAGGATCCCCACAGAAGCCCTGACCACGATCACAGTCAGATGTTGCTTTTCATTATCTTTAAAAAGGCTTCCATGGTTCAGCCTAGAGAGCAAAGCACCGAGACACACCTCGCTAACAGAGAAAGCAGACTATCACCCCACGGCAGCGAGGATCCTCAGCACTTACGTGGGGCTGCAGATGTGGTGAGAGAGGTTCAAGGGGACGGAAGCTTCCTGTGGAAAGTCCTGAGGGGAAACCCCGTCTCCTGCATCAAAAGCAACACACCATCAATCCAACTGTGCAGACTCTGTGTTCAGATGCAGAAGGCGTTCCCATGGGCCCCTAACGAGGGACTTATTTCCACATCAAACTGACCGTCACGTAGTCTCTTCATTGTGTATTTTGCATGTGTGTGTCATGTTCACATGCGTGTGGAGGCCAGAGGTCCATATTGATTGTCTTCCCCTGTCATTTCTAGCTGGGTGTTTCAGGCTGGGCCTGGCCCTGAACACAGAACTAAGCCTAGGAGCTCTAAACGTCTCTCCTTGCCCTGCCCTCCAAGCCACCACCCCACCGGCCTTTATGTGGGTGCCGGGGACCCAAGCTTAGGGATGGTTTCCTGCTGTGCTATGACCTCAGTCAGGACAGCAACAGGGGCCTGTGTCACTGGCTAGTAACACCATTAGTAGTTTTATTCATGGTGTCTATTAACAGTTCTTCCAATGTCACCCCTTTTCCCGAGCAAAACTGCCTTCCTTGTCTTCTCAAAGTCAGGCTTTCGCTTCAAGCCCCCTGTGCGCGCTGCCTAACAAACTCTTGGTCCTTCGATAAACAGAGTACAAAACGAGTGTGTCAAAACCAAGCTGCCTCTAGCCATGAAGGAAGACCTTTCTACTCCAATAAAATGCCAAAAGGCTGTCCCTTATCTAGTCTGTTTCCACGAGGCTGAAACTTCCTCTGAAGAAGGGGCTGGTCTGTTCATGGAGGCCGAGAGAACCCTACCTAAAGCACATTGCCAAATAGCCACACAGCACTGATCGGTGGCGGTGAAACTTTGGGAGCACCGGGAAACACTGAATGGGGGAGTGGGAACAAGAAGTCACAGATGGGCCTTCTCCAGGGCTGTCTCTCACAACCTCCTCTTCCTTTCTGGTGTTTGAAATTGGATTTGAACCCCGAGCCTCGCACATGCTAAGCCACTGAGCTGTACCACAGCCCTGCATGTTTTAGGTTCCTGAGGGTCTTGCCTCGTGGTCTCAAAGCCATGATCCCTGCTATCAGCTCCCTGAGCGCCAGTGTTGGGCTCCCAGGCCTGGCTCACTACACCTGTCTACCAGCTTCTGTTGTAGGCACCCCTCATGGGGAGGGCAGGAGACAGCAGACAGTGGCAAGTGCCTTGGGCTTCTGGGAAATCCCGAGCTCAAACACGAACGGCCACCGAGCATACTGCCTTGTGCGGGGCCGTGAAGGACGTCTTTGAGCCCTCATGCACACATCTAGACGGGGAGCAGGACTCGCCTGCATTTCTCAGGCCGCATGGGCCCAAGGTGAACATTTCCGCACACACAGGGCCACTCAGAGTGAGCTTCCCCGAGTCTCTGCATGTCCCTTTCACTGTGTGGAGAACAACTCAAGAGCGAGCTGCTGACACAGGACCAGTAAAAACGTCAGCGAAAACCAGAATGCTGTTTTGAGCTAGTGTCTCATTATACAAGCCAAGAACAAACAATTCCCCATCGTTCCGATGGAATTATGAGCATAAAACAACAACAACAAAAAATGGACTAAAAGCATGCAAAAAAGTTCATGATAGTGAGTCGCTTGGGGAGAGAAAAGTGGGTAGATGACCAACAGTTTTCCTCCCTGTGAGTGAGCATGTGTGTGTGTGTGTGTGTGTGTGTGTGTGTGTGTGTGTGTGTGCACGAGTGTAACAAGGCACTTGATGTCACACCTGATGACCTCAGTCTAATCCTTAGAGCCCACAGGGTAGAAGGAGAGGACCAACTTCCACAAGTTGTCCTCTGACCTCCACGTGTGACATGGTGGATGCTGAGTCTGGGGGGTGTATGCATGCAAACACTCAAACACACACGTATGCAATAGCAAATAAATGTAACAACAACAAAACCGTTTACAACAGTAAACTCGGAAAAAAGTTATTAATTCCAGGAGACAGGAATACAATCATGACTCTGATCTCTCCTGTCACTAAATTCTCAAAAATACGGGAGGAGAAGTGCCAATAACAGCATTATTCTTATTCATAATAGCCAAATGTAAAAGCAACCAACTACCCACTGATGAACATATCCAATAAACAAAGATATTATACATGCATAAAGGGATGTCATTAATCCTTGACAAGGAAGGGAACTGACATGTTCTGTAATAGAGATGAGTCCCAAGGAGGTCAAGTGGGTGGAATAAACCATCCACCAAAAGATAATCATATCTGACCCACGTAAAATAACCAAGCATGATCCAAAAATCATATCTGTTCCACATAAGGCAATCATACATGGGCCACAATCGTCCATGATCTCCACACAACAACCATACACAATCTACAATCACAGACTCCACAGAAGACAGGCAGGCGTGTCTACAGTCATCCATGACTTACTCACTGGAGATAACCAAGCAGCCAAATGCTTAGGGTCAGAGAACAGAAGTTTCTTGGAGGGGAATTAGAGTTCCTATGTAACGGGTACAGAGTCTCAGTACGGAAGATGGAAAGTTTTGGTGGTGGACGGCGGGGATGGCTGTGCAGCAATGAGAATGAACAGACTGTGCCCCCTCTGTACATGTAAAAATGGTTTAAAAACGGTCCGTTCTGTGAAATATTTTAGCACAGTAAGAAGACATACAAATGTATAGGTCTTTGAAGTGTTTCAAAGATGGAAACGAAACAGAAATCAGTACCCGCGGTGACCAGGAGGAGAAAGGAAGAGAGTGAAGCCGACAGCCTGAGTGAGGCACACCAAGCCTCAAAGTCATCCCATCTGCTCTGCCCTCTGCAAGGGACCCCTGGCCCTTGTATGGGCTGCAGGCAGGAGGACTCACCGGGCAGCAGGAAGTGCTGTGCATCCACCGCTGGCTTCCTGTCACAGTCGGAGCTGCTGCTGCTCCAGCTGCCCCAGCTGCCCCGGCTGGCCCGCACGCTGCCTGAGGAACTGCCACAGTCAGAGCTGGAGTCGGAGCAAAACTTGTCTGCACACTTCTTCTCCGACTTCTGGTAGTAACTGTCTGGAGAGGCAGAAGAGGGGCTGTGCTGCACCAGGGCAGTTCCCACCAGGGCCACTGGTAGCCAGGGGAGAAGGGGCATGGCAAGGGGAGGGCAGGTCCACGCCTCCACCTCTGCTCAGCTAGGACTGGAGGAAACATCAGGGTACGGGGTAAGTGTGCCCCGCCTGCGGGCAGACAGTAGGACCAAGCAGAACCTTCATCTAAGAACTGGCTCCGGGGCTCTGTGGAACTCAGTAGAGGAGCCTTGCCTAGAATGCACATGGGCCGTGAGCCTCACACTGCCAAACAACTGTATTACATGCAAATGGTTCTAGGAATAAGCGAAATGTCTATCAAGCAAATCGAGTCTATTGTACTGAACTGCCCAAGAGAGCCCTGGTGGACCAGCAGTCTGATCCAGAAACGACAGGGCTACATATGCAGAAACTACCAGTTTACAAGTGAGTCGGTTACACCCCAACTCACCTGGCTCGGCCCTTTCCCCCAGGGGCCCTGCCTAAGGTCTTGTGCATACTGGCCCTGTTCCTTTAACTGTATGCACAATGACAGTTGGGAACAGAAGGACCTCAGGGGTCATCAGCCGTTCTCAGGTTCAAAAGAGCATGTGCTTTCTGAGGTAACCCTGACAACTTCCTGTTGGAGTTGCCAACAGCTACGTGGCCTGTAAAGACAGCTGACATGATATTTCTCGAAGCCTCAAGACTTTCAAAGAACAGATTACAAGGAAACCATTCACAGCTCTGTGCTACGTACCCTCCTCTCTCTGTGCAGGGGAGCTGCCCAAAATGTCCACGCCAGCTTTACACATCTCCCCAGGGCTGTCCCGGGCACACCAGCTTCTGGCATCGCTGCTTGGCTCTGGCCTCTCAAAGTCACTGCACACAAGCTTTAGTTCACTCTGTTCAGAAGGCCTGGGAGAGCCATGAGAAAGATCACATCTCCAAGTCATGACATAATACAGTTTCTGCTTGAGATCTGTCACGTGAAAATTGCAACCTGGGACAAGTTGAGGCTTCCTCTCTGAGTGCCACAGGAGGATGATGAGCCACAAGGGCCCTTAAAAGATGTGGGAGATGGAAGTGTGGCTCAGTGGTAGAACTATGTTTAGCACACACAAGTCATAAGTTCAATTTACTGGACCCTTGCATCCCCAAGAGGTTGCTATTTTAAATTAGAATGCATTTAGGGATATTTAACCTATTTTCATGTTTTATAGTGAGAACAGATTCCACAGTGTTGCTCTAGGCTGCCTGGCAGTTCAGGAGCAGAGCCGGGGCTCCTGGCCTGTTTTCCTGGATTTTCAGTGGGTGAGCTTGCCGCTTAGTGTCTGGTAGGAGGTCTGAGAGTTCATTTAAGTATATTCTTTCTCATTTGCAAACATTGGCTTAACAATTACCATATTCTGCACACTGGAGTGAAAAGTGCAGCAGCTACAATGAATAAGGTTCTTTTCCCAAAGTCTCCAACTTAAACCACACCTCTGCTACAGGGCCATGAAATCCTCAAGGAAACAATTACAATACACTTTTCTAAGTAGAAATACAGAAATGCATGGGCGAGGAAGGTTGCTCACTTGCTAATGTGCCTGTGGAGCAGAGTTTGATCCCTAACACCCATCCCATGTACAAAGCCAGACAAAGCAGCCTGTAAATCCAGAGCTGGGGCAGCAGAGACAGGAGGGTCCCTGGGGCCCACCGGCCAGGCAGATGAGCTAATCTATTATTCCAGGTTCAGTGAGAATGTTCTCAAAATATAAGGTGAAGTGATTGAGGAAGACACCCAACATAGGCCTCTGGACTCCACATGTGTGCTCACACCCCACATTAACACATACTTCCACGCCCCAATATGTGCACACACACCAATAAATTTTTTCTTTAATTAAAGAGAAAATATAGAAACACTATTTGAATAATGAAATAGTTCTCTGCATGGGCCATGGCAGTGCTTTTGTGAGGTGTGTGGGGTGGCAAGAAAGCAGCCCAGACATGGGAGATGCAGAGCAGGAAGTCACTGGTTTCTGGTTGAGGCAGAAAGTATGTGGACAGAAGTAGGCACCCAGAAACAGTCAAGTGGCATCTGCCTCTCAGGTTCTCAATTATGGTGGCTACAGACTGCTTACAAGTTACTTGTAAGCAATTTAATCATTTGCTTGGATCTCAGAAATCTGCTTTAAGGAAAGTTTCCTAAGATGTAACTGGTGACATTGTACTCTTATCATACATATACATATATGCTCATAAAAATACATAGAGAATGCAGAAAGCCCTGATGTTTCTGTACAGGACATTGCTCTCCAACTCTCTAGCAAATATCCATAAAGGATGTGGTATGTAACATGTTTATTTCCACTGTGCTGACTGCTTGTGTGAATTTGGTATAGATTAGAGCCAGAAAGCTACCCAGAGATTGCCACCTGACTGACTGTCTTACAGGAATACAGTCTAGGACCTGTGAGGAGCTATGACAATGATGAACCATAGGCTACGAGCTCGGTGGCAACCTCCTTCAGTGCTGAGCTCGGTGGCAACCTCCTTCAGTGCTGAGCTCCGTGGCAGCCTCCTTCAGTGCTGAGCTCGGTGGCAGCCTTCCTGGGTGCTCTGAGCCCTCAGAGTGCATGACTGTAGCACAGTGGAACCTCATTCCCACGCAAATGTGCAAGAGCTGAAGGACCTTGACAACACCACACTAAACATCTAACCAAGCTCACATGGTGGTGATGTCTCTAGACGGCAGGATTGGGGAAGAGAGCCGGCCAGACATGGCTGTCACGCTATTCCGTGACTGCTGAGGACAGGTGCCGGGATCTCGGAATGGAGTTTTCTACAGAAACTAGAGCACTGCAAGGGGACACGGTTCCGACGAGGGGGGCTGGGGAACTGGAAAAGCCCGCTTGTAGCTAAGGAGAGGAAGGGACTATCTGTGTTAGAGGCTACAACACACGTGTGGTGTGCTGGGAGTCTGCGATGAAAACCTGACCTCACCAGCCACCCCTGCTGGGTGTGGAGTCAGAACGAGCACACAGCGTGAAAGGGAAGGTCAGGGCAATCGGGACTATACGGTCTTACTACTTGGCTGGGTGGTGGGTGTGTGTGCATGCGTGTGCCTATGCCAGGGCTTTCTCCAGCCCCTGCTCCACAGAAGCATAGGCAGAGTGAGGCCTCGTTAGGAGGGACAGCTCAGGACTTTCCTCTAAAAATTTCCCTCGGCTTTTAGCATTTTATAAGGGACAGATTAAAAATCAAAGTCTTAAAAGGTCACCTTACAGTATTTTTAAGGAGTAAAATTACAAGAAAACGTGTGTTAATTCCGCAAATACATTTCAGTCTGAATACAATGCACTATGCTATATCGCCTACCCAACCTCAGAGAAACGAAAGACTGAGCGAAATGGAAGTCTCGATTAAGCTGGTTGGGAAGGGGCTGCAGACATGACGCACCTGGAGGCCTGAGCAGCTCCCCTTTTCTTGTTTTTCCTACATGTTCGGTTTTTATTCCAGTTGAGGGCCTGCGTGCTCCCTTCTCTCTTCTCCTGAAGCTTCCTCCTCCTGTGAGGGTCTTCCTGCTGAAGGGGGGAAAGGAAACATTTGTGGCTTCAGGAGCCTCTGTCTCAAGACAAAACTCCTGACTGCCTGTCTCACTTTTGGGGACCAACTCTATCTGCATCCAGAACACCTCGGCGCTGGCGAGACCCGAGACCCGCCTTTCTCAGTCTCTGTTTTCATTTCCCCCCTTTCTCCACTCTCTCAGGCTCTGCAGACAGAGAGGAGAAAAAGAAAATAAGTGCTGCTCACGAAACTCCCAGGGGGCTGAGGGGACAGATCTGCCAGTGATATGGAGGCGGCTGCGGTAACCCCTCCAGCCCCCACCTGCTCACTGGTGCCTGTACCCCCAAGAATCAACTGCTGAAGCAAAATCATTTGCCCAGTAAGGCACCAGCTGTGCGGGACTGTTCTGATTTGTTTACAGATGAACTCGGTGTGAACAGCCAGACCGCCACAGGATGTTCCAAACTAGCTACAGCTTCTTGGGTAGATCAAGTCCGAGCACACTTCTTGTGTAAATGTGGTTATGAAGAACTTACTCCAGCGGGCGGCATACGGACAGTTATAGGTACATGTGCTGCACACACATACAGTTAAAACTCTGCCAGGCGCAGTCTCTGCAGCCTGTGGCAATGGGGAGGTCCCTGGCCTTTTATACTGTAAAGCACCTTCCCGTCTTTTAGGGGGTGTGCCTTCTCCCTTTCACTCTCTGCCCCTCAAAGCAGAGCTCAGACTTAACACTTCTGAAGCTTGGAGGACTTGCCTCCTCCACGGACTTCACAAGCACTTATTCCCAGAGAGTATCTGTAGCAAGTAAAAGTGTTCAAATACGTAGGAAAGGGCAAACTAAGAAAATTTAATACATAATTATTTGAATGACATTAAAGTATATAGACATATAGAGTGTTCTTAAAAAATGAAGGGAAAAAATAACATCCAATACAAAAGTAGGCAAAGGATATAAAATACAAATTGAAAAACAAACAGAAAAGATGAAAAAAGATGAACTCATCCAGAATATTTCATAATAAAACAATGTGCTTGGGTAGATCAATGTAGGCAGGCTTATATCTTGTATCATTTGGTTTGTAAAAAAACAAATGTGTTTATAAGGCATGTTGACATTCACAAATACCAGGCCATGGCGGGGTGGCAGGATATTGTAATAGTGCTTGCCTCTGGGTGAACACTGAATTTACAGAGCTTGTTTCCAGTGGTGGGGTTTTGGATGGGTGATTAAAAAAATGTTACCCTGAATTTTACATGCATATTAAATGGAGGAAAATGTTCATCTTTCCCTGGGTAAAATGAAAAGATAACTCAAAAGCAACTGTTTCGAGCTATAGGTAATCCTGGATTACCAAAACAACAATAACAACAAATACCCCTCCCAAACCAAACACTGCTGTTCATCCATCACATGCCCAATATTCTGCTAACAATGCCTAGGGGTATAGCTCAGTGGTAGGGTACGAGCTTAGCATGTGGGGGGCCTTGAGGTGGTACAAATAAATGATGCTTTGGAGAGAGGAATGAAGCCGGCACACTCCACCACCACCCAAGTGAAAGTCGACTAGAAACAACTTCCTGGAAGGCAGTCTAACAGCAGTGAGAGGAACCGGAACTGACAGACTCCCATCAGAACCATCAAGGGTGAATCAGGACTACAGTCAAGAGTTAGGAACAAAGTCGTTCATCACAGAGTTATTGATGACATGAGGAGGAAATGCAGCCTTAACGTCCACCTGCAGGAGTATGCTGGAGTATCAGAGTTTCCACTCCATCTTCAATCACATCAGAAAAATCAGAATTATAACTGACGTATATAAGCAATGATAATAGTTACTCTCAGCTACATTACACTAAAGAGATCTTAAAATCTTATTTTAAAGACATTACATAAAAATATTAGTGGCTCATTTTGGATGGATCCCTTTTCTCCTTCTTTTCTATATTTTTGTAATCATGAATTGCTTTTCTAAGAAAAAAAAATGCTCTTAAGAGAAAATAAAAACCCAGAGCTAAGGTTAAAACTTAGTCTACGGCTTCCACACCTGGCCTTCATCGTTCCTTGCCGAGAGAGCTAGAAGAACATTCTCTGTGTACAACAGACAGGCTTATACCGTCTTCCAAGCTACAAAGCTGGGCCCCAAGAATGTGCTGGAAAAACAAACACTACAGACTGCACCCAGGAGTGTGTTCACTGAGAGTGACTTTCTCATAATCAGCAATGCAGTGGAGAGCGCTTTCCCAGACCTGAAGAAACAACTGCCGAAACATCAAGGAAATGACCAAGAACAGCCACATGGTGGCACCAGAATATCGACCTTCCACAAGCTGCCAGCCAGCACTGTGTGCCGATGGCTGGACAGCTACACAGACCTGCAGAGGGAGGAGAGGATACAACCACAGAAAGAGGAGTAGATATAACTGCAGAGGGAGGAGAGGACATAACCACAGAAAGAGGAGATATAACTGCAGAGGGAGGAGAGGACATAACCACAGAAAGAGGAGTAGATATAACTGCAGAGGGAGGAGAGGACATAACCACAGAAAGAGGAGGAGATATAACTGCAGAGGGAGGGGAGGATATAACCACAGAAAGTGGAGTAGATATAACTGCAGAGGGAGGGGAGGATATAACCACAGAAAGAGGAGGAGATATAACTGCAGAGGGAGGAGTGGATATAACCAGTTGACCAGGGACTGGTGGAGCTCCAAGGACAGGGGCAATCAACCATTTGATGGTTAAGATGAATGGAAGAAAACAATAATAACAACAAACCCCTCAGAATAAAGAACCCACATAGATAAGGCCCATCCCGCCCAAGGAGTAGGGAAGGCTTGGGGCTGGAGGCAGAACTAGGGGTTCTGGTACATGTGTGCGGCAGAGGGAGCCAGCAGCAGCACCTCTGTTTCTTAGGGCCACATGAGACCGAGGGGACCTTGGAGTCACTGGCTCTGCTACCTCCTAACATAATCTCAATGTGGACTCTTATGTCACTGCAGGCAACAGCCAAGTCTCCAAAGACCTATCAAAATGACACCAGACTCAACTCCGATTTCACTACTTCCCTGTCCTCAATGTGGTGACTTGATTCTGCCCATGAGAGTGTCCCCTCCTGCATCTATGGGCCCAGCTCTCTGTTCCTCTGTGATGGCTAATCTCGATTGTCACCTTGACTGTATCTGGAATCAACTTGAAACCCCAGGAGCTGGGCACACCTGTGAAGGATTTTCCTGATGGAATCATTTGAGGGAGGAAGATTCACCTTAAATCTGGACCATACCTTCTAGTGGCAGCCCACATAAGAGGACACTGAAAAAGGAAGCCCTTGCTTTTAACCTGCTTGCCCTCAATCTTGCTGGTGAGTTCATCTATCCTGTTGCTGTAGCCAGTATTAAATGCAGCTCTTCAGGATTCCAACACAGACTGAAAACCAGCACCTCGCCAGGAATCCCCCAGGACTCCAGCCCCAGACTGGGACTGCAGAGACATCTAGTCTCATGGACGGAACCACTGCATGGTTCTCAGCCTGTGCACTGTGAGACAGCCCTGCTGGACGGTCCAGACCACACTCGGCAAGTCAGCTTACCCTTTTATTATAAATATTGGCATAGATTACAGTGTGTGTGTGTGTGTGTGTGTGTGTGTGTGTGTGTGTGTGTGTGTGTGTTATCAGTTTAGTGACTTTAGAGAAGTGGTACTCAACTTGTGGGTCAAGACCCCCACAGGGATTGCATATCAGATGTTTGGTTACATTATGATTTATAATTGTAGCAAAGTTATAGTTATGGAATAGCAACAAAATAATTTTAAGGTTGGGGGTCACCACATCATGGAGAGCTGTATTAAAAGATTGCAGCATTCGGAGGGCTGAGAACCACTGCTCTAGAGAACCCTGAGAGTCAGGCTGCTTCAGGTCCAGCTCCACAGGGGTAACCTCCATCCCTAACTCCTGCATGGCAGTCCCAATCTGGAGGGTCCAAGAGCCCTCTTCCCCTTGTTTCCCTGGGGGTGGCTGCCTTTCCGGCAGACAGGGCCCCAGCTGCTCCCAGGGGATGGCTCCTCTCTTTGCAGGTCCTGATGCCTGCCTGCTGCCAGCCTTGCGGCCACCTCCTCTGGGGCTTGCCAGGACCCTGGAGCCCAGCATGAGTCTTGATGCTTGACTGCATGCAAGCGCCCGTGCCTTTCTCAGCCCACTCTGGAATGTTTACGGCAAACCTACGTTGTAGCACTTCCATTTAATTTAAACAAGAGAGTCGTGCCTGTTATATCAAATTTAAAGAATGCAGAGCAACCACTCAGAAATAACTAGGTCACTCCCTATTTCACAAACCTTCCTTCTAAATATTCTCCATGAATCCAAACATACATAAGGGTAACAGAAAAGGCAATGGAAATAGATGTGACACTAAGACAAGAAATTACTTTTAAATCGAATGGTAAGGTCCAATTTTATAAGAATCTATTTTTTTTTTAATATTTATTAATTTATTGCATACACAGTGTTCTGCCTGCATGTGTCCCTGCAGGCCAGAAGAGGGCACCAGACCTCATTACAGGTGGTTGTGAGACACCATGTGGCTTCTAGGAATTGAACTCAGGACCTTTGGAAGAGCAGCCAGTGCTTTTAACCGCTGAGCCATCTCTCCAGCGCCAAAAAATGTAATTTTTTTTTTAAAGTAACCAAGGTAGAACCAAAGGAACTACCAACTTTTAAACATTTTTTTCTGCATAATATATATATTCATTAAATTATTATTATTAATTATATATATTAATTCATTCAAGATCTCTTTAAAGGACAGATGTCATGGTACATGCCTTTAATCCCAGCACTTGAGACACAGAGGCAGGAGGAGGATCCCTTTTGAGTTCCAGGCCAGTCTGGTCTACATGGTGAGTTTCAGGACAGTTAGAGATATGCAGGAAGACCCTGTCTCCAAGAACTAAACAAAACAAAAGAAACAAACAAACAACAAAGATCTCTTTAAAGTTAAGAATAAGATGCCAGGTGGCGGTGGCGCACACCTTTAATCCCAGCACTCGGGAGGTAGAGGCAGGCAGATCTCTGTGAGTTCGAGGTCAGCCTGGTCTGCAGAACGAGATCTAGGATAGGCACCAAAACTACACAGAGAAACCCTATCTCGAAAAACAAAACAAAAAGATAAAACCTTCTGAACAAACATACTGCTGTTTTACCACCATCCAAAGAGGAAGAAATATACCCATGGGAGAAACCTGTACTCTTTGCCTAAGTGTGAGCGCCACTCTTTTCAATAGGAAAGAGAAAGGAATGCAAACCTCTGCTGAAAGTATGTCCTGCTTCTCAGAACACGCGGCCTCTGGAGACGCTCTCTGACTCTTCTTTATTGAAGACGGCTTTGTGTCAGACCCTTTCACAGTCTCACAGACGTCCACTTCATTCTTGATAGGCACTTGCTGGTTATTTCCTTGATAAGGAAAAAAAATTCAAATTCCAGCATTTTTCCATTCATATTCCTCTTAATTAAACGTTTTCCTTTGTCAATTTCATGTAATGAGATTTAGACACTTTTTTTTATACTTTGTTCACTTTGTTTACAAGTGGGAATATAAAAGTTCTACAGTCTTAAAAGAAGTCCAAGTAAGAGCAGGGCACTAGCATCACTGTGTTGTCGTAATTCCCAGTGGCCCAGAGGTGGAATCCACCTGCTGTCCACCAGTGGATGAGTGGACAACCGTCTAAGGGGCTACATTTAACACTGCCAGAACCAACATGTCCTACACTAGTTAAGAGGTTTTTCAGTGGAATTAAAATCCTGGGTGAAAGACAGAGCCTGAGGAACCTTACAGAGGGCATACTAAATGAAATGAGCCAGACAGAAAGGGACGAATGTTTTATGATTTCTGGTTTCAGTTGGAAGGAGAACTAATGTAGTCACATTCAAACAGACAAGAGGATGTTTCCCGAGCTCTGGGGAAAGGAGTGATGGTGTCTAGTTTACTACTTAGCAGACATTGTTTGGGTTGATGACAAAGTCCTGACCATAGACTGAGGTGATACTTGCCCAACAACTCAAATTATAATCAACGTTCCTCTCAGAGAACCCCAGCTATCTTTTACATCATAATATTCTTTATGGAACAGTCAAATTTCCATTTGAGGGTTGTGCCAAATGCATAAAGCCTCTGTAGAATTAATTCAGAGCCTTTCCACACCTTCACTTCGGTATCAACAAGTGATCAGGAATGAGATTTCCATGGTTTGAATATGGGCCTTGGTTCCCAAGATGGCGCTATCAGGAGGTGCAGTGGACCTTTTAGGAGGCAGGCCTCCTGGGAGCGTCTCAGGTTACTGGGAATGTGCCCTCAAAGTGAGTTGTGAGATCTTGGTCTCTCCCCCTACACTTGCCCCCTTGTTTCCTAGCTCATGATATGGGTGTGTTCTTCTGATGCAGGCTTTCTACCTTGCCAGCCTAACTCCAATGCGAAGTTTAAGACAAGAGGCCTCCTGGCGTTGGACTAGAACCCGCGAACCTTCCCCACAGCACTGTTTAGGAGGCACTTCGCTGCAGTAATAGGAAGCTGGCCAACAAGTGCTAGCAGCTGAATGTTAAGACCAAAGCTTGACTGGTATGGTGGCACACCTTTAATCCCAGCACTAAGAGGCTGAGCCAGGTGGACCTCTGTGAGTTTGTGGCCAGCCTGGTCTACAGAGCAAGATCCAGGCCAGCCAGGGCTATTTCGTGAGATCCTCTTTTAAATAAATATACACATACATACTGCTGAGTTTTTCCAACAGTACAGGAGTGTGTTAACATATTGGTCAAGAGAGGAAGAGGAGCGGGGAAGGGAGGAGGTGGTGCAGGCCCTTCTGTGGAGGCTACAGGCTTCAGCTAGCACACGCTACCCTTCTTCTGTCAATAGCATCTGTCACGAGAACAGTTGTCTTTCTTTAACCAAGAGATGCTATTAAAAAAGCAAGGCCAGGAAACAGGAGGTGCTGCAGCCATTAGAAAAGTTGGTGTAGCCAGGTGTGATGGCACATGCCTTTGATCCCAGCACTTGGGAGGCAGAGGCAGGTAGATCTCTGAGTTCAAGGCCAGCCTGGTCTATAGAGTGAGTTCCAGGACAGCCAGAGCTACACAGAGAAACTGTCTTAAAAAACGAAAAAGAAAAGTTGGTACAGATCTGTTTAGTCAGAAACCCTGCAAGGGGTGACTACTTTTTTACAAAAAGCCTGAAGCTGAGAATAAATAATTAGCAATGTATTAATATCTTTCTATCAGTGATATACAACATTAATACTCCCACCTTTTTCTAAAACTTGAAATTCTTAGTCATAGCATTCTAAAACATAGGGTCCTTGTT
Organism: Peromyscus maniculatus bairdii; assembly: GCF_049852395.1. Lineage (NCBI taxonomy): Eukaryota > Metazoa > Chordata > Mammalia > Rodentia > Cricetidae > Peromyscus > Peromyscus maniculatus. Next base: position 64,254,436 of record NC_134857.1, read on the forward strand.
GTTTTGAATGTCAACATTTATGCCTTTGCTAAAACTGGGTACATAAAAGCACTCAGCTCCCACAATCAAAACCAAAGATCACAGCCGGGCACGGCAGCTTTCCCCTGTAATTCCCTGACTTGGGAGCCTGAGGGAAGAGTCAGATGAGACTGGACTGTACTCCAGTGTAAGAATCCGAAGGAGAGGGTCTGGGGGAAACACAGTGCCTCTCTGAAGGCTACAGGCAAGACCAAATCTCACTGGGAACAGACAAGACACCAAAGGACAACAATCAAAGAGGCGGCCAAGGTTACCATGTTTCCTGGAAACTTCTGGCATGTCTGCCTGCTGGGACTGAGGCGGGCTTTTGGGCAAAGGACTTTCAGGTGGCTTCTTAGAAGTCTTCTGTAGGCAGGGCTCTTGTTCCTTGAGCTCAGCCACATTTTCTGAAGTTTTAATGTCAGTTTCCTTAGGAAACATACATGTCTGTATTCCCTCCTTCATACTACATTCTGAAGAAGTATTATTGACAACTGTGTTTTTCAGGGAGTTTTCCTCTTTGTTCAATACATTTTTGGGTAGGGTTAAATTCTTCTGCAGGTTGACATTCACGCCACTGGCATACTTGAGGCTGACCCAGTTCTCACTAATGATATCAGCGCAGGCATCTTCCTTGGCAGCAGACAGGGAGCTTGCCAGGGTCAAAGTCTGCTTCTCTTCGGTGGTAATGTTGGCACTGCTGGCCACGGATGTACTTGGTTTCTGTTTGCTGTAGTAGAAGGAGCACTTATGCTTCTTCTGAGAATGACCATAGGTGGCCGGACTTCTCTTGGAAGCATTCTGGATCCTGCTCAGGGGTGGGCCCACTGGAAGGCAGCTCTTTCCTCTGCCTTTATCAGATGGGCTGTATGTGTCAAGAAAGTTCTTGCAATTGCTTCTGAATAGAAGAAGAAACGCATTTAGTATGAATGCAAAGCAAACCAAACTTCACTTCCCCACAAGTATGGGATCAATTGGCACAGTGCACTGAGGAGCTGCAGCCGCCCCCTTCTTTCCAAGCCCCATATGTAGTAGAATATTATTTTAAGGTGTGTTACTTTTGTTTATGTTGCATTTATTTAACTCTGTGAAGCTGTGTTACTGTGCCTGTGTAAAACACCTGATGGGCTAGTAAAAATCTGAATGGCCAATAGAGAGGCAGGAGAAAGGATAGGAGGGGCTGGCAGGCAGAGAGAACATATAGAGGGAGACATCTGGGGAGTGAAAAAGGACCTAGCAGCCAGAGAAGGAGGACACCTCCAGGGGCCAGCCACCCAGGTACACAGCAAGCCACAGAGTAAGAGTAAGATTTACAGAAGTAAGAGAATGGGAAAAGCCCAGAGGCAAAAGATAGATGGAATAATTTAAGTTAAGAAAAGCTGGCAAGAAACAAGCCAAGCTAAGGTCAGGCATTCATAAGTAATAATAAGCCTCCATGTGTAAATTTACTTGGGAGCTGGATGGCAGGCCCCCCAAAAATAGTAAAAACCACTAAAAACAATTTGGCATTCCAATGTGGGCCCTGAAGTCCACACAGGGCTTAAGAAAGCTGAGTTAAAAAATATATACATATGGCTCCTTTAAGAGTTTCAGCCAGACAGTTTCTGCTGGTCACTGAACCCCTGGGCAGCTAGTACGTTAAGTAGGAACAAAAAACTAAGTAAAAATGCCTGCCACAGTGCACGCATCAGCATTCCAGAGCTCTAGGAAGGTTGAATACAGTTCCTGTTCATGACACCAAGAGAGAATTGAAAAGAAGGAGCCAGAGAAGGAGGAGGGCATCAGGGCCCAGCCACCCAGCTACACAACCAGCAAGCCCTAGAGTAAAAGTAAGATTTACAGAAGAGAACAGAAAAAGCCCAGAGGCAAAAGGTAGATGGGATAAGTTAAGAAAAGCTGGCTAGAAACTAAGCCAGGCTAAGGCCGGGCATTTACAAGTAAGAATAAGCCTCTGTGTGTGATTTATTTGGGAGCTGGATGGCGGGCCCCCCAAAAAAGACCAAAACCCCACAACACCCATGAGTTTTCTACCGGGAGGCCATCAATGAGACAAGCCCTCACACAGAGCATCTAAGAAAATAGTGCAGATGTTCACACAAGCTACCAAGAATTTGACAAAAATTAAATTTCTCTTACCTTGAAAGAAACACACACACACACACACCCGGGAGGGAGACATCTTACTTGTGAGAGTGGGAGCTGACCACGTCCACTGGACCACCGTTCGGCTGTGAAGACGAGCTGCCGTTCTGCCTCTGTCTTGTTTTCATGAATTCCATCAAAATGTACTGTGCTTGCTGGAAGGCTATTAAAATCACACCCAACAGGGACAGACTGGGGAGGAAACAGGGCCATCCGTTACTGTACGGCTCTGAACAGCATTAAGAAGACCCACTATGAGCCAGGCACAAGAGCTGCAGCTCCAGCTACTCAGAAGCTGAGGCAGGGGGACAGCTTGAGTCCGCTATGGGAAACGTAACGAAGACTACCTCAAAAAAAAAAAAAAAAAGACATTTCCCCCCATTACAGTAGAGTGGTGAATGAACAACAGAAAACTGCTACAGAAATTGTATTACATTTCAGTGAACATATGACATAATTTCTAATGTTTCTTAAAGGCTAAAAACACTCCGTTTTTAAAAAATATGCACATTCATAAGGTTGACATGACAATTCAATTTGTGAACGTATGTTCTAAATGAAGTTACTGTTAAAGGATCACTGTGGTCTTGCTGAGTGGCGGTGTCCCACCCCTGTAACCCCAGCATTAGGGAGCCAGACAGGCACATCTCCCAGTTCAAGGCCAGCCTGGTCTACAGAATGAGTGCCAAGACAGCCAGGGCCAAAACAAAACTCCAAAACCCTGTCTCAAAAAACAAACAAAACCAACCAAACAAACAAAACCAATAAACAAACAAAGGATCACTGTGGTCTTATATCAAATAGTCACTGCACTGAGCTAATACCAGTCCTCAGATCTGCCACTGTGACTGGCAATGAATGACCGTGGAGCAAAGCTGTGAGTTACACCTCTGGCCCCCCAGCCCTCTCAGGCAGTTTCCTCAAATCTTCCCACAGTTCCCATTACCGCCTTGTCCCCTGATCACATGCCAGCAGACTCACTTGGGCAATCTGCATTTCCATGTAGATTCTGCAACATGACCTACTCCTCTGCCTGAGATGCGTGGGGAAGGGGGTAGTTTACCTGACAAAGAAGACAGTGAGCTTCCAAAAAGACTCCTCCCAGCTGGGACCCGGAACCACTTCTGCACACAAGGGCAGCATGTGATGAGGGAGAGTCACGTTGAGTGTGAAATGGAATTCCAGGTCTGCTGCAGTTACCAGCATCAGTTCGCGGATGACCCAGGAAGAGGTAAAGTCCGGGGTAAACCTAGGGTAAGGGGATCCTCAGTATGATCGTTTGCTGGTTTTAATTATCACCACAAAGCAAAAATAACAATAGAAGTAAAACTTAGGCCTACAAAACAATACTCAGGACTGGAGAGATGGCTCAGTGGTTAAGAGCACTGGCTACTCTTCCAGAGGACCTGAGTTCAATTCCCAGTATCCACATGGCAGCTTACAAATGTCTCTAACTCTAGTTCCAGGGGACCAGATACTTCTTCTAGCCTCCTTGGGTACCAAACAATCACATGGTGCATCACATACATGCAGCCAAAACACCCTTACAAAATTTTTTAATTAAAACACAAATATTTATATAAAAGCAGCATAAGTTATCAGTTACCAATGGGCTGGGCACCTCCCGCAACACTACACCATGAACAGAAATGAACTTACACCCCAGCACTTACACGATACTGATGTCCCGAGATGTGTTTGGGTTCAGTGAAAACGGATGGCAATCCAACACTTGGAATCCATAACCCTGGCAGTTATACCCATTGATTTTCAGGGATGTCACAGTTACAGGAAGAGGGCCGATATTCTCAACTTTGAAGTTCTTTGTTATAGATAAAATCTGCTTGCTGTCTTTCATTTCTAGAAAGGAACAAGTTGTTTTATTTAGTATACATAAACTTCAAAACTAACTTTAATAATTGACTGAATCAAAGCATTATTAAAATGTGAAGAGGCTATTGGCTTTGTGTGCTGTGCTGTGAGCCCTGATGCAGGGAGGTGAGCAGAGAGCATGGCTGACCTAGGAACCCCTGACAAGGTTACAATTGGGAAGATCTTGAAGTTGAAGAACATTGTCAAAATTCTCTAAAACATGAAAGGCATGAAAGACCTCATACCACAGAGAAATCCTGTGAATATATGGGGTGTGGTAAAGCCTTTGTATGTCATAGTCATCCTCAAAGGCATGAAAAAACACAAACTGGAGAGAAATCCTATGAATATAATCAATGTAGTAAAACCTTTGCACAACACAATCATCTTCAAAGGCATGGAACAACACACATGGTTAAAAAACCTTATAGATGTAATCAATGTGGCAAAACCTTTGCTTATTGGAAAGTTCTTCAAATGAATAGAAGAACACATACAGGGGAGAAATCCTATGAATATAATCAATGGGGTAAAGCCTTTGCGCAGCACAGTCATCATCAAGGACATAAAAGAACACATACTGGAGAAAAACCCTATGGATGTAATCAGTGTGGTAAAGCCTTTACATGGCGAAGTGATCTTCAAGTACATAAAAGATCACATACTGGAGAGAAACCCTATGAATGTGTTCAGTGCAGTAAAGCCTTTGCATAGCCCAGTCATCTTCAAGCACATAAAAGAACACATACTGGAGAGAAACGTTATGAATGTATTCAGTGCGGAAAAGATTTTGCATGGCCCAGTCAGCTTCAAGTACATAAAAGAACACATACTGGAGAGAAACCCTATGAATGTAATCAATGTGGTAAAGCTTTTGCACAGTTCAGTTCTCTTCATGGACATAAAAGAAAACATACTGGAGAAAAACCCTATGAATGTAATCAATGTGGTAAAGCCTTTGCACATCTCAGTCATCTTCATCGACATAAAAGAACACATACTGGAGAAAAACCCTATAAATGTAATCAGTGTGGTAACGCCTTTGCTTATCACTCTCATCTTCAAAGACATGAAAGAACACATACTGGAGAAAAACCCTATGAATGTAACCAATGTGGTAAAGCCTTTGCACAGCCCAGTCATATTTGTGGACATAAAAGAACACATACTGGAGAAAAAAACCTATGAATGTAATCAGTGTGGTAAAGCCTTTGCTCGTCACTCTCATCTTCAAAGGCATAAAAGAACACATACTGGAGTGCAATCATACAACTGTAATCAATGTATTAAAGCCTTTGTCATCACAATGGTCTTCAATTTTATGAAAGAAAACATGATTGAGAAAAACCCTATGAATGTAAACAGTGTGGTAAAGCCATTTCACAGCCCAGTCATCTTCAAGTATATTAAAGAGTACATACTGGAGAGTAACCCTATGAATATAATCAATGTGTTAATGCCTACTCACAACACAGAGCAACCATATAACCGTAAATCTTTTAGTGTGCAATTTATCTCTGCTGTGAATATCACTCTGTATAAATAAAATGCTGATTCACCAATAGCCCAGCAGGAAGTATAGGCGGAACAAGCCAAGAGAATTCTGGCATGTGGAGGTTGAGGCAGAGAGGCACTGTCAACCCCTGTGAGAAGTAACATATTAAGATAATGGTAAGTCACAAGCCATGTGTCCACTTATGGATTAATAGAAATAGGTTAATGTAAGGTATAAGCACAGTTAGCAAGAAGCTTGGTCTAAGGGTAGATGATGTACTTTCATTGATTGTTGTTTTGTCAAAAGTGTAGGAAAAGGGGGCTGGGTAAAGAAACCCACAGTAACCCTGGGGCCCAGAATTAGGGAAAGATGACACAGATAAGGCCAATTTAAAAAAAAAAACACACTTTGGATCAAATCAGTGCCATCTCTGCCCCTGGCCAACTGACTTGTGAAACTAATCAACCACAAAACAGGATAATAGAATCTTGTCCCTAGGGCCCAGAACCAGGGAAAGAAACACAACTTATGTTATGTTTTGGACCTGAGCCAGAGAAATGAACCAAGGATCATGCCCTGACTCTGAAACTGGTGACAAAATAACACACTTGGTCCCTAGAATCAGAGGTACCAGATAATGTAATAACAGTGACATTTACTTTAAAAAATCTGGTGTGTGTGTGTGTGTGTGTGTGTGTGTGTGTGTGTGTGTGTGATATGTGACTATGGGTTCTTAGGCCATGACAGAAGTGTGAAGAATAGAAGACAACTTTGTGTAGTCTACTTTTGTCCATATTCATATAGCGAACCAGATGAGGTCACAGCCTTGTACAACACAAACATTTCTAACAGAGCTGTCTCATTGATGCTGAAATAAGATTACCTGAAATATTAAAACAAGAAAATATTGGTTTTTTTTTCTAATTGAAAATATTTTCTTTTAAAGATAATGGAAAATAGGAGACATTGACTAATAAATACTATTTGTGATTAAAAACTAAAAAAAAAAAATGTGAAGAAGTTGAATATAGCTCAAAGTCTGATTTCTACCTTGTTTGTAGAACAGTTTCTTATTCTAGCATCTCTAGATGTTGTTATATAATAAGGAAACAATAAAAATACTCAAGTCCACATTCTGCCTTACTCACTAGAGGCGAAACTTGAATGTTTTATTCTTCCTGCAGCCAAATAGTTTGGATTTACTACAGATATCATGTACCCCATATCCCTGGAATTTTCATTTACACTGAACCAGAGATAAGGTAAGAGACAGAATCTCATATATCCCAGGCTGGCCTCAAACTTGCTATGTAGTAGCCAGAGATGGCTTTAAACTAAATCCTGATCCTCTTGCCTCTACCTCCCAAGTCCTGGGATTAGGGGTGTGTGCCACCATCCTAGGTTTTATTTACATTTTTGTTTTAACATCGTCACAGTTACTAGAAACAGTTCAAATCTTTGGACATAAATGAAAGCATATTTTACATTTGGAGTTTTTGGAAAGAGTCAATAACTTAAAATGTAACTGTAAAGTTATTAATTTAGTCTAATTTATATAAGGAGTAATATTTAACCAGTTGTAGTCTTTCTATATCAATCCTTAATTTAATAGCTCTAAGTTATAGAATGAAAGAAAAAGATGTTGCAGGGGTCAAGCCTGTGAACTCACGTCGACGACAGTCCATCAGAGTGGACTCAGGCACCTTAAACCGGAGTGAGCCTCCTGCACCAGGAAGTCTTCCACCCACTTTCAAGAGCTCTTGTGCTCCAAATCCTTCCACAACGACCGCGTCGATGACAGTCAAGTTATTCCTACAATGAAGGAAAGCAGAGCAGCATCACCCAAAGCCTAAGTCAACACAGCCCTAACACACACATAATCCTGAGACACAGTGGAAAGCTCAGCTTAAATGTTACATGCTGCAAAGCTTGCCCGGCACTGTTCCTAGACAGCAAGAATACTGTGAGTTAAAAATACAGCAATCTCTTAAAAGTATGGCATCTCATGCATCTTATAGACTAAGGGGTCTCCAGGAAATGAATACCAGTCCAGAGTGCTCAAGCTACCTGGCAGTAGAGGCAGGGATCATCATTCTCCAACCACCCTGTCACAAATGGAAGCTTTCTAAAACCAGGCATGGGATGGTGGCCACACCCCAAGACATCAGATAAAGTAGCAGACACAGATGCTAACAAAACTCGACAAAACAACAAAACTTATTTGTTGAGTGAATTAAGAGGTTTTCATAGTGATTACAATGAGAAGAAATACTGCCTTATGGATGGGATGACCCTAGAATGAGAACTATGTTTCTTTTTAATCAAACACTCAAAATATCATCCCACAAATTACAGGTAACTAGTCAGATTCTTACTAATGCAGTGGTGCAGGCCAGTATTCATCCTTTTATTAACTGACATCATGCTTCCTAAGATAAAGATTTATGTCCAAAGTTGAAAGGATGCACACAAGACTGAATTCCCAGCACCATGATAACAATGCCACAGAAGTGCAGAAGGGATTTATCCGTATTTCTAATTATGTTAAATGCACTGAAATATGCTTATATCTCTGAAGTTTAGTTAGCTATGTAAAAGTCTGTAAATGATAAATGAGGGATTTATAGAAAACACTGTGTCAATCAATAAAGAAACCATCAAAAGTAGATGAACCATTATTAAAAACTTTATTTTTAATTATTAAAAACTTTATTTTTAAGTCTAGGGAAGCAAAGTTTATCTATATACTTTCCAAAACCTTTCTTCAAGAAGAATAGGTTTTAAATGAAGCACACAACTCAACAGAAAGTTGGGGAGTCTTGGGTCAAGGCCTATGAGGACAAATGCTCTGGATTTCTTTTTAGCACATTTTTTTTAGTCCCACTCAGCTGCAGAAGAACTAATGCTGGCATATTAAAGGAAGCTTCCAATAAACTTTGTGCAATTGATCTGATAATAGAAAAGCTTTTGAAAAGTAACTAAAGTATTATGTATTCAAAGTTGCATTTGGGTTAGGCTCACTAATGCAAATAGCTTCGATTCATGTCTGTACTGTAACTTTTGCAAAAAGATTCTCATAAAGACTACCCACATCAAGTGAAGAATAAAATGCATTTTTCCTGCTTAAATCAACAAGCAGTAACTATCACTCAAGAAAGCAAAATGAGCCAATGGGCCTGCCCAGTAAGGCACTTTTCCCATTTTCCCTGGGGCTACAGAGCACGAGAGGTTGGAGGTCAAAATCTACTCATGGGAATGTCTACAGCAATGCTGTAATATCTTTATTGTAAGGACAAAGAAGTAAATGTGTGTGCACCTGTGGGTGGGTATGTTCTGCCTTTCAGGACCATATCCAACTAGAGGCTGAGTGAAATATGCTCCCCTCCTGGAGACACCAGCTTACTAGGGAAGTGATGTGACTGAAGCATAGGGATTGAGTGAGGACCCCTCTCTTCAGCCCCTACCTCTTCCTATCCCACAACAGAGACCCACCACTATACTCTGAGAAGTGTCAACTTTCAGTGAAATAGATGAGCCAGTGAGAAAGAGACTGACTTGCTGTGGAACAATCCTTCTGTACATTGTAAAAATGTGTTGCTCTCATTGTTAATAAAAAGCTGATTGGCCAACAGCTAGGTGGGATTTTAGGAGCAGAGAGAATGCTGGGAAGAAGGGTAGAGTCAGAAGAGTAGCCAGCCGGATGGAAAGGAAGCAGGACATACAGGAGAGGTAAAAGCCACGAGCCTTGGGGCAGCACATAGATGAACAGAAATGGGTTAATTTAAGTTGTAAGAGCTAGTTAGTAATAAGCCTGAGCTATCAACCAAACATTTATAATTAACAATAAGTCTCTGAGTGGTTATTTGGGAAGCAACTGGTGGAATAGAGCGTATCTCAATTCCAATGAAAAACTGCCTGCACTGACCCTGTGACAGGGACACACCTACCGGATTAGTATGAGGGAGGTGACTTTTCCATAGTCCACTGGTGTGAACACAACACCAACCCTTCTCATTTCCAGAGGCTGCAAGTGCAGATGGAGAGCATCAAAACTGGACTCCTCTGAAGGTTCACCCTGCAAGTCACAGAGGACATCATTAACCACTTCAAACCAGCAGAGTGGGCTTCCATAGTTACTGAGCACACCCAGTTAGAAGCTTGACCCTATGCATCTTTGCCAATCTACTTTCCTTTCTCTCCTTGTATCTGTGGTGCTGGGGACAGAATTCATTGCCTTATACATGCTAGGCAAGTGCTATACCACTGAGTGTCACCCCTTGTCTTGTCAATGTATCTGAACTTGTTTGTCCGGAACATTCAAGTGTTCAATATTTCCTATGCTTTATTTGAGAAACTTCAATGGTAACTGCAGGACAATCTAGCAGGATCCTGCAAAATGGATTTGCCCCCTGGCTTGGGTGGGACTTGGGAGTTAGAAGCCAAAGTCAAACACTTTGACTATGAAACAGTAATCAGAAAACAGACTTTTTCTGCTTGATTCTATAGAAACTGATCAAGATCATCCACCCACATCAGATAAGCATAGATTCTTTAATAGTGAATTTAGGTTTTATAAAGACCATCTTTTTTTTTTTTTAACAAGTTTCTCTCTTTTAGGAGAGAGACTGCTATTTATTCACATTTGCCTTTATTCCCTCCAGTATTCCTCTGAATAAATGTTGTTGTTTTAACACTGATAGGCCAGATTTTTTATGAAAATATTTCTGTTGCTTGTCTAGCTCATAAAAAGTGATTGTTTTTTGACAGGCATGACATATAACCTGCACAGTAATATTTCTCTTTTCAGTTTTATCCTTCAAGCCTTGCTGTTATTTTCTGTGCTAATTAGAAAAACAACTGGCGATAAAACCAGGTTCATTTCCATTAAAATTATAAACTGTACAAGACAAAATTTTGCATTATAAATAAAATATAAACACCAAACCAAAATGATGCCAATCTTTAGTATTAAAGCTATAATAATATCAATAGCAGCAGTCTATTAAATGTTTTTTTATATACCAGGCCCTAGATTATTTAGCCCACATAAAACATTAGGCAGTCTATTTTATAAACCTTATTGAATCTTCAAATGTTGTTATGAAGGTCAGAGGTGAGCTGAAACAACTGCCCCAAATCATATAGGTAGATGGAGTCAAACCCACACCACCCACTTCCATACATTCTTAACCCACTTTAAAAAAAGTACACTAATACAAGCAAGTCAACAAAATTACAATGTTCAAGTCTTTTTTATATGAAAAATAAGTTTTAAGCTTTTTTAAATATTATTTTTTATTTATGTGCACGTATATTTGCCATCCTGCCTGTACAAGCAGCATTTGTGTGCAGAACACCTTGGACTGTGGTTATAGGTAACTGTGAGCCATCATTTAGTCACTAGGAACCACACCTGGGTTCTCTGCAAGAGGGGACAAGTGCTTTGAGCATCCATCTCTCTCTCTCTCTCGTCAATCTAGTAAATTAGCAATGATTTCCCCATCACAAAGGTGTTATTTCTTAGAAGGAAATATCTCTAGATGCCTATATAAACATCATCTAATGAGTTACCCAATTTGTTCAAATCTGGATAAAATAGTTACACATAAAATAAATTGGCTTTTTTTTCTGATTTCAAATTATAAATGACTTACTAAAAAGGCAAAGAATTTCTCAGTGTTTTGAACTAATTATCTCCATCACCCTGGATGCTACTTAGGAAAGAGGAGCAGAAGTGGGCAGGGTCACCATGGAGAATGAGTGACCCCAAGGCACACGGCTCTACCCCTCCAGTGCTGCCCAAACGATCTCAGAGAAGGGACGATTTGTTCATTATTGCAAACAAGTCTCTATTACAAGTGCACTTAAGAACCTGCTCTGACTCCTTCTGTCCCAGGCTCTCTGTGGTCTCCTCCTGCTCTTCTATTCCACATAGACTGAGGCTCTCTGTGGTCTCCTCCTGCTCTTCCAAAGACTGAGGCTCTCTGTGGTCTCCTCCTGCTCTTCCACGTAGACTGAGGCTCTCTGTGATCTCCTCCTGCTCTTCCACATAGACTGAGGCTCTCTGTGATCTCCTCCTGCTCTTCCACACAGACTGAGGTTCTCTGTGGTCTCCTCCTGCTGTTCCATGCAGACTGAGGTTCTCTGTGGTCTCCTCCTGCTCTTCCACATAGACTGAGGTTCTCTGTGGTCTCCTCCTGCTCTTCCACATAGACTGAGGTTCTCTGTGGTCTCCTCCTGCTGTTCCACACAGACTGAGGCTCTCTGTGGTCTCCTCCTGCTCTTCCACAAAGACTGAGGTTCTCTGTGGTCTCCTCTTGCTCTTCCACATAGACTGAGGTTCTCTGTGGTCTCCTCCTGCTCTTCCACATAGACTGAGGTTCTCTGTGGTCTCCTCCTGCTGTTCCACACAGACTGAGGCTCTCTGTGGTCTCCTCCTGCTCTTCCACAAAGACTGAGGTTCTCTGTGGTCTCCTCCTGCTCTTCCACGTAGACTGTATTGAGTACAGTTTTACATAGCGGAGACCACTGTATATGTCTGTGTACATTCTTTTTATAGTTGCTTCAACTTTGATTCTGGACACACAAGACAAATCCTCTACTACTGAATGGAGACTAAGAAATGAGGGGGCTAAGGCCACTGGCAAACAGCAACTTCATCATATGATATTTTAATTCTTGCTCCTAAGTATTTAGATAAGGCATCATGGCTGCTCAGAGGTCTAAGAATCCTAAAGACACCTTTTAAATAGATGATTGATAGTATCATAGGAATATAGTGACTATTCAAAACACTAAGACATGTGAGAACTTTTTATTTGTTTGCTCTTTTCAGATAGGACCTCTCCATAGAGTCCTGGCTGTCCTGGAACTCAATTTGTAGACCAGGCTGGTCTCAAACTCACAGAGATCTGCCTGCTAGGCCTCCCAAGTGATGGGATTAAAGGCTTGCACCACCATGCCTGGTACATAGAACATTTTAAAAATATATCTGCTTTTACCTTATAACACACTAAAAAGGAATCTGAAGGGACCAAGGGATCCTAAGAGAATCATCAATTCATTCTTAGATCTCTAGCTACACCGTTTTTTACACAGCTCTGATTCAGTTGCTGTTTTTTCTCTTGCATGAATCTAATCCACCACGTTAAAATGATGCACAGCCTAAACTAATCCTGCAGCACTATGTACTTTAAAAAGAAACAAACAAGCAAGCACTGCTATGTATGCTTCATGCCCAGAGAGAGAAAACAAGAGCCAACACAGGACATACAAACACCAGAACATGAAGTGGTAAGGCCCACTGTTAACACACCTAGCAAGTCAGTAGTTTCAATGTCTCAAGATAACCTACCTGGTAAGGGCACGCTTTGGTGAGCTGGAATTCACCAGTTGTGAAATTAATCATCTGCATATCTGTGCCGAACCTAAAAACAAAACAAAAAACTCCAATGTTCAAAATAGCATCGGGATCAGCCAATAAAGAATTAATAATACCTATGTGCTCACACACCTACTACCATACTTCATTTCATCAACGGCCATTCTACTTCAGCCCACACCCACCTACCACATCTGTAACTGTAAGTTCTAGGGAAGAATTACTCAATGAAACAAAGAAACACAGCAACAGAGATCTACATAGGAAGCAATACTGAGTCCTCCAGGTGGCTTACTATGGAACTTGAGAGTAAGTTGTTCTCAACCAATGGCAGTTTTATGCCCATGGGAACTGGCAGTGTCTAGAGACACTGATTGACATGGCTAGGGAAGTCTTGGTGGCCTCAAGGGAGCAGAAAACGGCAAGAGAGCTGAGTGGCCTCTAGTCCTGGACCTTCCTTCCTCTAAAAGTCAGTGTCTGTTCTGACACGCTACAGTGCAAAGGCTGAGAAATCCGAGACCAAGTCTGCTACCCAGCTTCCTACTCAAGAGGAACAGTCTAAGTGAATCTACAACTCCATGACGGTGAGGTGCTGTAGGCACCTGGAGGCATCCTGTTTCACATTGTACTCAACTCATTTCTTGAGACAGGTGAACCACTATGTTGCCCAGGCTAGTCTCAAACTCATGATCTTCCCGTCTCAGCCTTCCAAGTGGTAGGATTACAGGCAGGCACCACCGTACCTGTCTTTAAACACACTTCCCATGCCAGTCAAGATCATCATAATTTAAAAGATTCTCAACTTTAGAAGTTTCTATGAAAAATTATGGTAGTTTAACTATCCATTGGACAACAGACCAGGCACAGTGACAATGAAGGTGCCACACAAAACAATGCCAAGATTTTTTTCATCAAGCCACATGCATCCAGGGAGCAGGCTCCCAGAGACAGGCTGATGGGCTCCCACGGTGTGCCAGCACACAAAGCCTGGGAGAAAGAGGTACAGGAGTTCCCGAAAGTCTGCCCAGAGATCTTCCTACCATTTGTGCAGCAGACGCACCGCGGCTTCAGGTTTCGGGTACAGGGAGAGAGGCAGGATCTGCAGGGAGACTGGCCAAGGGGACGGGTTCCTCACCACAAAGTACTTCACCTGGACGTGAGGAGAGCAGGGTTAACACAGCAAAGCACATGGCATCCTCCCAAGGTATCCCTGCCCAAAGAGCAAGGCCCGAATCTCACCAGGAGAGCCTGAATCACACAGCTTAGAAAGTGTGGAGTACACCACATGCTTAACATGGGTTAAATCCCTAGCACTAGGTGTCGGGGTGGGTAATACCATGAACGATTTCCTGGCCAGGCCCAGGAAGATTAAAGCAGACCAAGAAGACAGTGCACTGAGCTCCTGGGTTACATCTGACACCACGGGAAAGGAAGTCCCTGTAAGGTAAGATACTAGAAAGCCTCACCTACAGAATGTAGATTAGGTAACAGCATCATGATGTTTCATTTTATATTATATAAGCAAGTGCCCTTGTTCTTAAATAATTCAGTCAGTTAGAGGAAGGGCAGCCCAACATCTAACATTCAGTAGTTTGTAAAACTACACACATGTCAAGGGAGAGAGAGGACAGGAAAGTGTGCCACATTAAATACTGAGGACTCCTGGGTAAAGGTGCTAGTCACCAAGTCTCATAAACGGAGTTCAATCTCCAAAACCCATGTGGTGAGAGAATCAAGAGTCCTCTGATGTCCACTGCACCCTACACACACCATTAAATAAATAAACATTAAAAAAGTAATGAATCCTAGGAAGGGGCAGTTGGAAGTTCCTCATACTATTCTTGAAACTTGGAAGTGAAGCTAACAGCAGCCCAGGAGCCTCGGGCGCACAAGGTGCGGTGCACTCCTGGAACTCAGTGTGCGGTGTCGTTGGTTTGTTCCTTTGCCCTCCCTGCCGCCCAGACGAGGTGGGGGACGTGCACACGGGGAAAAGCCACCGCACTAAAGATGAGTCAACAGACACAGTGCCCAGGTCACGGGTGGCGTCACACAGCAACCTGGCTCCCTCTAGATTTCCAGGACACAGACACCTGCTTCAGCCGGTATGAAGCAAGCTTCTCTCTACTGCCGGCTGGTGAGTGCTCAATTACCTCTGACGCTGACTTAGGAAGTTCATATCCAGGTGGCATCTCTGTGTCCAAGGGCTTTGACCTTAGCATCTCTTCTGGTCCCGGGAACACATCCCCACTCAGTGTGTGTGTGAATTTCAATTCCTCTCTTCTAAAACCAGTCTCTAGGTATGAACACCCTAGCACTATGCGCGCCCAGGCTCGGGTGCCCGGACCCAGGCGGGAGCCACACCACCCTTACCACACTGTTCCTGAGGGCAGTGGCACTGAAGTTCAACACAAGGCCGGGCTCCACGAGCAGACGAGGCAAGAAGGAGACAAGGGGCTCCGAGTCCTTGGATTTCTTTGCAGAGGCAAACTGAGTCATCCCCAAAACGTTCCTCCTGGAAAAATGACAAAGGAAAAAGAAGAGTAACAATACATGCATACGAAAAACAACCTTGACTTTAAAAAAATGGAAATACTAAATACCACTCCCTCCCAAAAAAAAAAAAAAAAAAACAAGAGCTCTTTGGGGAAATGGCTTTTGGTAGAATTTGGAAAGACAACGTGTATGACTGATTAGAGGTCTGGAGATATATTCCTGGGGATGAGCACATGTTTTACAAGTCAGAATCCCCGGTTCAATGTCTGACATTAAACATATCCGCACGCACACAAAGCACGCGCGCAAACAAAAAACCTGTGTTACTAGCAAGCAAGCAAGTGTCCAGAGAACGATTGCAATTTTGATGCCACATCAAAGAGACACACAAGCTACCCAGAAGGACACTTACAGTAAAATTTGAATTTGTCATCAAAACTACTAACTCCGGGGCTGGGGAGCGCGCTCAGTGAGTAAGAGTGCTTTGCTGAGTGTGAGGAACCGAGAGCGGATGCTCAGCAGCCACAAAAGCAGCTGGGCATGCATGGCTGCAAGCACACCTGTAGCCAGCCTCAGCCTAGCTGAAAATGGTGAGCTCCAACTTCAGTGAGAGACTGTCTTAAGGGAAAAGGTAGAGAGAGACAGAGGACACCTAATACATCCTGCTCAGGCTTCTGAACATGTAAGCATGTGTGTACACCCACACTCTCATGTATACACCCTACACACACACACAAACTAACAAAACGATGACAGAAATAAAATACACACATGAATTGGAAACCGTGGCGATGCTCAAAGGGGGCTTGAAAGGCACAGTATTGGTAATACACGGAGCCCACACAAAGTAACCCTCAGCCTTACCATTTCACAGCCATTAGTCTAACTGAAACATGAACCCTACAACCTTGTCAGTCTTAGGGATCAGCAAATTTATATGATCAGACTACTGAATTACCAAAGGAAAACGGTCTCCAAGGTGAGTATCTGTCACAAATCACCTACAGCAAATGATTCAACGTTACCATGCTAACCATGACATCTATGTGCTTCCTGATGTGACGTAGTCACAACAGCACAACCCCAGCAGAGAACCAGTAGTCTTACTAAAATGGATGTTAACTAGAAAAAACAGTTTAAAAAAAAAAAACCCACAGTGTGGAATTTTCTATAAGACAACTGGTCTAGACTAAAAATACTGTCAACAGGATAAAACCTGAAGACAGATGGGGCTCTAGTAATGTTACATATAAAAATAACTTCCAATCATTGTCTAATAATGAG
This sequence comes from Peromyscus maniculatus bairdii, assembly GCF_049852395.1. Classification (NCBI taxonomy): domain Eukaryota; kingdom Metazoa; phylum Chordata; class Mammalia; order Rodentia; family Cricetidae; genus Peromyscus; species Peromyscus maniculatus. Next base: position 64,271,121 of record NC_134857.1, read on the forward strand.
AGCCTCAGTATGATGGCTATCAAAGATTTCCCCGATAAAGTACTGAGGGCTCAAGGATGAAATTCTCTGCTTATTTTCAAACAAGTCAACAAAAAGTGGCCAGTGAACATGTGCATAAAGGCAGAAATAATACACAAGAAAGGCAAAGTTGTAAGACCTGATGAGCAAGCTCTAGTTGAGGAAGCTGAGAAGAATTTACTGTGCTGCCCTGCCAACACTTCTGAGGCTGGGGGTTTGTACAATCACTAACCAGTCCAGTGCACAATGCACCAGGAAACAGTTACTCCCCACGGCCCATCCAAGGAGGACACACCTGCAAACATCGCCATTTTTATATTTCTTCCATTTTTCATACAGTTTATTTGCAAGTTCAGAATCCACGTCCCAGGTAGACCGATCCAGAGAAAGGCTTCCATCCCATGTAGGAATTTCTAAAAGTTAGATCAGATTCAAAATTCAGATTTACAAAGAACAATTAAATTAGTAAATAATGCCAAGGGCTGACAGTTAAACTTCACAAACTAAGAGGGCTGTGGAGTGAATAACTTCTGTTGCTTTCCTCTGAAAGTCCCTCTAACTCAATGGCACATGATACATCAAATTAAACAAACATGTAGAAAACAAAACTAAAGCGAATCATGTGACGGTAATGACGTAAAAGACACATGGCTCATGACACAGCCTGAGACAAATGAAAACTATGCTCACAGCACTGTCTACAGCTTTGCATCTAAAGGGCAGAGCTGCTTCCACGGAGACACCCTTCGCCAGCTGCACCTTTTAGGGTACTATGTAGGTCAGGGATGTGGAAGGACAAACAGCGGTTCTCAAGGAGGGCACAGACCAGCAGTTGATCCTATACAATCCATATTCACGAATTGGTCTATGAGTACCTCGCCTCTACACATCTGCCCTGTACTGTCTCCACTAATGGAGGTGCTGGGAAGAAAAGGTGGGGAGGTCTCCCAAAGGTAAATCTGTACTTTAAAACTCTCTTTACATCAGAAATCTCAGTAAATCAAAGTACAAAGATAAAAATAAAAATAAAGCAAAACCTAGGCTCAACTTCCAAATCACTACCAAGGCCTTCAGTTTCACAAGACACTTAGCACCTCCTGACATATAGGGATAGAGATATACATATATCTCACTATGACCTAAGTCTGCAGATAAAATTCCCAATGATGCTAACTTCTATCAGCTTTTATAGAGTCTCAATTTTCCAGTTTTTCCTAGAGATAAGGCTGCTAAGATCAAACAATATTATTTTGTAATCTCTCACAAAAGCACAAGCTACATAAGAAAAAGAGGACATTCTTATTTCTATAAGTACCTTGGCTAAGTCTGGAGGATTATCAACTATTCAGATCATTCTGACAATGATCATGCTCTCTAAGCATAGAGTGTGATGGAATTGCTTTAGCAGAATTATTAATTAATTCCATCTATTAATGCTAATTTCTCTCACTGCTTTCCATTCCCCCCAAACTGCGTGCTACAGAAATCCTAAAGCAAAATACTTACCTGTTTTTGATTTTCCCATGAAATAATGCATGCCACAATGTGCTATCACTTCAAAACCCAGACTCCCTTCCTAGATTGAAAAGTAATATATGAATAACTTAAAACACAACACTCAGCATAAAAATCCTAACACACTAAAACAGGAAGCAGACATTAGCCTCTACCTCAACAGACTCCCCTTTAACCAGAAGCCAGACAACTAAGAAGCGATTTCTTTGTTCCTTGTCATCTCAGAGGCATCTGGGCTGCGCCTCACAGGGTCGCTACAATGGCTTCTATACAATCATCAATGCCTACAATGACAACTTACAGTGGTGTCTGTACAATCATCAATGACTGGAACTACAAGGATTTGGAACACTTGTGGTGCTTTTGTGTTCTACTTGTTGGGAACTGCACTCTAGTCCTCGAGACAGTACGCTGATCTCTACTAACTTGCAGCTACCCTCCTACAGGTCTGGAGAGTGTTTGTTTCTAAGTCCACATGCTGCTGAAGCCTGCCTCCCGCTTCCTTCATTTAATCAGTTTTTATATGTTTCTCTTGATTGGGGAAGGGTTTTATTAAGAAATCCCACCTGCTTAAAATATGACTAAATGGATGAACCTCACCCTCTTACTGAGTTTGATGTGAAGAGTCTTACCTTCACATTCTCAGCTAAAGGCAAGGCATTTCTAACTATGAAACATCAATAATAAGAAGTGAGAAAAAAATCATAAAGATGGTTGCATGAATGTCTCATAGTGAAAAACCAGAACTCAGTGTTATACAGAATAGCTTGGCTCAAAAGGAAGCAATAATTAAATGAAAATAAACATTAAGAGAAAAATGAGACATGCTTAAAATAATCTTAGCTGAACACAATTTGCCCAGATTTTAGGAAGAATTCTCTCGTGAACTTTTTAGGCTTTACACCAGACCCATAGGAAAATTCAATGATTATCAGCAACTGAGAACCACTTAGAAGAAGTCTATCTAAAACACTGAGTAATCCGCTTTACTTGAAGTCCCTGTACACACGGATTAAAAGTTCAACCAGGCTTTCTACAGTAAGCAAATGCTCCTTACTTCCCAGCCTTTGGGAATGGAAGCTAGGGACGTCGCTCAAGAGCAGAGCATCTGCTCAGGAGATACAGGACCCTGTGTTTGCTCCTCAGCAGTGAAGAGAAAAATGAAATCGATCAGTCTACTGGTGATGATTTAGTCTATTAAATAATCATCATTTCACGAAAAAAGCCTTTCTAAGTCAAGATTTCCACATCTCAACAAGTCTAGCATCTGAGATTGGCGTGGAGATGTCCTCCACTGTCCTAGACAGCCTTAAAGAAGATGAACTTCACTGAGTTAATAAAAGCCAAACACCACAAGCGGATACTGCTAAACGACACTACAGCACACGGTGTTGTACACAATACCTTGGTTGGAGCCGAGAAAATCTGCAGAGGGATGGCAAAAATGGCACCTGTGCTCGTGGTAAGAAATACATTGGTGAGCATGTTTAGGAGAACGCCTTTAACAGCAAGTTTCAAAGAAAATATATTCCAGCAGCCTGGGGGTAGAAATAAAGGGCCAGGGAAACTCAGAACCTGAAAAGAAAAAAAGCGAGAGAGGTTACTTCCTGACACTCGTTAGGACTAAATCATTATAGGATAATGCTAAATTTGTTCTATCGTCTGGAAATTATAATTTTACTCCACTCATTCCAGATCAAATATCTATGATTTCAAACAAAGTTTCAGTTTCAATGGACACTAGTGTAGATGTCACAGCAGAAACCTTGAAATACTTTGTGAAACCATGTATTTTAATCATCAACAGGACTATGAATTGAGCTCCTAAAAATAACTCTGAAAAAAACTGTATTTGCTTTAAAAATTGTAAGTCAAATTAGGTGTTATAAGTATTGGTTTCATAGCACGATATTAAACAAAGCTTAAACTGGACTAAAAGTTGAAGAAAAGGGACTGTGTGTACCTTTAAAATGTGCTTGGCCTCCTTGGAAACAAACACATCTTTTAATACAATGCTATGGTCAAGATGGCTGCGGTACCATACTGACCACACTCCTGTTGCATTCTCCTGCCTCTCTATGTGAAACTGGGCTGTCGAGGCATCCACTCGGAAATACCTGTGAACAGAAGACATGAAGGGGCTAGCCCTGAGTAAGCACAGCTCTGTCCTCTACAGACCCTCCAAATGAGGAAATAGGAGCAGGAAACATTGTCTTTGCGCTAGTAACTATCAACAGCATCTCCCTCAGCCTTCTGGCTCACCCATAAATACAGGCAAGGCTGAAGTGACCCAGCCTTGACCAGGCCAAAACCAGGATCCAAATACAACTCAGAAAATACTGCAGAGGCAATATTTGCAGAAGCAAAATTTCTTGATTATCTGGTACAAAACTACCCCTTAAACTGAATTATTTAGCCCCATTTTTTCCATTTTGCATTAGTTTTGCTAATAAGGGGAAACCAGTCTAGAAAGAATCATGCAGTAACAGTCATGATTTTAAAGCATTGCCAAATGATAAAACAACAACAAAAACAAACAAAAATCGGTTAAAAAAAAAAAAAAAAAAAAAAACCTAACCAAAACCCAGACTTCAGGAAAAGCCAGAGTGAGCTCACCCCTGAACCACAGGAGAGGAGAGGCATGCTCTTAGTGCGGGGGCGTTTTTTCTTTTCCTCATATCCACAAGTCCACTGTCACATGAGGTACCTGCTATGGGGACAAAGAAACAAATGGGAAGCATAAGTATCATCTCTCCTCTTGTTCAACCTGAACAGAAACGAGACAGGGTCTACCTAGACATCTGGAGTTGCCTGTGCTGCCTCCGTGAACAGTACGGAAGGAACACAGCTCCTTCAGGTTCCCCTTTTCTCCTAACAGTCATCGGAACACAGCATCTACACCCTTCCCTCCCCCTTTAAACCAGCCTCCCAGTTCTTTCAGGGAAAACAGAAGTCAGGACTTGGCAGCCTTTCCTTTACAAAGATCTGTCTTCGCTATAAATAAGAGGGAGGTCCTCAGCACAGCATGAGAAAGCAGCTCACTTGGCCCAGGAAAGAAGAGCACGGGAGGAATGGGGAGGCATGAAATCAAGTGGCCCAGGGAAGAGCCCTGGTGAGCGCTGCAGAAGCAGCCGCTTACACAGACAGTACTTTCAGGCTCCTTTTGATCCAGATCGTGACTGTTGGTGAACTCTTAGCTCACGTACTGAAACTGCTTCTACTTAAAGAGCACGTGGTTCCAAACCAAATTCAGACATTAACAAAAACCCATCAAAGTAGAGCCCACCCTTGTCCTACTTCCCAGTTATCTCCGACAGCAAAAACCAGCGCCTTCGTGAGCACCCCTGCAGGTGTGCTACGCATGTCCGGGGACACTCGGAGCCCTTGAAACACCTCATGTCCGCATTCTGCTTACAGGGTGTGCCCGGAGGCCTCCTAGAAGCTGCAGGTGTACCCTCTGTGCAGGAACAGGCTGAACCAGCATGTCAGGGGCTCTTAGGCCACTCGGCTGCTGTCAAATAGGTTTCTGCACACAGGCTTTGGTTTCTTTGAGAAGGAGGCCTCACAGCTGGCCTCCAGTTCCTTGGGCTCAAGCAATCCTCCTGTCTCCACGACCACAGTAACTGACTACAGACACATGCCATCATACCTGGCCTAGGTAGTTTTGAAAACCCAAATATCTGTAGGGTACACTGCTGAACTAGCATTGAGGATTGAAGCATTTTAAATTTTCATAAAGATTAATCCATTTCCCTCTCAACAGCCCGCGTCAAGTCTCAGCAAAAACACACATACATTTTTCCTTCCTCATTATAAAAACAGAATATGAGTACTCTTTTTTTAATCCTTATTGAGCTCTATAATAAGTTATATCCTACTTGCTTTAAATTGAAGTTCTTTAAATATGAGTGAGCCGGGCGGTGGTGGCACATGCCTTTAATCCCAGCACTCGGGAGGCAGAGGCAGGCAGATCTCTGTGAGTTTGAGGCTAGCCTGGTCTACAGAGCGAGTTCCAGGAAAGGCGCAAAGCTACGTAGAGAAACCCTGTCTCAAAAAAAAGAGTGAGTTTGGGCATGTTTTCCTGTGATTTAGATCCACAGGAATTCATTTACAGAATCCTTTTTAACTCTGAGTACGAATCTGAACACAGGGCTGTATTTAAACTCACTATGGGCATCCACCCATCACATTTTATCAAGTAAACTGAACAGGGGCCCTGCAACTCTGCTCCCTGTGAAAACAACAGAATGCACACACTCAACTGCAAGGTACCAAGTTAAGCCTGAAACTCAGAATCCTACAGGTATGGCATAACACAGGCGGCATCCACAGCAGTCTTAATCACACCAAAGGCTGTGGTTTACAGAACAAAACCCACGCGGTTTCTTTAAACTGTGCCTCACCTGTAGCTGGAACCACCCTGACTGAACTGCCCACTAGCCCACTGGAGACCAGGCAGCAGTTGAAAGGAGTACCTTTGCAAATGAATGAGGCAATTCTTGTGAAGTTTGTTGTGGAAGAGGGTAGCAGTACCGGTTCAAACTGCAGAGCCAGGGCATTTTTCTGGGAGAAATGATGTATATCCTACACAACAAGAAATAAATCCAAGTTACTCCTCTCAACCAGAAGAGTATCAGGAAACAGCATGGAGCAAGACTCCCAGAAACTGCTCAGCAGGTGTGTCTACAACAGCAGAAAGGGGGTGCTGACAACCTCCACATAAACAGGGGTTCAAGCAAGGAGAGTGGGTTCAAATGACAGCAAAAGAGAATAGGACACAAAGGCCTCTGCATCTGCTCCTGGGAATCCCTAAGGACCTGCAGCAAAACGCACACTCGTAATTTCAAATTACTTATGTACAAGCTTCAGCAATTACCTGTATCCAAATAAGGCTGTTTCCTGAATGCAATACAAACATATTTACTGCAGATTCATCTGTCCAAAAGAATCAGAGCAATGAGGTTAAAACAAAGAACCATAGACTCTCCACAACTCAACCCAGTAAAATACATTATACATTTCTAAAGAGACGAAAATGTTTCTACAACACTGAAATTGAATGGAAGAGCCATTTTTCTCTGGCACCTTCTGGGGTGTATGCATGAGTGAGTCCAGTACTAGGGATCAAAGCCAGAGCTTCATGTACATGGGATGGGTCTTTTAAGTCACAGGAAGAGAGAGCCTTATGAAAACAAAAACAAAAAAAGCAAACAAACAAACAGAGAAGCTTCCTGAACATATGGGTTCTCACACGCTGAAGAACATGCAGGACAGAAACTGACATACTTTGCTCTGTCTGAAGGACAGTAACCAACTAGAAAGCTTCAAGCAAAGCTATGCTCTCCAGTTATCTGGACTGCCACGTGTTTCCTCATTTAAATCAACACACTGGGAAGGAATTAAACTCTAGCATCTCAGAAGGCAGGCTTCCCTTTATCCATCCCCCATGGGACAAGGGTCTTCTCGGCCTGGGTGCCTACCTGCCCATTACTAAAACCAACACACTACAAACCGAAGAACAGGGGAGTTCTGTCCATTGCTACTACATCCAATTCTAAAGACTGGAAGGTCGATGATGTTTGTTCAACAATTAAAGCTGTAGAGTTCAGTAATGCATGTGGGAAGCTACAGGCTCGTCCCCAGCATGAGACTGGTGGCGGGGAAGGAGAAGGCACAGCACACACTACACCGCTGACTGCTAATAAATAACTATGCTTTTCTCTATCATCTGTGTCGTTCCTTTAAATGAGTAACAAATATACACACAGATACCAGCACAGCTGCTATAACCAATATGTAACAGCAAATCCCACATTATAAATCTCATGCATCACACAGTATGTATCTCCTGCAAGTGTTCTTCAAAAGCTGAACTGCCAAAATAGGCTACTGTAGTAAGCAGGACACGTTTCCAAAGAGGAATTCTCCTCTGAGTTGTCAAACATCCAGACACGACCAGCTATCAGCTACTAACCATGAAACAGCCTGGTCTGGGGATCTGAGCTTCTGCAGCCCAGTCCACTGGAGTAAGAGTCAAGACTTCAAACCCTTCGTGAAGATTTGGTTTTAGGCAGTCATACCCATTTCGTTTGCTTGCTATCTGCACACTGCCAAAAAAAATTATTCACAAGGAGACTCAAAACAGCTTGCGGTGGTCACCTACTTCCCTGAACTAACACGGCCTGAGTAGCTGCAGACAGAACTAGTTCCTGTTGCAATCTACCTGAAGCAGAGGCTCCTAGTCTTGATTCTTTGACAAGACTGAATAACGATGTAAGAAAACCTAGACATGCTGCAAGAAAAAGGGTTTACGCTTCGGTTTTTGGCCGCGCCAAATGGAGACGGGCCAGGAGCTGGAGCACACCCCCACTGAACTACAGCCCCACAACAGAAACTGGAAAGACCCCCCCTTACCTGTGGCCTCAGACTCAGCAGTGGCTACATAAACAATAGAGAGGTGATCTAACAGGGATTGAGTGTTCTCTTCAGGTTGCCTTGAGGAGTTTTCCACAGCTACAACTATGCTCATCTCCAAGGGGAACGCATCACCAGGCCCCAGATAGCAACTCTGAAATGAGAGGTGTAGGGAAACAAGAAAAACTCAAAAACAAAAAGCCATCTGAACTTCGTGGTTGCGAAGTTTTGAAAAAGAGGAACACTTAAGGTAACAGCATGTTTATGGTGAGTGTGCACCACTGTTTTGATTTTGATTTTTAAGAGGCAGGAAAGAAAACAGGGAGATCTGCTAAATATTGTTTTACCTTTAATTGCTGACACACTTTATTATGTAAGCTGCATTCCAGTTGCACCCGCAGGAGGGTAGTATTAGTGGTTTCTGCCTAAAAGAAGAAAGAGGCAAAAGAACTTAAGAGGAGGCTAAAAGCATAATCCAGCCTTAACAGTAACAACAAACACTGAGTAGCTTCTAGGTGCTGCATGTTATTTTTTACTGGAAATATATTTTGCTATCACAAAGCTTATACTCTAAAGGAAGTAATAACTGAAAGTTCCTAGTAAGACAGGAAGCATGTACGCTGTCCCAAGTATACACATGAATACTGTCTGGGATGTGTTTAACATTGGGTTTAAACAAAGAAATATACTTTTATTTAAACGTGCATTTACCCAGTAATAACCAACTTACTGCTTTTTTTTGCTTATTTTAAGGTATGCGTGTGTGTGCGTGTGTGTTCTTTCCTTATGAGTATTGGTGCCTAAGGAGGCCAGAATCATTAGTTTCCTTGGAGCTGGAGTCATGGGGAGTTGTGAATCTCCCCATACAGTGCTAGGAACCAAACTGAGGTTCTCTGCAAGAATGACACATGTTCTTAGCCATCAAGCCATGCTTGTTTGGTTTTGAAACAAATTCTCACAGTATAGCGCTGGTTGTCCATGAACTTAGGATCTTCCTGCCTCAGTGTCTTGAATGCTGAGATTATGAGTATGTTCTACTATACCCAACCAGTCTGCTGGGTTGGTTGTTGTTGTTTTGTTTTCCAATGTGTGCCTTCTTTCAGCTCAATAAATACTAGAAGCCATGACCCCGGAGTCTGATAGAAACCTCAAAAACAGATGTCCAAATATGAACTGCCTGTCATTTTTAACATGTGAATGAGCCATGAATGGAAGACAAAAGAATAAGAAAAGAATGCAGGAATCTGTCAAGTTCAAAGATCTCATCCATAGGGGATGAATTCTTGATAGAACGTCACAAAAATGAAATGAACACCCCAGTCGAGGAGACACAGCTGTCCAGATGGGGAGATGGGTCTGCAGACAGGAGAAGAGGAAAGGAAGTCAGTAGAGGATGCAAATGTCAGGAACTTGACCCATGAGAGCTTCTTTTTCATGAGGTCTCTATCATAGTCATTATAAAAGGAACATATTCAGCCCAGGAGCCAGGGTCTGAGCATTGGAAAACCTCAGCAGAGAAAGGAAGCTTGCTTAATTATGTGTGAGCATCTGACTCCAGGCGGAGATACTGTTAAATAGAATCACAACCATCAAGTTTGATTTGCTAGTATAAGCCTTGCTCAAGTACATCACATAAGAACGCATTATAGGGGCCAGGGTGTAACTCAATGATAAAGCAAATGCTTTTTGATATTTGTGAGGGCCTAGGTCCATTGGTTCATTCCTCAATACCAGAAAGAATTACTTTAGCTCATTCATACAATTAAAGCACAGAAAAAATTAATCAAGTATGTTACATTTTTAAGTACAGTACAAAATATTTAAGACACTTTGAGCATGTAAGTGAAATCACACAGACTTACAAAATTACTGCTAGTAACTAATAATCTACAGAGTCTGAAACAGAAGAATAATGCTTGTTCTTGAGGGTGTGAGGGCAGCCTCGTTGCTCCATCTGCCCCGCTGACCTCCGAGGGCCACTGTGATCTGGCTGGCTAAGGAGTGTCTTCCTCCCCCTCCAAGTGTGCCCCTGTAGAGTGGGACTGCATAGATGCAGAACATTTCTCACTCAACATGTGGGCCACGGAGAGGAGGACCCCTCTTCAGTCACGGGCAGAGGGGTCTCTGTGCTCCCATTAGAGCCTCCACACAACCTCCCAAAGTAAAAGTATGAACAAGTCCCTCAACCAAAGACAGGCAGGAACCAGAAAGGTCCACCCTTGGTCCAAACTAAAGGGCAGTCTCGAGTAACGGCCACACAGCCTGGTTCAACAGCATCCTCTTCTAACAGAGGTTCCTCCCTCTTGGTTTCCCGCTTCTGTATCCTGACCGTCAGACACGGTTGATCTGGGGGCTGTGTTTACTGTGCTCCCCTCCCCCTCCTCCCAAGGGAGCTCTCCAACAAGCTGGCCCTTCAGCACATGCGTTTCTGCAGTGCAGGCCTTGCTGCACTGGCGGCGGCCCTGAGCTCACCCATCATCTCAGCACCCCTGTCTGCCAGTCCTGTCCTTATTCACATCAGTAAGACCCGAGAAACCAACTTCAGTTCACTGCTTCACCCTCTGTTAAAATAAGTCACACCGGCCTCCTCAATCCCCCTTACACCCGTCTGTGCATGTGTCTCCATTCCTAACACAACGGAGGGCCAGGGTGGCAGACTGCGCCCCCAGCCTAACTCCAGTCTTCTGTCTGTTTCTGGAAATGAGGCCTTTCTGGAACACAGCTGTGCACCTTGCTGTCTGCACCCTGTCTGCTCTGCACACAGCAATGCCCAGTGCCTGCCACACAGAGTACCGAGCCATGATAACTACACTATCAGTCATCTGGAGAGAAATTCACGGTACAGTGACCTCCTCCCAGTCCCCTTCCACTCCACTCCCCATACTGCACAAAGAATGAGTTCACATGGAGACCCAGGCATGGTGGTCACCACCTACCACCCAAGCATGTGCAGGTTGAGGCAAGAGGCCGGAAAGTTCAAGGCCAGCCTGGGCTACACTGTGTCTCGAAAACAAGCAGAATAGTTTGTTCTTTAAGTTGAGTTTCTTTAACCCAAACTCCATCACATAGGGACTTGCTGAAAACCCTTCACGGGCTTTCCTAGTGTCAAATTCTTTCTTGAAATTACAAAGTGTAGTCTCATCTAACTTTCCCTCCATGTCCACACTCCGGCTTCACTGTTCTGGTTGGCGTCTTTGAAAGTGCTGTTCCTTTGCAGTGAACCCAGCCTTCCTACCTACCCTGCCACTTACTATCAAATCGACCCTTCATGCCTCAGCCATAATACCCCAGAAGCCGTATCTCAATAACCAGCTATCACTTACACACGGACACGTTACCTAACTTTTTCTAACATTCCTGACTTACACCGTAACAATCTGGTCAATGTCTACCATCTCCAGTAGATCATAAGCACTCAATTCCATGCTTCTACCTAAGCAGGCACCTGATATACGGCTGGTGACCTAACAAAAGGTGTGTGCAGTCACAGACACCATGGAACTGAGAAAGCTTGAATAGGCAACCACCTAAAGGGAAGAAACACCAACATAAAAGAAAAGAATAAATCAAAATCTGATACTTGGTGTGTACTTTTGACCTGAACATTCCAATTTTAATAGAAAAAAAACATATCAATATATTTTCAAAGTATACATTTATAAAAAGGTGGGTTTAATTTTAATAAGTTTTCTTTCCTCTAGCATTTCTCCAAATGGAGAAATAACATTAAGAGTTCAGAATGACAATTTAAACATGATTAAGGATTAAGAACACGGTGACCTGATATGATTTAAAAGCAAATGTTCTGTTATTCTCAGTAAATCTTTGCATGGGTGATTTTTATAATCTGCCAGTTTAAGCAAGACTAAGACTAACACACTCAGCAGACACCTAACAAATAGAAATCACTAGAGATTGAGTGGTTTTTGTTTTGGGGGCTTGAAAAGAGAAATTTGTTATTTTGGAGTATGGGACTTATGTCTAAACACAAAATTCACTTACTTATGTTTCATATACTTTATACATATAACCTGGACATAATTTTACACAGTACTTTAAATTTTGCCAGTGGAAAAAAAATGTATACATTGAGCTATCACATTTGTAGTGTCCTGCTGGGGCTCAAGATTTTTCAGGTTTTAGAGCACTCTGGATTTCAGACTCTCTGATTTAGGGAGACTCAAACTGTACTTTTATTTGTGATTGGGTATATTTCAGAACCCCACAAGGGGGAGCTCAAGTATGTCCATACTGCCTGTGACCCGAGTGGATTTGTCAAAAGGAAATTGAAAAGTTGACATTTCTTTTGCAAAAGAACAAAATCATTGCAATCTTAACCTTAACAGAGAAAACAACCAAACAAACAAACAAAACAACAATTCTCTATGTTTGAAACTTCCCATTTTACTTTAGTAAGTTAGTGCATAACAAATGCTAGGTCTTTTACTTAAAAAAGAATATGGCCGTATTCCTTTCAGACATGGGGGAAATACAGCTTGGAGGGGGTCGATACTTATCAAAGATCCCGGAGCCAGCTAATGGAAAATAGGGGGAAAGTTCTTTTTGTAAACCAGCACTTTGTTGAAGAAATCGGAATAGATTGAGTCTATTCTTCCTACATAAAAGACCAGACGTAAGATTTTAAAAGCCATTCCAATATACAGCACTCAAGAAAGCAGAAACGCTAAAACCACCTCGTACAGAGCCTCGAGAGTTCATGGTGAAGGAGTAGAAGGGACTAAGGAACTGAGATCTGATGTCATCTCAGTTCTCTTGCTGAGACGTTTAGGGAAAAAAGTATGAAGTTCTGAGACTGTGAAATAAGATAAGAGAGTGTTAAAGCCCTAAGTCCTTTCGACAACTTCTCCCAACAACAGCGAGCCACAAGATGACCAAGTGCACGGAGTTGCCGCTACAATCATCCAGAGCACATGAACAAGGCACTTGAAACAAGGTTTCCAAATGAAAGCTGCCCTGAAAAGCCCCAGCTTCACAACCTATCTTTCTCAGACACTTTCCGTAGCTTCTTTTCTGCCAACATGCCTATCAGTATGAACACAAGCTCTGTACGAGCCGTGGGACATTCCAGTTGGCAGCCCAAACACATGGGGTACTACAACTGAGTCTGCTGAGCAATGGGCCTTGTACAAAGTGAGAGCTATCCCGGGCCCTGCCCCTTGCATACAACTCTCGGATCCTATGACCAACTATCATTCAGTGTACGACAGACAGACAGGCTCAGCTGAACTATTAGGAAATGCAGCATGGCTGTTTCTCCCCGATATTAAACAGTCACTCTGTTTCGTGCCCACCAGTAGTAGTTTTTATCCTCAGATTGGGGACGACTAGGCCCAGAGAAGAGGGAGGTGGTTTACTTCTATTTGTTCATTCATAATTAATGTACTTCCTTTGTTTAATTCCACAACAAATAATTTAGATGTTTGTGGAAAGTGGCTTTTCCCCATTAAAGCTGAGGAGGAAACGCCTTTCCTTCACTCCTTCAATTTCTAAGACAAGTATTTTGTTCCTAAAATACTTCAAATTCTTTTCATCTAATGTAACAATTAGTTCAGAACCCAAAGTCTGGTGGGGGGCAATGTACAATTTACTACCCCTCCCTCAAATTTTCCAGAAACCTTGAAGGACAGATGCAGGCAGTCTAGAGTGAGGTAACCTTTAGATAAGGAGATGGATCAACCCAAATGCAAGCGGGCTACGTTATGCAAACAATTTGGCTGTCCCATCTACAGGGGTTTCTGGGACCACCAGTTGTGTCCGTCCGTCCATCCGTCCTCCCCATCCCCCTCTCCTCTTCCTGACCACCGTTGAGGTGAACAGCTTTGTTTTGTTTCACCTCACACACAGGGGCCATGGCACACCTCCTTGCCTTGCTCAACATGTTGTTCATAGGCTGAAAACGCCAGTCAAAGTCAGTCTTTCCTCCTCTTTTCAATTTATTAAAAAATGGGGGGAGGGCGCATGTGTGGGAGCCAGAGGTAGACAGCAGGTCACCTGCTCTAGCACTCTCCACCTAATGCCTTTAAGACAGTCACACATTGAATCTGGAGCTGGGCTGGCTGCCACAAGTGACCTGCCTGTCTCGACCCCTACAGCAGGAGCATTACAGGCATCTGGACTGCTGGGGATTTGACCCCAGAGCCTCGGGCTTGTGCAGCAAGCATGTTTACCTGCTAGTTAAAGTAACAGACACTTGCTCATAATGGGCATGGTAGAGAGCCAGAGCACTAGAGGCAAATCACTTCCCACACAATGTAAGAAGTCTGCTCAAATCTGCTGAGAAGGAACAGAGAACGTGAGGCTGAGGACTCCCCATCTGGGACACACAGACACACATACCCCAACTGACCCAGGAATCTGCTGAGAGCAACATGCAACACATAGGTAGACAGACAGACAGACACACACACACACACACACACACCTACCCCTGACTGGCTGGCTGCAGAGTCTAGACACCATTCAGTTGAGCATTGCAAACAGGACACAAGGAATAAACAAACCCTCGAAGCAGTGGAGCAGAAACCAAACCTAGGAACCAAGATACTGTTCCTAGCTACTGCCAAGCTCTGAAGGAGGGGCCAGTGACTCGGGTGCCACCTCCTTGATAGGCGGCTCCTCTCAACTCCACAGTACCCAATTAGCCTTTTGACCAACAGTCATACCCACCCACCAAGCAGTATGTGCAAAGGTCTTGGACTTGAAACAATCAGCTGAACCAAGACGCTGTCTCCATCCTCCTTCTGTTTTTGACAGGTCAAAAACACTGGGAAAAAAATGATGCTTAGGACTGGGGTCTACAGAGTGGGGAGGAGCATGTTTTCCAGTTTCAGTGGCTTAAGGTTGATGCTGTGATACTCTTGGGGATCCTACTAGGACTTTAGATGTTAAGACAGGCTCAGAGGAACCTTAGGGTTCATCCTGGGATCCACACACAGTCTAGGAAGAGAGAGCCCTGGAAGTAGCCGCCAAAGGTTCCCCAGCTGCACACACAGGCATGGAGAAGCTCTCTGGCCAAGACAAAGAAAACAAGGAAGGACTTCAAATTCTTTGTCTATGAACTCATGGGCCAAGATAATTTGATATGGCTCTATAGCCTTCAACTTTCACATCCTGCCAGAAGACTAATTCGGAATTTGAAATTTTTCCCTGAGAGCTTCGTAAAAGAAGGTTTAGATTCAAACTCTGCATGTAAAGTTGTGATGAATGAATTCTAGCTGTGTGTCAAGAACTAGTTCTAAGCTCGATCTAATCATTAGCTATTCGGGAAGGACTATTACCATTTTGTGGATAAACTGAGGCACAAGAAGGTCAGCTGACCTTCCTAGAACCCAGAACCACGATTACTGTGCTGCAGGTGGTCCTTACCACTAGCGCCACACGTCACTGGACGGGCAAGGCTGAGGATCTGGGACGGGGAGACAAGGAAACAAGCTTGGTTCAAGCTTGGGCACCGTGTCACCTTCAGCATACCCAGTGGGTTTTTCTAACCCAAAGACAGGGAAGGGCTGCTTCTGAGGCTGGAGGCAGGCACGGTAGGCGAAAGCCCACGGGCTGGTCTCCTCCTCCACGTCCACAGCATGTCAACTGGCCCCCGACTCTAAAACTGGAGGACTATTACAAGAACCGCTTCCCCAGCCTATGTTCTCTCGGCCCAGCTGCCTTCCCAGGAGGCAGAGTGGTTCCTAGTCATGAGCAACAGATTAGGATCCTGTGCTGCAGGGAAGACCAGTGGCTTTTCTCTGTGTCAGGGTGAGGGAATCTGTTCTTCAGCTGCAAAATGCCCTCCACTGGCCCAGGTGGTCTAACCTGGGGACAGGGATACAGTACCTCATCTCAGATATTAAAGGAGAACATGCCTCAGTCATATAAACATGCTAAGATGTTGTTCTATTTTTCTAATTCTTCTCTGCTCAACTTTCTTCTTTTGGTTTGATGTTGTTTGTGACTACGTAGCCCAGGTTGGCCTCAAACTCTTAACCCCAGGCTGTCCAGGACTGCACTGCTGGCTTTCTTCTTATCTCTACCCGCTCTATTTTGAGGTAGGGTCTTGGCCAAAATTCAGAGTTCTGCCTTCTGAGTGCTGGGATAAAGGAGTCCTCCACCATGCCCAGGCCCACTGTGCCCAATTTTCTAACTCCTGATTCTTCACATGCAGCAAGTTCAGAACTGGTCAGAAAAAAACCAGACTGTTGTTGAGGCAGCTTTACACCTTCTAACAGAAGCTTCTACAATACTCCAATGCAATGAATATTTGAAAACAGTTAAAAACAACTGTAGGCCAGAATTTCATAAACAGCTTATCATTTCCTTTGAAGATTATTTATTTAATTCTCTATTAGTGAACTCAATTATTATTCCATCAATACATTACACATAATACTGCCAGAGTGTATCATTTATTAGTTAGGACATAAAGCCTGATACAGCTTATAACCTTGTAGAGAAAAACATAAACATCCCTTACCTAAACTGTAGAAGTGTTTCAGAAAACTGCTCATCCCATTCTATTAGTCACATAGGATAGTCAGGAGATCAAGACCATTATGGGGCCCTTGACCTTTCCCTATTATGTATAATAGTCAGGAGATCAAGACCATTATGGGGCCCTTGACCTTTCCCTATTATGTACAATAGTCAGGAGATCAAGACCATTATGGGGCCCTTGACCTTTCCCTATTATGTACAATAGTCAGGAGATCAAGACCATTATGGGGCCCTTGACCTTTCCCTATTATGTACAATAGTCAGGAGATCAAGACCACTATGGGGCCCTTGACCTTTCCCCATTTTCTGTGTTCCCCTCCATATCATAGATTAGGTTTGTGCAGCACATTTCTAAAGGAAAAGGCGCCCTTTCCATTTCTCCCTTGCCTAGTTGTGAGTGGAAAAGTCTCTCATGCCTCCTTCCCCACACTGGTTTTACCACTTCCCCTACTCGGCTGTCATACTGAGCTGACAGGGATCAGCACCCATGAAGGAAGCAAGCAGTCCAACAGCAACATCTTGGACACCCTCCCATGAGGCTCCAGCACCTGTTCCTGGCAGGCCTGAGGCTTGACATCATGCACCAATATCAAAGGCTGAGCCAATTCTAAAAGGATAATAACTCCTGGCCAGAGGCGTATTAGGAGTAACTCATCTGGAGAAAGTTTCTTCATCACACAGTCCAGCAACAAGATCACTGATGGAGAACCATCCCTCATCCATACACAAAATAGAAAATTACAGAAGACAACAGGTATTAATAACGGTGACCTTTGCCATATGTCTGGCTGTCCTTTGTAATTTTTTTTAGTAACCCGTATTGATTGTATTTATCAGTGGCGTTCAGTGTGATTTTTTCACACACACATACAACAAACATTGCTGAAACCCACCCCCCAACTCAGTTCCACCCTCCACTTTTCACTTCTCTGGTTTGTTTCCTTACAAATTCATAATCTTAACAATCACAGCATATCTTGAAAACATACTCTCTTTAGACAAAAGTGTGGTACCATGCACAGGTGTGTACATATACACACATGTAGTACAACTATATGCCACGAATTCCCGTTAATTTTAACTTCTCCAGATTTCCCAAATAATCTTATAATTGGGTTTTAGACAATACAAATGGTGGGTACTGGGACAACACATGCTTCAAAAATTGTTTTAACCAAATAAATCAATATAACATTCTCCATGTTCGAGCAGCTTAGATCCAAGAAGGCAACGAAGAAAATAATTTTTTTTTACATGTGTTTCATGGGGTGCAACCCTTAAACAAAGAGCTACAGGCAATCAGTAACTGCTGAGAGAAGGAGAATCGGTCTTCCCCGGGGATGAGCCCCCTAAATGGTTATTCAACACCAGGTAGTCAACTCTGAAAACAAATATGCAAGCAAAACTAAACAGGCTCAGCACGCTCTATGTATATATTTATGAGTATATTTTTATGTTTATAAGCATAATAACTAGAGAAAAAGAGGTCATAAGTTTGAAAGGGGCTGGAAGGAGGAAAGGAAGAGTCAATAATGTCATCTTATTTTTATTATGAAGAATTGCAGATAAACTGTGCTGGTTAGTATTTTTGCTAACTTGGCACACGCTAGGGTTATCTGGGGAAAGGGAACTTCAAGCGAGAAAATGCCTCCATCAGACTGGCCTGTAGGCAGGTCTGTAAGGCACAGTTTGATTCATAATTGATACAGACGAGGTCAATTCACGGGGGTAATGCCATGCCTCTGAGCAGGTGTTCCTGGATGGTGAAAAAAAAAAAAAAAACAGGCCGGGCAAGCCATGAGAAGTAAGGCAGTCAACAGCACCCCTCCACGGCTTCTGCATCAGTTCCTGCCTCCAGGTTCCTGCCTTGGTTTCCTGCAGTGGACTCGGGGATATGTATGCCATATAAGCCTTTTTCTCCTCAACTTGCTTTTGATTGTGCTGCTTATCACAGCAATAAAAATTAAACTAAGACATAAACAAAAGTGTTGCCTTCTTGTGAGCTACCACACAATTCACACACTCTACAACAAAGCCACACCACAAGAGCACACAGTCAACCCTGGACATTACACAACTGTGAACCGTTTCCATGTGGACCTCCTAGTCATAGTCTGGAAGAAGCTCTAATATGCTGCTAAGCTGACAATTCAATTGGTCAAATCCTTTTTCCACTGTGGAGCTTTAAACTGTCTCTATTTTGTTACCATAATAAAAATGCTGGAAAAAAAATTATTGGCATTTTTCTTTCCTGTATCATGAATAATTCAATACAGAGGAAAATCATTATGACATTTACTACATTGGGGGAAAAATTTAAATCATATTCAGTTGTCACTTGCAATCCTAGCTCTAATCTTGACCTCCAACCAAGTAATTTAAACTCTAAGTCCTTCAACAATTTCTAAAATAAGAATACTGTCACCTGCTGTGGTGCTAAGGCTGCTGAAGGTCACCCAGTCAGTGTGGTGAAAAGGTGCAGTCCTGCCACCCCTGGACGGAATGACTGGTAAATGTGCTATTTGGGGATCTCGGCTCAAATTCCCATTGACTCACCTCTCTATTTAAAACTCTGCGGCCTTCAGTGCACTACACAGTGAGCTGATAGGGACATTCTAAAAAAGACAACATGGGCCCTGTCCGCGAGACCCCCTGGAAAAGCAGGAGGGAGGGTATTACAGGGTATGGACCCAGGGCTGTGGAGAGCAGTCGCAGGGCTGACTGAGGACCCAGGAAGTTCACAAGGAGCTTACATTTGAACTGGGTCTTGAAATCTGGAATCGGAACACTTAGAACAGGGCAAAACCTCATTAGGAGGAGCTGGTAGAAAGGAATGGTGTGTTCTGGGAAGGATGAGAAGCTCAGAGGAAAGAGGCAGGAGCACCAAGGATGGAGAGGACTGCTGGGCCCTAGGCAGGGATGGCCTTGTGTTGTAACAAAGCTAAGGAGCTTGTACTTCCCACTGTGTGCAACCAATCACACAACCATAGTGACACATTTCACACACACACACCCCACACACACACACACAAATTATGAATCTCTTATGACCCTGAAAATATTTTTAAATCACTCTATCATCTTGGTCTCAGTTTTTATATAACAACTTAAGTGACACATAAAATAATTTTATTTCTTAACTTCACATTTCTCCTTAAAATAATAAAGTTACCTCTCTTCCAATGGAACTAAAGAAACAATTTTTTTTAAGTTGATAATGTACTTATTTCTGTCTAGACATCTCACTCTTTATTTGTGCACGAGGAACTTTTAGGTCTAATACCAGAAAAACAAAACAGTAACAACAAAACACAATTCTGTCGCGAGCAGTGCACACCCAGAACCCCGGGGAGGAATTACGACCTCCCACGCACAACCCTCCACCCTAGGCGAGCACCATCAGCAGAAGTAAAATCCCAAGACAGTATTTTCATACTGAAACTAAGGACTATCCTCTGCCAGGGGAGCTGGCGGCAGCAGCCCCACAAACATGAGGCGCGCACACACGAGCAAACAGCTTGACTGTAGACATACTACAGTAGGGATAGGTCTTCAGGAATTCCAGTTCCTTCTTAGGTTGAAGCTTTGTAGGATTTTACTGTCGGGTACCTATCTAGAATAAGCCCTGAAAAACACTGTACAAACTTTCTTTTCCGAATCATGACTAAGTTAAGGGACAGTGAAATCGCTGCCTTATGGAGAACACCTTCCGGTGTCTCAACAGCACGTGAATGCCGCTTCCCATCAAGGTTTTGCCTACAGACTTCAAAAGCCACTCAGCACAAGAGTGGGGGCAGTGCACTTCGTTCGCAGCCCAGTTATTTACTGGGACACTATTTCTTGACTGACGGACAAACTGACTGACTTTGGAGAGGGCTACGTCCAACAGGGGCCGACTTAAGCAAAACCACAAATCCCCGCCTAAACAAAAAGCAAAGGAGAAAACCTGCATCTGCAAAGAGACACGAGAGAGGGCTGACAAGGCCGTGGAGGTAACAGTGTGGGAGCACACCGCCTTTCCACAGGCGGGGCTGGGGCTCCTGGAGTACGGAAATCTTCCTCACATCACACACGAAACTGAAATCAAACTGGCCACACACAAAAATAAACTACAAAAGCCTTAAAACATAGGGGTACATTTTCATAATATTGGATCTTTTAGGTGGGATCCTAAAAATATAACTAACCAAAGGGGGGGAAAAACAGATAAACTGAACTTTATCAAAATTTGTATCTTTTGTGCTTCAAAGGATACTACCAAAAGATTCCATCCACAGACTGGGAGAAACTACAAATCATGAACTTGGATAGAAGTCAACCCTCAAGGACAGAGAGCTTCTACTTCTCACAAACAAGAAGACAACACAACTTAAAAATGAGGAAAAGGCAGAGGGATAGAACCATTATATCGGGGCTTGTCTAGCTTACGGAAAGCCTTTGGTGTGCTCCCAGCACCATGTACATGGGCCGTGGAGCACACACCATTCCAAAGTTCAGGAGGGAAAGGTAGGACAAGAGGTTCGGGGTCATCTTTGGCTACAGAGGGAGTTTCAAAGCCAGCCTAGTCTACATAAAACTCTAGTTTTTTGTTGTTGTTTTTTTTTTTTTTCTTAAAAAAAAAAAAAAAGAGGGGGCATTGAGATAGATCGATACTTGAAGGTACAAGGAGAAAACACTTAATGAAGCTGACCTCTGACCTCCACCATGGCATGCATGCACCCCTATCCTACCCCACACTATGCAAAATAACTCAGTTTTTAAAGGGAGAGCAAGCTATAGACACTTCTTCAAAAACGATACACAAATTTCAATCTATGATTCAGTCATTATGGAAATGCAAGTCAAAGGACTTCACAGCCACCAGGATGGCTGTCTTTAAAAGAAACCAGACGACAGATAAGAAGTGTTGGCAAAGTTGATGAGGAACATTGCTGGTGGTGCTGTACCATGGCGTTGAGCACTTTTTAAAAGTTTTGAGAGTTCCTAAAAATACATGACTTAACAAAATTGCACTTTTAGATATGCACCTGTGTTGGCTAGTGGTTTTGTTTATTTATTTGTTTGTTTTTGTCAACTTGACATAAGCTCGAGTCATCTGGGAAGAGGGAACCTCAATTAAGAAGGTGCCCTAGTCAGGCTGGCATGTAGGCATGTCTGTGGGGGAATTTGCTTGATTAATGACTGATGTGGGAAAGCTCAAGCCCCTTACTCAGTGTTGCCCCTGGGCTGGTCCAGGGTGTGCATAAGCCTTGGAGAACAGGCCAGTAAGCAGCACTTCGCCATGGCCTCTGCTTCAGTTCCTGCCTCTAGTTTCCTGCTTTCTGTTCCTGCCCTTTCCTCCCCAAGTTGCTTTTGGTCTGTGCTTATCACAGTAGTAGAAAGCAAGCTAAGACAAGATCCAAGAGAAGAAAAAAGATATTTCCACACAAACTTACAAACAAATGCCTACAGCAGCAACATTCATAGCAGCCAAAAACAACTCAAATGTCTATGTTTTGATGAAGTCACACACAGTATGATGCAGCCCATACGCACATACTATTTGGCATTTTTTTTAAAAAGATTTATTTATTATGTATACGGTGTTCTGTCTGCACATATGACTGCAGGCCAGAAGAGGGCGCCAGATCTCATTATAGATAGTTGTGAGCCACCATGTGGTTGCTGGGAATTGAACTCAGGACCTCTGGAAGAGCAGCAGTCAGTGCTCTTAACCTCTGAGCCATCTCTCCAGCCCCCAACTATTTGGCAATTTAAAGGAAGGAAGATGTGGATGAAATTTAGGAAGTGTTAAGGGGCAGATGCCAATCATAAAAGACCACATTTCCTTTCTGTAAGTGTGGAGAATAGACAAATCCAGAGACAAGACAAGGGTAGTAGCTACTGTTAGGTCTCAGGCAGTTCATATATCCAGAAATAAGCTCAATCTAAACTATACAAGAATTGCTCATCGTTTAGAGAAAAGCCAGCATTCTTCAGGAATTTGTGAACCAAGTTCCCAGTCCCCCCAAGGAGTCATTTCCCTCTACTCTGGCAGAAGGGACATACATCTCTCTATTGACATATGATGGCTATCATATTGACCTGTGATGGCTATCAGCATATCACAGTCCATGCTAGCTTCCAAGCTCCCTCAGGCCCTATTCACAAGTGTCTGTCATACATTTCAAAGCCACCACACCAGCTTCCACTATTCTGTTTCTTCTATCTCCACCATTCTGTCTGTCTCCACTATTCGGTTTCTCTCTATCTCTATCTCTCTCTATCTCCATTATTCTTTATCTCTTGCTATCTCCACTATTCTATTTTTCTGTCTGTCTGTCTGTCTCTCTCCACTATTCAGTTCCTCTCTATCTCCACTATTCCGTCTTTTTTTATCTCCACTATTCTCTTTCTCTAACTCCACTATTCTTTCTCTTATATAGTAAGCCCCTGTCTCAAAAAACCAAACCAAACCAAAACCAAGTGTTTCCTCCCATAAACCATAACCAACTAGGGCAAGAATCAGAGAGAGAGGATCGTAAACATCTCTGGAGGCTTGTCACTGCTGGTGGCTCTAGTGGTTATGGTGGTATTCTATTTGTACTGAAATGTGATTTTAATTGTATGTTAATAAATAAAGTTGCCCGGGTGCCAGAGCTATTAGAGCCATAGAAAGAGCGTGGCAGTGGTGGCACACGCCTTTAATCTTATAGATCTCTGTGTGTTCAGGGATACAGCCAGCATTGGAGACATATGCCTTTAAGACCTAGAGGGCTGTACTTACAGGCAGTGATGAGGCAGTCATGTGTTTGGGTTTACAACCAATGGGAAGGCAGAACAGAAAGACTATTTAAAGACATACACACAGGAAATAGGTCTCTTTCGGAAAGCTAGGAGCACTGCAGGAGGAAGGGTAAGATTTTAGCTCTGAGCTCTGACCTCTCGGCTTTCTCTTTTACATTGGTTCTGTGTTTCTTATTTAATAAGATGGTTGGTTACATCTACAAGTGGTTCTTTCTGTCCTCCTGAAAATCAGCTAGTAAGATCTAACAAGCCCTGTAAAACAGCTCATGGTCTATGACTATAGCCTCATCGTGAAATTATACCCCAAGGAAATGGACGAGCAAAAGGAAAATGAAGAAACATAAGCATATAGCCCAATGGTTAACAATAAAGAGACATAGAGCCATTTTACAGAGCAGCAACAGGGCTAGATAAACTGTGAAGTAGCAGCTCTAGGTTGGTGAAAGTATGCAGGGCCGGCTCCAGCTCAGAGGAAGAGCACTTGCCTAGCATGAATGAGGCCCTGCGCGCGCGTGCGCGCACACACACACACACACACACACACACACACACACACACACACACACATGAGAGAGAGAGAGAGAGAGAGAGAGAGAGAGAGAGAGAGATGCATAGATTTCATTCAATGACACTTTGAATATATCTATTATTTCCATATTTCAAGACTTTTCAAAATCAAGAGAGGCATGCCCTAATTTGACCATGTTAAACAGAACAGGTTGTGCAGACTCTACAAGTTAGTTCAAAGTAGCTCTATTAAAATGACCTGTGTCTGTGAAAGCTGAATACTTTGGACCTGCGGAAGCAGAAAGTATGTGTTCGGCAGTTGCTCCGCAGACCCTTCTGTAGAGACTCTGCGAGTGCCCACTCCAGATACCTGCAGGGAAGCAAGAGAAGCATGCCTCTGTCAGTGTCAGAACGCCGTGTCTGCACGCACCTGATGACCATCCGCCCTCATCTACAGAACACTAAATGTTCCTCATGACACCTAACCCTCACAGGGACACCTCTTCTGATGTGTTCAATGGAATCTGGTGAGAATTAGGCACAACTAACCAAATCTGATGCTTAGATTCCCCGGCGCCACATCTTCAGGATGCCCCGAGTACCATACTTGGGTTAAGATCCCTGTTCTGTGAACACCAGCAGCAAAATGATCTTTCACACACCCTTCCCACTATCTTGATTTGAGTGGTGATATGAACGGGGAGCTCCCTAGGAACAGACTGCCATAGAAATACTCCTGAGCAAGAGTAGACAGGCAAAGTGTCAGAGTGGCTCTCAGTGCAGCCCTCTCACCTGTCTGAGAGAGAAGAGCCTGCAAGGTTTTGTTCTAGAAAACTGTATGGTAGATAGTTTGGGCTTCATTCTAAGACACTTCAAAGACCCAGGCTTTATCAGGCTGCAGGGGAGGTTCTGGGGCACACAAAGCGGACGGGTGGAAGTTGATAGATTTAGCATCACTCTAGGTTATAGTTTAATGACATGAAATGGTAGGAAATCTCTCCAAGAGTCCTTTAAAAAAATAGTCAAGTTCTCTAAATCAGCAGGCAAATGATGTGGCCAAAGGCCAAGTTACTTACATGATAGGAGAGGACTCCATGTGAGGAGGTATTAATAAATAAGGAGCTCTCGGTGCTTCCTTCTTCAGTAGGTAAGAAGATAATTCTGAAGGAAGTTCTCCCCATTGCTGGGATCACCTGAAAGGGAAGTTCCTAGTCAGTCATCGGAAGGACTGCTGACAGACTCGCCTTTTGACTGCTTCTGCAAACAGTCCCCTGCACATCCTGCTCCTTTCTCAGTCAGCACCACGGAGCCCTGAGCCTCCCTAAACTGACCACCTCCCGGCAGACTGCCGGCTCCTGGCAGATAACTGCCCAGCGCTCGCACTCCAGAGTGAGTCGTGTGCCCCGCCTGTCTACTCTCTCCTCTTCACACCCGCACGTTCACACCTGTCTTTAGCTAACCCAGGTCTGTTTCTATTTAAGTACAGAGGATAATGTGCATGTGAAGACTTATTACTAAATATGTTGACATATTACTAAACCCAGGGACAGTGTTTTATCCACATAAACCAAACCAAACCAACCATGAACCAAATGTGGAAGGGCTTCTCTGTTAACACTTCCTTGGTCTCAGTAGTTGGTGAACATTGTAACATCAAGCAGATATAGTAACCAAAATAAGTAAAAACTTAAAGAAGTTCAAGGTCATTGGAAAACTACAGAAGACTATGGTCGACAGCTCTGCCTCAACAGGAGTTAACCACAGAAGCCCTGCTCACAAGGAGTCCTGCTTTGTGAGAAGGTCTGAGAGAATACAACTATAAACCCAGCACTAGTTACTAAAGCCTCAGCACCCGTGGCAATCTTAAGAACGATAATATAAACTTTCTCTAGCCATGATAAAGCCATACTAAATATACATACATTACTACAGTTTCTTTAAACATGTTTCCCCATTCGGTATGCAGAGCCACTAAAGCTCTGAAAGAAAATGAAAGAAAAAGTACACATAAAGCAAACAAAAATCTAGAAAATGGAAACACGGGTATCGGGAAAAAGGGATATCAACACTCACCCTGCAATGGACAGGCGGCACATGGAAATGTCTAGCAGCTGTGAACACTGAGTTCACCACAACCTCGCTATCTCTGCTGGGGTTGTACGCATAGAGAAGCTTCGCTGCAGGATGCCCCAGGAACCTGGTTGGGGAAACAGAAAGGCAAGACACTTGTGATTATCAGTACCACTCACATACACATGCATACACTTACACACTATAATTTATGCTCAAGACTGAGCCCAGGGTGCCATGCATACCACTGAGCTACATCTCTAGCCCATGTATTTTTTTTAACTCCAGAGAGCTATCAGCATTCACTAAAAAGTTTGAGGAGGAGGAGGAGATTGTACAGCACTATCCTCAAGGCCAAAAGCCTCCATCATCGTGTGCTCAGCTGTGGCTGGTTGCAGATCACAGCTGGGTGTGCTGACAGCAGACAGTCCCTCACAGGAGGGGCTGGGGAAATAAGTCTTCATAATTGTGTGTGGCCCTGGAGAGGGGCTAGCTGTGGAGACCTGAAGGAAAGAGGCACCATCGACACAGTCATGGCGCGTTATCATCCATGGTGGGTAAGGACTTCCCAGAGTAGCTGGGGTTACCCATGCTCGGCAGTAACCCCTCATCCGTGGTCTGTAAGGAAGCGCAGTCAACCCATTGGTTCCCCTTTGGTGAGATCCAGCTTTATTTTTATAAGCCGAATGGCAATCTCCACTAGCACTCCGTTCCTCTCGGTGTTATGACAATTCCACACATCTGGGTTATTAAGTACTTTCATGTCTGTCTGTTTATAGAACCAAACATGCTCTGGCATGTACTAGCATTATCTAGGGTTCTCGTTCAAATCAAGATATATTTAGATAAGAAACTGCAGTCACCACGAAAGCTTCTCTGAGCCCACCACGAAAACATGAGGATCAAGGCCCGGCCTCCTAAGCTGAAGAAATGTGTGCACAAAAGGTTATCACGGAAATTAAATGGTGGCAGACATATGCAAGGAATATTGGAAGGATTTTTTCCCTTTCTCACAGGACTGATGGATGATGTACGGAGATGGCAAAAGAACAATACAAAGAAACCAAACCACAGCATCCAAGTCTTAGAAGAAGCTTATGGGACCACTGGTCAGCACAGAAATCCGCATCTCTCCTCCAAATAGTCTATGCTAATTTACTCCCAATACTGGGGTAAAGTACATTTTCACACTGAACTGTTGGGCAAATACATTTTTGTGATAGTTCAAAGAGGGAAGAGAGGGAAAGAGAGGGAGTTTTCATGGAACTCAGCACCGTGGGAGAGCACTCAGGAGGCTGAGGTGGGCGAATTACAAGTTCTAGGCCCGAGGAACAGAGAGAAATCCTGTCTCAAAAGCAAAACAACAAACAAAAACCTGTACAGGCAGAAAGCTTTGCACACCATCTGAAAACTTCCCGCCAACCTCCCAGTAATGGTCTAATGGAGAGATCATCGTACCAGGGCTTTGGCTGGCAGCCTAACAGGAGGACCACACGGCACAGGCGGGGCCTCCAGCCCAGCCATCTGCAACGGGTCTGGGTCATTCCATCTGACCCCTTCTGTCTAGCACTGAATTCACTAGTTCAATTTAGGGTGCAGCAGAGCCTGCAAGTCATTCTTCCAGCTACCCAAATCCACGGTTCTTATTAGTATGGCCCCAAAATAAACCTAGTCCAATTTAAGCAAAATCCTCATGTGTTATACTTGTATTTCTTTAATTTTGTTCCAATTTTTCTAATAATAGAAATGTGCCATTTATCCTAGCAGGATCAGAAGACTGAGGACAGGACTACCTACACAGCAAGTCCAGAGCAGCCTGGGTTTCTCCGCCTCCAAAAGGGAAAAGTTCACCTTAGTAAGGACAATATGCATGCTGTTTCTCTCTGTTCAATGGTTGGACATTTTGTCCCAGCTTTCATGGGTACTTTTCTAAGTGCTCATCTTAATGGAAAATTTTAATACATCTGATGTGTATTTTAAATCATAAATAATTTAGAACCTCCACTTATAAATAAAACACACATCAGTGTGATTAAAGCCTTGGTTCTTTTAGTGTTTAAATTTTATTTACTTTTTTTTTCATTTATGTGTATGTGTTTGCATCAACTGAGTGAGTGCATGCCAGAAGGGTATATATTGGGGCAAGGGACATCCACGGAGTTCACACAAGGGCGTCAGATCTCCTGGAGCTGGAGTTACAGGTAGCTGTGAGATGCCCAATACGGGGTCTCTGAAAAAGGAACAAACACTCTTAACTGCTGAACTACCACTCCAGCCCCAAATATAATTCAATTAAAAAAATTTTTTTTACTGCTAGGTATTGTGGTGCACATCTTTAATCCTAGCCCTTGAGAGCCAGAGGCCAGCAGATCTCTGAATTTAAGCCCAGCCTGGTCTACAGAGCAAGTTCCAGGACAGCCAGGGCTACACAGAGAAACTTTGTCTTGAAAAAACAAACAAAAAAACCCTATTATAAACATAAGGGTCACTTAATAAACCAGTCAGAGAGCTGGGCTCATATCTGCCTTCCTTGCCATAAATGAGTACAGACTTCAGTGGCTTTAAGAAAAAGGCACCAAGCAATCAACAAAGGTATTTAGACTTAGCACTTAAACTTATCCCCCAATGCTTTACATACTATGCACATAACTGCACACAAGTGTTCTGGTTTCCAAGAACTGCATTAAGAGGGGATGGTAGTGCCCTCCACAGCAGGGTGACTGCAGCCACCGTCCCGGCTGAGACAGAAGCCTCCTGAACTAGCTATTTTTAGCCTCCTTTTCAGTATTCTATTTTTACATGTGTTAAAAGGGTATGAATTTCCTTTGGTAGTGACAACTGGAAGATAATCTATTAATTTAATATGACAAAAGAATGATGAAAATGTATGAATGATTAGCACTTGCAGTCTTGGGACCAGCAAAATGTTAACCCTTAGAATAAGCTCCCAGGGAACGGAAGGAAGAGAAAGCAGCAACAAGATCCCGATTCTGCATCTGAAACGGAAACCAAACTAGGAGAAAGTAGTTGTCTGCCTGAGGTATCAAAATAATGGGGGCAAACGCTGGACCAGGAAAGTGAGGGAACCCAGGTATGGCAGCCACTCACAGTTGTGAGCTGTCATGTGAGGGCTGAGAACTGAGCCCAAGTCCTCTGAAAAAGTAGCAAGTGCTTTTAACCACTAAGCCATCTCTGCTGCACCCAAATCACAGAATTTTATGTTCTGAAAGAGTAATTGACAGCCAGGATCCTATAAATTCCATTTTTTTCTTCCTCTAACTACATTCATCATGATCCATTTCATCATACCAACCAATCTATAGATTTTAAGATAGCCCTACACACACACACACACACACACACACACACACACACACAAATTCCCTTAAGGAAAAAAAGAACTTTGTGTGAACTACTCACTCAGACTTAAAGTCAGTGAGATTATAAGTCATCTTATTGACATTATCAGTTAAATGATTATAAATTTAGCTTTTAACAAGTTCCTTTATCTAAAAATAAAAATATAGTAATTCAGTACAAAATACTCTGGGCATGGTAGCGCACGCCTTTAATCCCAGCACTCAGGAGGCAGAGCCAGGCAGATCTCTAACTTTCAAGTCAACACGGCTGCAGTGTAAGACCTTGTCATTAATTAAATGATGGAGTAATTAAATCAGCACCTAGAATCTTATAAAGTCGGTAAAATACCTTAACAATTTTATTTCTTCCTCCTTTTAGAAAAATTTCTTTTAAAAAATATCAGCAAGACATTTCATTTCCAAGTCCGTCTGTCTGTTTGTTCTAGCTTCAGAAACTTAGAAGGAAATGACAAAAATGGTAGATGAATGCACAAAGCCACCGACCCCGCTGGCCCTGGTGGTCACTCATCACCACGTGACTCCACCAGCTTTGCCTGAACTCCTCGAGTGTGCGGAGAGGCCCTGTGAGCCTCCGCAGAGCTTCAAGGAGGCTAATTTGAGGATGTATCTTTTTAACACCACCTTCCTCTGCACACAAGAGCTTAGTACAGCTGTTAAGTTTGAACTGCATCACAGACAAGAGTTCTAAGCTGCCTCCTCTACAGTCTCCGCCTCTTCTTCCTCATGGGATCCCAAAGCCCGCATTTCTTCATTCATGGTTTTTTTTTTTTTTTGGTTTTCCGAGACAGGGTTTCTCTGTGTAGCTTTGCGCCTTTCCTGGAATTCGCTTGGCAGCCCAGGCTGGCCTCGAACTCACAGAGATCCGCCTGGCTCTGCCTCCCGAGTGCTGGGATTAAAGGCGTGCGCCACCACCGCCCAGCTCATTCATGGTTCTTAACACCGAGTCTCCTCACAGCTGATCTCACCTTCTCTACCTAAATGTCCACAACTGACTCCAGATACTGTTGCTAGAGTACAACTTCCAGGCTGAAGGCACAGCAGGAAAAGTCAACATCTACATCTGGCCTCAAAGAATTCAGAAACCATCAGGACTCAGTTTTCCTATTATAAAAGAATCCAACTTATTCCAGAAAAACAAAGGCTTGACACTGACTCCCTACTGAAGTCTAGCCACTATCAAACAGTATAAAGCAGATCATTAAATAACTAAAGCGGGGGAGCTAATGGTACGTCTCAGCAGTAAAGCATATGCCTGGCATGGACATGGTCCTAACTTCGACCCTTAGCACTGCAAAGCAAACAACCACAGAATTAAGGAAGGACTTAAAACAACTTTTACACTCTCCCTTTCATGAAAATATTCCTTTAACAAGTCGCAGGATGGATATCCTTTCATGTTATTAATATGCTTAAAATATAGGCCAGGTGGTGGTGGCGCACGCCTTTAATCCCAGCACTCGGGAGGCAGAGCCAGGCGGATCTCTGTGAGTTCGAGGCCAGCCTGGGCTACAGAGTGAGATCCAGGAAAGGCGCAAAGCTACACAGAGAAACCCTGTCTCTAAAAACCAAAAAAAAAAAAAAAAAAAAAAAAAAAGCTTAAAATATAACACTGTGTATATATCATCATATAAAAGATACACTGAGAATAGGGGCTGGAGAGAGGGCTGGGTGGGTATCAGCTCACACTGCTCTTGCAGAGGACTGGGGCTCAGTTCCCAGCACCCACACGGGGTAGCTCACAACTGCCTGTAACTCCAGCTCCAGGATGCAATGCCCTCTTCTGGCCTCTGTGGGCAATCTGCACATAACCACACCTCCCAACACATACATATATAATTAAAAATAAAAAATCTAGGAAGATATACTGGAGATAAATACAAATATGATGAATTACAATAAAAAGATACTTACTGTATTCCAAAATCTAGAACGGATGGCTGAAAATGTAAGCCTTTTCCAATAAACAGTTTTTCTGAGAAGCTAAAAGACAAGAAAAAAGAAGAGACATTAATTGCTGTAATTTTAAAATCTGGACGTTGCATCATATACGTAGGCCATTTACTTTAAATTCAAGAGATATAATTTTACTCCCTTACAAATAAATATGAACTAGAGTTGCAAAAACTTTTAACATTCTTAGTTTATAGTTAATACAACATTTATCAAGTGTACAGATCTTGTCAGCATGGTGATAACATAAATGGAGCCCCACTTAATGATTAGTAGGTTTCTTTCTATAAGAAATCAGGTAATGGGCCTATCTTCATATACCCAGAATAAAGAAAACCTCCCAGGTAAAGGAGGTGTAAGGACACCTTGGTCCCTAAATTTGTTAGTCAACAGAGAAGGGTCCATGCCAGGCCAGCTCCTGAAGGCAGGCATAATCTCCAACCAGGTCTGCATTTTAGTCCTATAAATGATGAGTTACTCTGTAGCCCAGGCTAGGCTGCTAACTTACTATGCAGCTCAGGCTGATCTGCAAATCTCCTCTCAGCTCCTGAGTGCTGGGAATATAGATATGAACCATTGTTCACGGTATCTATTTTTAAGAATAAGAATCACATAATATCTCACATAGTGAGTCACACTTTTAGCACTTGTTATTCATTATTGTGATCTCATTTCCTTTTAAAGGTCACAGGGCTGAAGAGATGGTTCGGAAGTTAAGGGCACTTGCTGCTTGCTCTTTAGAGGATCCAGGTTCAGTTCCCAACATCTACATAGTGAGTCACAACCATCTTAAATTCCAGTTCCAAGGGACCTGACTGCCCTTTTGACTGACTCCTTTGGGCACCAGGCACATACATTCTACACATATATGCATACATACAAGCAAAACATTATACACATAAAATAAAATAAATATTATTTGAAAGTCAATGGCCATAGATCAATTCAGTAGAAAAACATACCAAACACATGTAAATGAAAAATATAATAAAGATATAACAAAATATATAAACATCTAAATAGATTAGTTAGATAGATAGACAGATAGACAGACATAGGACAATTTGAAAGTTACATAATCCAGAGATGTTTAACTGGAGAAGCTCCTTAAGTAAGCATGTTTTATGTGGAGACTCAAAATAGCCTTCCATAATAGAATTCTGCTATCTTTTCCTCCTCCCCAAAAGCTCCGAGGAAGCTGGTCCAGCCTTGGTCATCTGGACCTTAAATCTTCCAGCTAGTAAGTTTTGTGACTGTTAGCAGATCTTCCCTGAAAGCACCATCTACAGAGGGGTTGAGACCCAGCCCCACGGTCCTCACTCACAACTCCAGCTGCAGTCCCTCATCTGTCCCTCTGCATCCATCAAATGCCCTTTCTCTAGTCCTCTAGTCCTCCCGCTGTCCTTTCTTGGTTAGAGGTACCTAGTCTTCATCCCATCTCCAATACCAGCTGTGCTAATAATAAACGCAGCCCTTTGGTCTCATCTACCTAGCTGTCGTCAACTTTCCCCCTCTACAGAGAGTGAACACAGAGGAGGTGTGTCGCTTAATGGACTCCTCCAAACCCCCAAAGCCCAGCATTAATGCTGTGATTTGCTTGTAAAGAAGACCACCAGCTGCCTCCAGAACAGAAGTGAAAAAAATCTCATCGGTCCACCATGGGTTCCCACTCTCTATACCAAGCTGGTCAAGGATTAGCATTCCAGGAAAAACGTAAGCAGCCTTAGAGAGGCTACAGAAATGTTCTGCGTTAATAATGAGCAACAACAATTAATAGCAGTCTTCCTGTCCGGTGCAGTGAGAAGTGAATTGATCATCAGGTTTTGTACATGGTTTCCAAGTGGACAGATGAAGTCTGGAGGATATCCTCAACTCTCCAGGCTCACAAAGCGCAAAGAGGCAGAGCCAGAATCCTAACTCAGATCTGTGGCAGCTGGACTGGAGAATGCTATCAAGTTTAGGCATCAAACAACCTTCAGGGAACCAACTAGGCCTAGCCCACTGGAAAACAGCCTGGATTGCAGCGGTCTCATAAGCCTGGTTCCACACTCAGGGCCATGGCCATCCTGTCCTGAGTGGGTCAGTAACTTAACTTGTCAGTGCCTGCCTTATTATCTAAAGAGTCAGGGGACCGCAGTATTTAGCTTACAACTGTTCAGAGGACAAGGCCTTTGCTTCAAGCCTGAACATGGTTTATGTAATAACCACAGGATCATGTTACAAAGAGGATGACATTCATCTAACCAAAAAAGCAAGAAAGACAAATGGAAAGGCCACCGGGGCTCAATGTCCATGCTGGCCTCTGGAGTGAGAGGTCCCAACAGGGTGACAGTGACTGTCTGTGAATAGAATAAATTAAACACAGGCCTGGACTACATCCCACATAACAGATTTTCAAATTCCGCAGTCAGAAATTTTATGTACTCAACAAAAACCAGGCAACTGGGGATCAATGTAAATAATGCAGCAGAAATGTCCCCAAATTTCTCTAACTTTAAATAGAAAAAGAAAATCCCATTGGTGATTTTCTTTTCCCCTAGACTCAAAGAAAAGATTCATTTTCCTCATTAGTAGATTTTACCTCACCTGCTTTGAAAATTTGGAAAACACACAAAATTTAGAAAATATATCAAGGCATTTGGAAGTTTAACATTAAGCTAAAATAATGATTAATAGTAATAATAATAATAATAATAATAATGGTAAAAGCCCGTTAGGAGACAGTATTGATCTAGAGAGTCCTCACACAAACGCTACCAGACAGGAAGGCTGCGCTGATTAAGATTACAATTCCCTGCCCAAGGCAGGCCTCACAAACTACAATTTCTCTTTTCACAATAAATCTTTGAAACTAATCCTGCCCGACCTTTGTCTTAGGCATTCTCAGAGCCTCAGAGCCGTCCTTATTTAGGTAAAAGACCTTCCTCATCCTGATCCTTCCTCAACCTTCCTGCCTGGTCCCCCCTTATGCCTTGACTCATGCGGGTCCTCTGTCATACCCTTTATAATAAAACAGAGAACAAATGTTCCCCTGACATCTGTGAGCTGCTCTATCCAATGTATCAAAAACCTGGGGGTTGTGGGAACCTTATCTACAGCCTGTGGGTCAGAAGCTTGGGTGAAACAATGTGGGCCTGTGGCTTGGCCCTCAAGTGGGGAAGAGGCTTGCGGGCTGGTCTTGGTCTGTAGGCTCTGACGAGACAGAAAATGTCAGGACTGAGCTAGACTAAAGGTCTACTGCAGCACTGATCCCCGCTGGCTGATGGGGAAAGTCCCGCACTTCCAGGAGTCACAGAAATCCTTTGTGTTCATTATTGTGGAGCAAAAGTTAAGGAGAAGGGGTGGCTGGCTTTCCAACAGTGAGTAAGTAGCTAGTAGCCATAATTTAGTCACATACAGATGTCAAAACATATCCACAAATTATCAGCGCTAAGAACTTAATGCTGTGTTTGAAATGCCAAAGTCATTTCCAAACCAACACCTTCAAAGAAATAATCCTTAGAGGCCCCAGCAAATGAACAATGAGCCACCTTCTCACCTCCATTCTTCCAGAAGCCAACATTCACTCTGAACATTTCACAACCCATTATGCAGGAATGGCAAATCTCACCTGGCCTCTTTTACTCTAGGGAGTCCTATATGGCACAAAGGAAACACACGCATCTTGTCCAAGCCAAATGTACGCTATGTATTTTAAATTCTTACCCTGTATCCCTTAAAAGAGGACAGTACAGGGGGAGCTGTCCCGCTTCTGGGACAGGGACAGGGATGGACCACAGAGGTCCTTTCGCTCTTATCTGTGTACCCACTCTTCCTCACACGCAGTCCTACTGGAAGATGGTGATTGAGACTGAGCCCAGAACCTTGTGCAGGCCAACAGCAAGCTTTACTTCTGATCTACTTTAAGTCCTTATTTTAAAGATGCCCACCTTCTGCAGAGAACAGAACCCTTTCAGCAGCCAGACACAGCTAGAAGGTAAGGTCTATTTTTGTCTAAATGACCCAAAACAAGTCATTCTATACTTTTTAAAGGTTTATCTCTGTCTAAATGACCCAAATCAAGGCATGCCATACTTTTTTTAAAGGCGTGTCTCTGTCTAAATAATTCAAATTCTTTTGTCTTTCTCTTTTTCCTAAACTTTGGCCACATTTTTCTCTATACATATAAAATAAAGCCAAATACAACAAAATTAAATGAAAAATAAGCTTGAAAAGGTAGCTAGTCCAAGAGAAAAGCCGTTTGATCAGAAATGAGACTTTGAGTCAGATGCAGCTGTAACAGGATCCCATGGTGTGGGACTCAGTTCCCTCTTCTGCAGAATGGGTGTGCGGTGCTGGATGTAACTGACATTCTCAGAACTATGTGGACACCTCGACTCCTTACTCCACGTCGATCTAGGTGCTGAGGTCATATGTACCCTTTTAGAAACAAGAGCTTAGACAAGGAAATGAATTAACTATAAGCAGCTGTTCTGGCTGTTCAGGGGGCTTGCCATCTGTTCAAAGACAATGCTCCACTTTTCTAGAGCGAACACCTTTCCCAACCCTGGCAGCACTAGGCCAAGAAATATGGCAGCACTAGGCCAAGAAATATGGCCTCCTAAGGCCACAACCTGGGTGTGTGGGTGAGCGAACAGGCAAACCACAAGGCTCTCCTACCAAGAAGTACAAGGACCTTCCTAGAAAAAAAAAAAATGGAAAAAACAGCAAAGGTTTCTCTTCCTTATTAACCATGGGGGAACCCTGGACCTCGGGTAGCTAGGCTGGCACCCCTCTGTCACTGAGTTCCAGCCCCAGCCCCAACAGAGTGCAGAGAATGGAGCTGTATGACAAGAACCTCAGCGAACAGCTGCCACAGTTGAAGACTAGATGGAGGCCACATCCAGATGTGCTGAGAACGGAAGCAGGAAGAGGGAGTGGGTGAGAGCAGAGCACGGGCAGCCCGGGGCCTGGAGTGGCTCCCAGGAAAGGTTCTGTTGGGCCACCGGGAGTGCGGGCCAGGTCCACGGGTACTCAGCCATGCTCCAGCGGACAGAGACATCTATGCTTTTCTCCTGAAGTTTGCCTCTTCCTTGAGATGAAGCACTGATTCAGAAGATGGCCTGCTCTTTCCACACAACTGAATGAGACACAGTGGCCGCCACGGAAGAAGCAGGGAAGGCCCCCAACTCTTCTCTATGCTTCTCAGTGGTCTTTTCCAACAGCGGCGCTCAGAGCCTTACCATCTATCAAGATGGCTGCCTTTTAATAAACTGTTCCAACGCCTAGAAAGCACAGCAGGTTTTTTTCAAAATTCAAATTTTAAAAACAATTTAAAGCCAAGACAATGGCTTTGGCCAATGAATAAGAACAAAAAGGAGAAATAAACAAAAGAAATGGTCCCTACTCCTATCACAAAGCCTCTGTATCAAAAAGGGGGCACAAATTACTCCATGAAAAAATAATGTTCATGTCTACATTTTGTTGTCCAGAGAAGACATTTTACATTAAGGACCTACTCACTAGACTGTTCTCATTGCTCGCAACAACACACTATGGCAGTTACAGAAATGTTTCCAGACCTGTGGCCTCTGAAGGTAAGGTTTCCTGCATCAATACCTTTGCATCCATTCTTCTCAGTGGTATGGACCCCAATGAGATACCCATTCCCCTGAACAAAAAACAGGTATTTCTAGGACTCAGTCCCAGTTCTCAGAGGCCTTCGAGAATTTAGTTCTTGCACAGTGTGCCCCAAATCAATCCCTGCAGAGACAGGAAATGCCCATCTAGGGGCAGGCCTTACTGACTTGTCTTCTGTGGATCCAGACCATGAAGTGAACAGTTTGCTTTATATGTGTTCCCCACCACTGACATCCAGCACGTCCACCACAGACATATGAGCTATCATCCCACCTGGTCACTGGCAGGACACTCTAAAACCACCAGCCAACAGGAACTTACTGAAGTGTTGGTTACCTCAGCTAACAGGAAGTCGACTAGCGTACACTCCAATTTCATACATGAGGAAATGACCAAATTTGCCAAACCATTTGCCAAAGCCCTCCTGCTCCAGGGTCGAGATGGGGTGTGAACACACTGGGAACCTCTGGCTTCATGGCCTGCCCCCTCCTTGTTATCCTGTAGCCCTCCCACTCTCCTGCTAAAGGAACTAGCGATCCATAGCCGCCACCATGGAGTCCTGGTGAGCTTCCCTAATCTCTCTGCTGGCTGCCATCTCTGGAGCAGCCCTCGCTGGGTTTCCAGGAAACTGTTCCTGTATGCCCTCCTCCTCGACAGCTGCACTATCCTCTGTCTACCCCTCTCTGGCTCCTCGTTCGCTGTGCATCTCTGCACAAGACTGTTTCTGCCCTTCCTCCCGGCTGTTTCTGCTCTTCCTCCCGGCTCTCTTCCTCTGACCAATGGTTCCTGCCCCCCACTAGGTCTGCCATCTCTAAGCCTTTGTTGATTCATCACAAAGACATTTGTTATTTGGTGGCTATTCAGGACCTACCTGACAACATTTGTAGATTTTCCAGGCTATAGCTTCTGAACTTGGAACTGGCCTCTTACCAGTTTTACTAACTCCCCTTGCAGCTAGGGTCCTGTCACATGACCAAGATGTGGGAGGGAGGGAGGGAGGGAGGGAGGGAGGGAGGGAGGGAGGGAGGGAGGGAGGGAGGGAGGAAGGAAGGAAGGCAGGCAGGCAGAAAGAGTTCCTCATGTGGGCAGCTGTGTTAGTGGCAAGGGTGGCAGCGTCCCCGGTTTCTTTGGACAGTCATTCTAGCTGCTAAGTCCCCATAGCTGTGTTCCCCAAGCCTATTCTTAATTCTTCCTAGAGATCCTGTCAGCTTCCAGTATCTTCAAGAAATCCTCCCCCGCCCCCCCCCCCAAAAGCTGGCAGTGGTTACTGTGGTTTAACTGATTCATTCCCCAAGCTTGTGTATCTGTGGCCTAGACTCCTCTGTGAAGCTCCTGGCTTGGCATTCCATCTGTACCAGAACCGCCTCCTGGAGAGACAGCTGCCAGCACCTCCAGGTGGAATCCAAGATGGCAGTGGGCTTGGTGTGTGAGCTTCCCGCCTTGTGGAGTGGCTTGCCTGTGTGCCCACGGGGAAGCCATGTGGGCACCCACTCCGTAGCCGTCCTCGACTCCACAAGCAAGTGGTTCTAAGGAGTCCCCAGGGATTTCATACGTTCACACCACTTCAGTTTCTTGTTCTCCATACCCACTCTCAGGACTTTATTTTCAAAAAGCACTGTATTTGCAATTCAAAAAACTTCAAAATATGCCATTGCATTCACACATTAGTCACAGTGCATTCTGCATGCTGCAAAGAACTCTTGTAGCCACATGGACTGTAAAAATCTGTCAAAGAACAGACCAGCAATTAAGTGCCTATTTCCTGGGTTCCTGCTCCAACTTTTTCTTCTTTCTTCAATTCTTCAAACTCCTTTGCGGTTTAAAGACTGACATCTTTCCTAGACTTACTCTAAAGGTAAGTCATACTATCATGTTAAAATAATTTGAATATGATTTCATAATGTACAAAATAAAAAATCCATTTTGCCTTTCTTCCAGCTCTGGGACACCAAGATAGCACGAAGCATAATTTAGTAATAGATGTCTGCAGCAGTAATCTTATACACAGCAAGGGAGACAATGCAGAACTTCAGAGAACAAAGGTAATAATAGGCAGACTAGGGATAGGGTTTTTTTCTCCCTTCAGTATAGACAAGCAGTTCAGCTCAGTTCCCAAAGCGTCCTTCTAAGTTTTAGTATCTACAGTCCCTGAGGGTGTGTGCTGTGGTTTGGAGAGTCCCCCAAAGACCCAGGTATAAGGACAAGGTCTGCAGTCTGTGGCTCTACTGGGAGGTGGCAGAACTTTAAAGGTTCAGGTAAGGCCCAATAGGATTTAGAAACTGGAGGCATGGCCCTGAAGGAGACACTGAGACTCTAGATCCTTCTTTTCCTATCTCTAGAGCCTTCTCTTCCTCCTTTCCCCATCCCTCACACACACACACACACACACACACCCCAGGAAGAACGACCAGAGGTAAAAGGTTTTATAGCTCTGTCATCACCCTGTGCTGACTTCCCAGACTCCAAACGAGGGAGGCCAACCCACCATGGAATGAAACCTCTAAAACAGCAAGGCAAGATAAACCTTTCTCCCTACAGGCTGATTCGTTCAGGCATTTATCCCCGTGATGAAAAGCCAGTAGTGAGCCTGCCTCTTTAAAAGATTATCTGAAAGCTCTTGGATCAATCTGATAGCTGGACTTGTTTTATGATAATACAGGAATAGCAGGCTATGGACATTCCTTTCTTCTACTGCATCAGGATCTCACCACAGCCAAGGCAGAGAGTTTCAAAAGTCAAAGACAAAGACAACAGCTGCCTCACTATCGTGGACGTCCTACACCCCCATGATGGGCATCACACACATCCAGGCCGAAGTATAGGCCCTCATCATTCCGGGAGTTCACAGGAGGAAATGATCACCTGCTGGAAAGAACCTTTAAAAAACTACTCTGGATGGAGAGCCATCTGAAAGGGGTCTAGAGATCTTAATATACTGTCTTCAGTTCAGAAAAGAGGTTTCAAACAAAGGGGAAAACTCAAGACAAATTATTGAAAAAGGTTAATGTCAAAAACTGAAGCAAATGAAATGTCTCAGTTTCCCAACAAGATGAGAAAAGGATCCTGTAACTGTATTTTCCACAGCAGCATCTCAACTGAAATGCATTTCATTGACTTATCTTTACCTCAACCCAGGGGGCCGGCGGGATGGTTTGGCCTAAAGGTGCTTCCCAGACAGCCTACAACCCCAGTCTGAGCCCCAGAACCCACAATATGGAAGGGGAGAACTGACCACTGTACGCCATCCTCTGACGTCAACATCCATTGCATAAATGTGTGTGTGTGTGTGTATACATACACACATATATGCGCTTCACACATACTACACATACCATAAGTGTGAAATAAAACAAAATAAAAATAAACTTTTTAAAAGTCCCAACATGAGAAAATTATCAAAATAATGTTTATACAAAACACAGAATGTTAGTAACATTGCCTGAGAAATCTAGTGAATTTTTCCAAGCTTTTCAACTGCTTCGTGAAGGGCAGGTTCATGGTCTGCTTGGCCATAATGAATGAAGCAGCCTCCTGGCTTTACAGCAAATATGAGAATCTAGCACAATACTAGCATACGCCTTAATGCTTCACTCTGCCTATTCTTATTTCTATGAATATTTGCATAAATCGGTACTATTCAAAAAGTTCAACTCCTTTCTGTTGAAAGAAATACATATCTTTTTCTCTGAAAGTAATGTTTGAAAAAGTAATGGAGTGTAGTTCCACAGGCCTTGTATGCACAGGCCTTGAGATTAAATCTCAGAACCAACAAATAAATAAATAAACAAACAAAGCAGCAGAGCCCTTCCGAACGGCAATTGCAAGCTGTCTACTGAACACCCATCACATGCTTGGCCACAGAGCATGACTTACTGCCAAGCTCAGTTCTATGCAGTAAGCCTACTGTTAGGGTGGTTCAAAGGCAAATTTCTCCCATATAAACCCCAAAGAATACAAAAAAAATCAGTCTATAATGTGCCCAGAAGAGAAGTATTTCTTAACAGAAGACAGAGAGGATAGGAGGTCAATTCAGAAATGTGTTGTGTCAAAGCAATGTTCTCTTGACCATACAATGGTAACGTTTCTGTTTCAACGCCAGGCTCTGTGGAGGATTGTTCTCTGAGCCCCCAACACCACCCAGGCCCTCCTTCCTCCACATAATGGGGTCTTAGCTGGGCACACATCCAAGGCTCCTCTGAATGTGGGCCTAGCCAGTGATGTAAGTTCTAGCAAACAGGCTGGAAGCTGAAGCTTCCAAGAAAGCTGTGGCCTCTTCTTAGGCCCTCTCCACCTCTGCAATGGATGGCACACCATGAATGTCCGAGAAGGGAAGGGACCACAGTGTCTGCATGCAGTGGGGTCCTGGAGACCTCCTGGAGCAGCAGCTGCATGGCTCTGCCTCTCATGGGAGATGTGACCAAGATGGTTTTTCACTGCAGTTGAGGCCGCTTCTGACCTTTTTCTAATGACAGAAACTGCCAGCAGCCACTACTCAGAGGCACCAGGCCTATGCAAACGCCTGTTATGGCGTCTGCCTGCTATTAGAAAGATAGGCCCGTGCCAGATTTTCATAGTGTCCAGGCCCTGAGCTTCCCAGTTCCAGTAACGCAAACACAACTCAAACCTGTAAGAGGAAAAATGAGTTTCCTGCCTTTCACTGGGAAAAGGGCACTGACTATGACTGTGGTCCTCAGTAGCTTTAGTCAAGTGCTGATGTCAATGAGAAATGCCTACATACGGCTGGTCGAGAATCAGTGCTCTGCCTCGCTATCAGCCACAGAGAACTGCAAGAACCTCTGCGAGACACTGCAGGGAGCCAAAGGTAGAGCTACTCCTGAGTGACACGTTACACCAGAAGCAAAGTGGCGAAAGGAATACAGTGTCCCCATCTGACTCTCAAGAATCAAAGTCCTGGAAGGGAACCTTGTGGTGGTTTGGATGTGAGTGGCCCTAGAGACACATATATTTGAATGTCTGGTTCTTGGATGGTGGAACTGTTTGGGAAAAATTAGGAAGTGTGGCCTTGTTGGGGGAGGTGTGTCACTGGGGGTGGGCTAGTGTCTGTCTCTCTGTCTCTGTCTGTCTCCCTCCCTCCCTTCCTCCCTCCACCTCTCTGCCTGTCTCCCCGACTCCCAGCTTCTTGTTGTAGATCACATACAAGC
The DNA here is from genome assembly GCF_049852395.1 of Peromyscus maniculatus bairdii. Lineage (NCBI taxonomy): Eukaryota > Metazoa > Chordata > Mammalia > Rodentia > Cricetidae > Peromyscus > Peromyscus maniculatus. The sequence goes on from NC_134857.1 coordinate 64,313,047, forward strand.
TCTCAGCTACTGCTCCAGTGCCACGCCTGCTGCCTCCTGTCTGGCTTCCTGGGGTGATGGCCATAGACTCATCGTCTAAAACTGTAAGTAGGCCTCCAATAAACTCTTTCTTCTATAAGCTGCCGTGGCCATGATGATTCTTCACAACAGTAGAAAAGTAACTAAAATAGCTTCATCAATAAGAACCCAAATGAACCTACTTTTTCAAGACTGTTCATAACCTCTGTCATCATTGGTATACAGGACCTCCTTCACCTGGGGCAGCTGGTAGGAAACAGTTGACTTCCTGTTCTACTTCAATTGTTCCACACAGGGACCCCACAAGTGTTGAAGCCCATTTGGTTTTCCTGGTCGCTTTGCCCAGCAGGCCTGCATAAAGAGGATGATTGGACCACAGGTCTGAGTGCAGGTGTTTGGAAGGGTCTAACACTTGGCTGTATCTATCAGGGAGGTGGGGGTGGGGAGTGGGGGGTGTCGCTCCTCCCCTTGGCATTGTTATAAAAAACCCTTTGGAATAAAGTTCTGGGCCCTCCCGAGGCTATCCTGTGTTTTCTGTCTTTCCTCTCCTCGTCGTCTAGGTTTCTCTTTCTAGCTAATATTTCTGCTTCTCCCTACTCAAGGGTACCCTGGGCCGTAAAAGTGGTGGCTGGTCTGTCACACACAAGCTCTTTTAAAACCAGAAAAGGAGTAACGTGGAAAACTGTGTCTTGCTTCCTTGGCAATACTGGGAAGAAGGTGTCCGTGGAACACACCACAGTGGGACAAGAAAGAACTAAATTTCCAGGGCCAACAATATCTCTGGATTCTAGGCAGAGACCATGGGGCTAATTAGAAAGCTATGCGCGCGAGAGTAAGGGTCTTGTGACCAGCCCTTCAGTGGCCTCTATTAGCGCGGAAGACCTGTGAACCCAAGGAAGGACCGAATGAAAGACATCCTGTAGAGAGCTCCGCCCATGGTCAGGTGGAGTACAGGCCCTTACCCGGAAGGAAGGGAAGAAGACGGGCAAACCAGGGACAGCGACAAAGGTCTGCTCCCGAGTTCCATTTATTACAAGCAGAGTCAGGGAAGATGGCAATCTTCTGCCAACTGGAGCCCAGAGAACTGACAGCCACAGGCTGCACTCCACAGGGACCCAGCAACAGTAGCTGGGGCCTCCCTTCCCATTGAGCCCGGGGATTTAATTGTTCTTAATTATACAGATGCCACTCATATGCAAATCATGCACCCAGCACTTTCCTTTTAAATTGTAATTTTTCTTTCAAACCCTTGAGTGCTGAAGTATAATTGCTGAAGAGGTTGTAAAAGAAAGAAGGGCCCTGCTGGTCCCCAAGCCGAGGAGCCGGGGCCTATTTGCTCGGGCCCCTTCTGGGTCTGCTCCCCTCTCCCAGCAGGTCAGCCCCCTCCCTGCTCCAGGGATTCCTTTTCAGCCCACCGCGGCCCTCTAACCACTTCCCCCTCTCCCCCCAGCACTCTAGACCCTGGACAAAGAGCAGCAAGCATCCTGTGCAGATCCACAAAGGCGGGCGGCCCGGCAGCTGGAGAAAGCGGGCAGCAGCAGGAAGTGATGTGAGCCCTCCAATGCTCAGTCAATGGCCATCGAGTCCCAAGCAAAGCTCTCCATCACGGTAGAAGATTACGACAGCAATAACAATGGGGAAGAGGGAGGGGCTATTGTAAGGAAGGGAAAAACTGGGTACAGCTTGATTACGATTCAAAAATAAATAAAAAACCAGAAGGGAACACGAGAAGGCAGCTGCCAGAACGCTGAGCACTGCTGGGATGCATGGGGCGTTTGTAACATTTCCCTTTCCCTGGATTTCCTGAAAACAGTGAAGGGCTTCTGGGTCCAGAACTTTACAAATATTCCGAATGGCATGTTTTTTAAAAGTCCAAGGGCAATAGAAAAGTACAGACCTCCTGAGCACAGCCTGTAGTTGCTCCTGTGTGGACCAAGCAGCACATTTTCACCTTCAGATCCTCTAAATCCCAGCAGTCTCTATTCCACAGTACTCGGTTGTCACCTTACTGCACCTGGCCTAATTCCTGCCCTCAGTGTTCTCTTCTCTGGCTCCTGTCCGGGCCCTTCCGACTGACTCCTGTGACCCAGGCCACTCCTCTCCATCTTACCACCGCCAGTCACTGCGAGTCGCTATCTATCACACTAATCAGTCCTCAGGCTTTCCCTACTTAACATTCCAGCCTACTCATCCCATAGACAACGACTAGGACCATTCTACTTCAATCACCTCTTCACTACACTGTCGTGACCTTTGACCTCTGTCTCAAACTCCACATCCATTTCACCAGACCTGTATCTGCGTTTAAACCCTACGCAGAACCTTGCCAGGCCCATGCCACAGCTCAGCAGACCCCACGAGCAAGCTGGATCCCTTGTAGCGGCTGCTGCTTTCCCTGTGGACCATGTTCAACTCTGAAGGTACAGCCCTTTAAAACCCAATTTAGAGCTGCTCAGTGCTTTACTCGGCATCTCCAAGATAACTCCTGCGTTCAAAGGCCTTACATGAAGTCCATGCCACAGTGCCCCAGGGTCCCCATCCAGCTCAATTCCCTCATCTCCTTGGTCCACATCTGCTCCAGCTGCAGAGGTCTTCCAAGCTGCCCTGAGAACACTCCGGGTACACACCAGGTCCAGCTCAGGGGCTTTTGCTGCAGCAGTCTCTCTCCCAAGCATTCTTCACTCAGATAATCTCTTGGCAAATGTCTTCCCTTCTTTCAACTCGTTGAAAAGATTCCCTGCTTAGACCCACGGATGTGGCCCACAATCCACACTCCTGCCTTTGTCTGTCTTTTTCAGCCTCTTCCAGTCCTCACTGCTCCTCCAACATCCATGAGGAGGCTCAGAGAGTCTGCTCAGGGTCACTGCTGCTCTGCTTCCCACTGTAAGGCTGCAAAGATCCACCCAGACAGGGATGTTGGTCAACTTCGCAAGCTAGCGTGTCCTCAGTGTTCACAGTCTCTTAGTAAGCAATGTTAGCCGAGGAAAAGCAAATTTTTTCACTTGTGCCACGGGCTTATAAAATCACAGTTCAGGCCTCAAATAAGAAAAGCAGACAAGGAGTATTCACCACAAATGTAGATTATGTAGCTTAAAGAAAAGTAAAAATCACCTGAGTGGTAAGATGGTCCCACAACAGGAAACTCCAGTGGCCTTTTATGAGACTTATGATCAGAACTGGATGGAGACTGAGATAATTTTTGTTGGGTTTGGTCACTCACTGAATACGACGCAGGCTGAACCAGGAGTGGCCTACACACCCCTTTGCAAGCCTCCTTGGTCCAACTGGAGAGGTGATCATGTATTTCATCCATTTGGGGAATGGGCACACATCATAGTCATCACTGTACACCCTCTTCCTCAACTCACTCTGCAGTCTACTGAATTGTGGAGGCCAAGAATCACCTCCCTCTTTTATTCTTGGAGTACATGAATGTGGCTAGTTCACAATCAACAGATGCTTTGGGAATCAAAAACTGACCACCAACCCGGTCAGCAACACTGGTTACTACACAACTCCTGAGAGTTCTTCTGGTCTCATTGTGTGAATTATTCATTCATAACTTACAATCCCAGAATGAGAGAAATACATAGTATTTATAAGCCAGTCGTACAAAAACACAGGTGAGCTGAGTGGAGGCCCAGTACATTAGTCCACAGCTCATTCTGCGGTGTGCATTCCATTCCCGTACCAAATCCCCTCAGAAGTAACAGGGCTGACTGTGGCAATGTGGGGGCAAGAGACGGGAGCAACAGAGCCAGAACAACTGAACTGCTTAAGCAAATGAGAAGGTTCCAACTTGAAGTTAGGTCTATGAGCCCAGTAGCCACAATGTAAGCTGTGAAGCTGGGTCCAAAAGTCAGTAAAAATTGGGACTCTATCATATTAAAATCATCAGTGATTTCACTGAAAACAAATGCTTCGTGAGAAATGTGTTTCTTCAAAAGCCCCAAGATGATCTGTGTTTTCACTAAAAAGAAAAAGGAAAGAAAGAGCACTTAAAAGTTATAAACGGAGCCGGGCGGTGGTGGCGCACGCCTTTAATCCCAGCACTCGGGAGGCAGAGCCAGGTGGATCTCTGTGAGTTCGAGGCCAGCCTGGGCTACCAAGTGAGTCCAGGAAAGGCGCAAAGCTACACAGAGAAACCCTGTCTTGAAAAACCAAGAAAAAAAAAAAAAAAAAAAAAGTTATAAACGGGCTGGAGAGATAGGTCAGTGGTTAAGGGTGCTTACCACTCTTCCAGGGCACCAGAGCCCAGTTCTCAGAAGCCACACAGGGCAGTTCCCAGCAGTGTGAAACTCCAGCCCAGGAGATCTGATACCCTCTTCTGAGCTCTTTGGGAACCAGCACATGCCCAGTACACACACACACACACACACACACACACACACACACACACACACACACACACACGTTAAAATTGGGGGGTGGATTAAGTAGAAACGGAGCTGAAGGGTAGCTTGGTGACAAAGCACTTTCACAGCATGCACAAGAGCCTGGGTTTGATTTCCAGCCTGGCAAAAGATTATGTTTTAAGTACAAACTGTAAGACACACACACACACCAGAATGTTCTTTTAGGAAGGGCAAAACTTTATAAAAGACTGTAGTAGTGCCTACGCAACCCTAAAAACATACTTAAAAATCAAATGCAAAACACTGGATCGCACCGTCTATGCCATGTGAACTACCTCAATAAAGTGTGAAGACAAAAGAGGAAAAGGGAGCCGACGGGAAGTGTGCACACCAGCCTCCCAACGCAATCACTCTGTGTCTGGTGTGGGAAAGAACAGCCATTCTGGCAGATGCAACTTCTCCCATGTTCAGCCAGCCTCGCCCTGCAAACCCGGCATCTGTGCATGTGTATAAGCACAGTCCCCCTCCCCTTGTGCATAATGAAAATGTCCTATGCAGATGCATTTGATTAACACCCTTCACATTTCTCATGATTATGCAGCACTCTGTAAGCTGCAGTTAATTCCTGCCTATTATCCCAGTGCAAAACGACCCTACTCCATCTCAAGGGCCTGGCAGCTGCAGAGAACAGCCTTGCCCTTCAGTAGAGACCCATTTGACATACAACCCCTGCTGCTTCAAGGACCCCATCACGAAGGGCTCATCGGTTTCAATCAAGCAGGTGCGATTAAAACAGGACACAGGTGATGCCTTTTGTAATTTGTTAGCATGTATTGTTAATCCTGAGGTTTGTTTGGAAACAAAACAAACAAAAAAAAAGTCCAATAATTTTGAGCCAAATTTGAAGCAAGCTTAACTAAACTATTAAGCGCTGACCAGCATGGACTTTGGTCAGGACCACTGTCTGGAATTTCCTGGTTGAGCAGCCCGGAGACACATGTTGTAGGGGCTTTTTTGGACAAAACCATTCGGCCACTGTACTTTCCCATGAGGCTTTGTTGTTATTTTTCAAGAACTGCAACTCTCAGAATCCCAGGAAGTTCCTTGGTCCCTAGGCGGGTGGAGCTTACAGGATAATTCTGGATATTACAGTACCTTTAAAAAGCCAGCAGAGAACATGAAGAGGGGAAAGCTGGGGAAGTTGGGGGAATCAAAGGACAGAACCAGAGCTCACACCAAGGCCTGGGATCCGGCAACCAACTGTAGCCTCCAGAGCTCAGCCAACCCTACTCAATTACTCTGGTTTCATTAGTTTCCAAATAATCCCGGAATTTCTCAAGAAGCAGTTCCTTGTCCTCCAGAACTCCCACTGTAATTCTCCCTTAGCTAAAAGAGATAAGGAAATACACTACTATCGCCTTATATACTAAAATAGTACGGTTATATAATGAAATACACAACAAATGTTGGACTTCTGAATGATTGATTGTAATGGAGGAAGCACACATATGGCACAGAGTATGTGTGGAGGTCAAAGGTGGCTTTCTGGAGTTGGTTCTCTCCTTCCACCGTCACCGGCTCCAGGGACTGAACTTGGGGGGCCAGGCCTGGATGGCACGCACCTTTAGCATGGCACGCACCTTTACACAGTCACCTCCTTAGTCTTCAGCCAGATTTTTAACTCTCACTGCAGATATTCTATTTTCATTCAGTATGCAGTAACACATGTTCTTCCTCTAGGAATAATAAGACACAAATCCTGTGCACTCTAGACTGGAAATCCTTCTACCTATTGGCAGTGGAGACAGAATTAACTACTTCAACCTAAGTGATATAAATTCTCTGTGGCGGAATCTTGGAAGGCACAGAGCTACTAACACATTCCCTCCTTTCTAAAAAAGAATCCCCACAAGCCCCAGATTACAGAACCAACGGAGAACTTAGATCACTGCGTCCAATCTGGCCATCCCTCAGAATAACTGGTGAAACCTGTTTTAAGTATGAATTCTATTCCATAATGGCTCTTGTGTCAAAAGCCTGATACTGGCTAATGGGCTTTTGGGAAGTGATTGGATCATATTATAAGCTGGATGCTAGCTAACGGGCTTTGGGGAGGTGAACGTATCATCAAGGCACTGTATTCATCAAGGGATTAATTCCTTCATGAGTTTATAGCTGAATGAACTGTTAGGAAGTGGGTCCCTGGGTTCAAAGGAGCATCTATGTCCATACCCTTTCCTCTTTCTGCTTCCCAGCTGCCAGCGAAGTGAGTGGCTTTGCTCCACCATGTTCTTCCCTACCACAGGACTAAGTCTTTGGGGCTCAAGGCATAGACTGAAATCACTGAGGCCATGAGCCGAAATTAATCTTTCCTCCCTTAGCCAGCTTTCTCTGGCATTTTGTCACAGTCAGAAAGGCAATTAACACTAGTTCTCACAAATCCGAACCCCCGGGGATAAAGCCAGATCTCTGTGTTCGAGGAACAGTTTCTCACTAAGTAATTGCACTATGCCCATTAAGAAGGCCAGAGTAAGAATGTGCACATTTGTGTGCATTTGGGAGCTTCGGACAGACCCATTTATCAAAGCACCCAGCTTCTCCGGTCTGCCAACCACCCATCTGCTCACTGTTCACTGAAGACGCTTCAGGACCCTCTGCTTCCAATGAAGCTCTTTCTCACTTCAATATTCTTCCGTCTCAAAGAGGCTGCATGGAACAAGCCAGCTATTTGGAACAGTACGGGATTTAATCCAGAGAGTTCAATTACGCACGAGGTCGCTGAAGTGTTCACAAAAGCAGATTCTATGTTGAGCTTTTAAGACTCACAGAATCACAGGAACTGGTCCAGGAGAGGTGCTGGTGCCTTTGAAAGGTTGGGAAGGTCAGCTGTAGCCCGGTTCTGAGGGGGCTGTCATCCCAAGACTCCTACATCCCAGAGAAACTTAGAGCAACCCTGTGGTGCCTCTTCAACATATCAAAGTGGATGGTAGCTTCCAGGCTCTCCCAGCATCACAAGTACCTATTCCAGAGTCCTGGCTCCCCCAGCATTTCTCACTCCTGCCCCAGAGCGTCATCTCTCCTTTGCCTCCCTCCCGACCCCCAGCTTCTGACTCCTATAACACAGACATTTTGGCCAAGCACTCGCTTCCTCCTCGCTCTCTTGGTTCTCCATCTTCTTGGTCCTCATCTCCTTTCCTGGTCTTTCTTGTGTCTCTCTCTCTCTCTCTCTCTCTCTCTCTCTCTCTCTCTCTCTCTCTCTCTCTCTCTCTTTCTCTCTCTCTCCTCTCATTGCCTGGTCCATTCTGCTGGCCATGTTCAGTCTGGACTCTTCCAGATGACTCTGGCTGTCATATCTACATCATTCAAAGACCAGCTACCTCTACAGCTGGTACTGTGCCAGCCGTCCAAAGTCAACCGGGAGGAAGTCACTCTCTGCACCAGGTTCAGAGGTTGACCCTGTATAAATCAGAGCGCACTCTATTAAATTCCTTTTAAAGTGGTCACCAGAACCCAGGTTCAGCCAGCCAGCCAGCCTCAACCCTAATGCAGATACCCTTACACATTTGCTTTTTTAAGTAGTTCCTCTCACTTCTATTACCTCCTTTGGGCTTTCCTCTACTTCCCTTTCCTATAAAGAAACTGCTAACTCATATTCAAGCTCTATGCCTGATGGCATCGTATCAATTTCTTCTCCAATTCAGCTTAGAATGCAATGTGTGTCTGGATCTTTAAAAACTTCCAATGAACTGGCGCTTTCTAATTCCTGTCATTCCTCCACTAAAAACTGTGGTGATATTGTGTTCCCCAAAATATTGTGCACCCTAATAAACTTATCTGGAGTCAGAGAACAGAACAGCCACTAGATACAGAGGCAAGAAAATGGTGGCACACACACCTTTAATCCTAGCATTCCAAAGACAGAGATCCATATCTGTGAATTCAAGCCACACTGGAAACAGACAGGCATGGTGACTCACGCCTTTAATCCCAGGAAGTGATGGCAGAAAGTAGAAAGGTATGTATATAAGATGTGAAAACCAGGAACTAGGGCTGGTTAAGCTTTTAGGCTTTTGAGCAGCAGCAGTTCAACTGAGATTTATTTGCATGAGGACTCAGAGGCTTCCAATCTGAGGAAACAGGATCAGCTGAGGAATTGGCAAGGTGAGATAGCTGTGGCTTGTTCTGCTTCTCTGATCTTCCAGCTTTAACCCAATACATGGCTCCGGGTTTGATTTTATTAATAAGACCTTTTAAGATTCGTGCTACAAAAAACAGTTGAACTGGTATAACTAACATCATCCTACACTGGAAATTTAAAAAAAAAAAATCATATTATTAGAATCTGTCAACATCCATCCAGCATTTTCCTGGCAGTGAATGGATAAATTTAGACAGAGTTCCTAAACCACAAGGAATGTGTTTTCTCAGGGGGGGTAGCAAAGATCTAAGGAAAATGATAAGGAGACAGCAGGATTTTAGATTCATTTGACACAAATGTTGACGGGAACCAGTTAGATTTGAAATACTGATGCTATGGATGAAGCAGGAGTGAGGTCTCCTGCATGGAACGTATGCAGCCCCTTGTGAAACAGCCCACTGAGTCTGCGCTGGCAATCAGATGTTACTGAGGGCAACACACAAGAGTGATTTCAAAGCAAGGGCACACATTGCTGAGAGCCTCCCACAGGTGCTGCGGAAGGGGCGGGGAGTAAGGGGGTGGCTTTGAAGCAAAGGATGCAGGGATTCGGACTAGAGGAGCCAAGCACAGATGGCACGAGGCTGCCCTTCAATTCCTTAGCTTCCTTTCTCCTGGAAGGAGCTATCACTCAGATCTGCTTTTATATTCATGTTTGACTTAAGAATTCCCACTGGGGATTCAGTTTCCTTTCCTTTTTGGTTTTTTCATGTCTTTCAACCCACTCCCTTCCACGACCTCAGTATCTGTTTCTCAGTCAGCCGTCCGCACACACAGGTTCCCTTATTTTACACATTCGCTCTCAGTAAGTGGAAACGTACACAGTGAATTAAGTTCCTCTCCGAGTCGTGCTGAAGGTGAAAGTGGTACACCCACAAGCCGTACCAACTGACATGGAAAGTGTACCTTCACTTCTTCTGTACAAGAATTCCATCCCACGTACCACATTTCAAAAGCATGGTATGTATGAGTTCCTTAAACAGGAAATTCAACGTAACCAATCATCACATCTTTTACTGCGGCAAGGACAGGGGCTCTAGGTGGAAAAGCACATTTCCATTTTCTAGATAAAAGTCCAAGTTCACAGACTCTGGGTTAAGTGTCATTGCTCCTAAGAACCAAGACAAAAAAAATTCAACATAAAAATGATTCCCCGAGAATCAACTGCTGAGTGTTCTTTGGATCCTGTGGACAGCAGACTGTATGTCCTTCCTAGGCAGACTCTGGGGCACGGCGGGCTTCCGGGACGCTGCAGAACTCTGAAGCCTGCTGTGACCCACAGCATATACAGGTGGATAGGACACCACTGTGAGTGGCTCCTTCCTGACTCCGAGTCTAATTCTCCAGCCCATACTGGGGGAGGGGAGCAGGGGGCTGCTCCCCCACTCCATTTCCATTTGTCTTGGGAACTCTGACACTGAGCTGCATCGTAACTCCTGTGCTTGTCAGGCTGAGACACACATGTGACAGATCGGGCCGAGAAGCTGTAACGGCAAGACCATTACTTTAAAGAAAGCAAACGTGAGAAAGCTGTTTCCTCAAGTTCAGAAGTCAGTGTCTTCCTTCTTTACTGTCTTTCAAACTTAACAAGTTCACTCACCTATTACTAACCGTTTTGCTGTGTTAACAGCCCTAACTACCCACAGTGAAATGGTTTATGGGCATTACGAAGACCAGATTGCTCACTCTGTTTTAAAACACACCACACAGTTTTTCTAGTAACTGAAAAATGACACATCAAACATCACACGTATGTTTGCAGCCCACAGAGTCCACCAGTGCCAACTGCTGGATGCTCACACACAGGCCTGCTCTGTTCTGTCTTCCTAAGCTGGGTCTTCCTTCTCGGCTTTGTTCCCATTCTACTGCTAAGTCACCTGCAGAGACGAGCTGCAACCTAGCATAAACAATCTGATGCCAAAATCTGGAGGAGAGCAGAGGCCACAGTAGTTCATTCCCAGCTGAAAACTCTAGCAAAATCTGTACATCTCACTGTGGATGCAGGTCAAGGGCTGGATGGACAGTGTCCTTCACCACAGCAAAAAAAACAAAAAAAACAAAAACCTAAGATGAGAGAGTCAGAGAAACAGCAGCTCTCAAACTAACAGAACCAAGATTAAAGAAGCCCCTCAAAACTGAGAAAAATCCAGATTCAAAAAGAAGAGGCTGAAGAAAATCAGAGGCAAGGTGGTCCGAGGAGGTATAAGATCAGTGTGTGAACAGAGATCACAACCAGACCCCAGTATTGCAGAGTAAGCCTCATCCTTGGGGCCGAGAGCCCAAGATTGCCAGGCTGGCCAGACACTGCTTAGGTGCATGTGTCCATCACTTTCCCTGAAGCACTCAGCTCAGTTTCCTCAAACAGAAGGGGCCTCCCGGACTCTGACTGGACAGAAGCTGTGAAACTATTCAGAAAAGTCATGACAAGAGGCAGGCATGAAGGTGAAGAGGCTTCTAAGGGTGGACCACGCCCCTGGTCTCTAAGCGGCCCAGACCAGCTTTGGTCAGCCCATTTTCAAAGGACGACAGAAGCAGAACTGGCAGTGTCCTCAGATAATCACAACAACATTTCCTTTTACTTACCGAGTGAGGTGAATCTCCTCCTGTCAGTCACAAGCACCGTCTAGAATAACCCCAGGTCCTGTCTAAGCTCTTTCTGTCAGAGGTGTAACCTGGAAGTATGTGACCTGACCCGACAAAAGAGACCTTTGACCTTTCCACAAGAGGTAGATAACCTCACTCATCCAACACTAGCTGAGCACTACAGTGTCTAGGGTCCTGTCCCAACAAAAAGGACACAAAGACAGAAATACACAATATATTAAACACTGGCCTTCTCTTAAGAGCCCAGGGTCTGATGATAAACTGTAATTACCATAAATAACCTCTGCCACCAAAGCCATGCCACCCTCCATGTTTCCTGAGGCTCTTACACAAGCTTTGATTACAGTACACGTCACAGTATGATAGCTCTCTACAAGCCTCACGAGCCTCGGGCAGGAGGTAGTAAGCTTTGGGAGAGGGGGAATCCCTCACCTTGCACCTGTTGGAAGCACGAGCTCACCTCATTCCTGTCTCTGTCTCTCTGTGTTTCTGTCTCTCTCTATCTCAGTCCCCCCAAACCCCACCCAAAGTCTCCGAACAAAGGAAAGGCACCAAAAAGCCCAGTTCTGCATTCTTGGCCGCTATTAGCTTCCTCTCCTGAAGCTGCCAGGCACCCAAGTCCCCGTCTAAGCCCTTAACTTTTGATCATACTTGGGCACAAACCCAGCTTGAGGCAGGCCCATCATCACCCCTTGCCTACACACTATAAAGTCTCCCTGCCTTCGTTTGGGGGTGCGACTCCTCTGGCCCCAATCTCTGGGACCGGAGGACCCACCTGGGAGTTGCATTGTTCAAATACACCTTTGTTATACTTTTTGTGGGGGTTGGTTTTTTGAGATAGGGTTTCTCTGTGTAGTTTTGGTGCCTTTCCTAGATCTTGCTCTATAGACGAGGCTGGCCTTGAACTCACAGAGATCCACCTGGCTCTGCCTCCTGCGTGCTGGGATTAAAGGCATATGCCGCCGCTGCCGCCGCCGCCGCTGCCGCCACTACCACCCAGCTTTGTTATGGCTTTTCAGTGTAGCTTGATCTGCCTAACTGTGTCAGTGGAGAAATTTATTATAGGCAGAAGGGAGAAGAAAACCTGTTAGTACCCTCTGCCTAACACAGTGGCTGTAGGAATGAATTCTCAGACTCAGGCTGAGCATCTGAAGCTAGCGCTAGGTAAATGACTCTCTGTGAAGATGCCAGACAGTGAGCCACAGAAAGTACCCGAGCCTGGAGAGCAGCAGTAGAGCCAGGCCTGGCCTGCATGCACTCTCTGCCCTCCCTCCCAGAACACAGTCCCTTCTAGCAGCACCCACCACCTGGGAGTCGGGTCACAAATGCAGTCTCAGAGCCACGCCATCCCTAAGTCAGAAGCCCCGGGTTGACCAGGTCATACCTGGTGTTTCAGAGCCACTGCCTCAGAGAAGATCGGAGTAGGAAACCAACGAACACGCGAGAACAAGACGCAGGCAGCCGCTGTAGAAGAGAAGCCTAAGAGCTGGAGGGCAGAGGGTTTGCTCAGGGAGCTGTTCCACTGATGGAAGGACAAGTGCCGGTATAATGATACGATGAGAAAATTTACTTCAGATGTAGGAAGAAGGGGAAACTTTTCATCGTCGTCGTTATCACCATCACTCTGTGTCTGCATGTGCACATGTGCGCATGTGCTGATGTGTCATGCTGTGCAGGAAGACTGTGGAAATTGAACTCGTGCTACCAGGCTCACACCACAAACGCTTTCACCTGCTGGTTTTCTGTCAACTCGGCACAAGCTAAAGTCACTTGGGAAGAGGGACTTTCAACTAAGAAAGTGCTTCCATAAAACTGGCTTGGAGGCAAGTCCGTCTGGCATTTTCTTGATTAATGATTAATGTGGGAGGGCCCCGCCCACTAGGGGATGATGCCACCCCTGGGCAGGTAGTCCTGGTGTAAGAAAGCAGATAGAGCAAGCCATGAGGAGCAAGCCAGTGAGCAGCAGGCCTCCATGGCCTCTGCATCAGCTCCTGCCCTCACTTCCTCTGATGATGGAAGAATAAACTGAAAAAAAGAAGCCTTTCCTCCCCAAGTTACTTTTGGTCATGATGTTTTATCACAGTAACTGAGACACCTGCCGAGTCATTTCAATGACCTGAAAATCCTTTTTTAAAAAACAAGACTAAATGAGACCCTTGAGACGCAGACAGTACCACCGTAGACGCCCAGGACATGCTCTCTTGCAGTACACTCAGTAACTACCCTCAAAAGGAAGAAGAGAGCCAAGTTCCATGGCTCACATCTGTAACCCAGCCCTGGGAAGGCAGAGGTAGGAGGATCAACTCAAGTTTGAGGCCACTCTGAGTCTGCGTAGTGACTTCCACACCAGCCAGGGATACAAAGGGAAATCATATCTCAAAATGAAACAAAACAAAATAAAAATTGATTAGGTAAAATTTTAAAAACTTAATGACCTTCAAACTTTTGAAATCACACCTACAGGATTTGGCTGTGTCGCTCCCACACTCTAGAGAATAGTCGCTCTATGAAGCCACTCTGCCTACGAAGGAGGGGATTCCTGTGGGAGATTTGTACACTGTGTGAATATGGGTTGCTGTGACTGGTGTAACAAAAAGCCGAATAGGCAGGAGAGGATAGGAGGAATTTCGGGGAGAAAAAGGAAGAGGAGAAGGAATCTAGGCACACAAGAAACACCAGGGAGACCCTGAATAGGTCAGGCATACAGTACAGAGTAGAAGTAACTGAGCCACACAGCAGAACGTAAATTAATAAAAACAGGTTAACTTAAGTTACAAGTTAGTGGGATAAGCCTAAGCTAACGGCCAAGCTTTCATAATTAATAAGAAATCTCCATGCCGTTATTTATGGGCTGGTGGTCCTGAACAGGAAGTTGGCCACAGGGGACGCCTGTCAAACTCCTGCACAGTGCACCATTAACACACAGCACCGTGAAGTTTGCTGGGGCAATGTAGACTTTAACACAAGAGCTATCTGTTTAAAGTTACTACGGCTGTGATGAAACACCATGACCAAAAGCAACCTGGGGAGAAAGGGGCTTATTTGGCTTATACTTCCACATCATTCTTCATCACTGAAGGAAGTCAGGGCAGGAACTCCAAACAGAGCAGGAACCTGGAGGCAGGAACTGAGGCAGAGGCCATAGAGAGGGAGCTGCTTACTGGCTTGCTCTTCGGGGCTTGTTCTGCCTGTTTTCTTATAGAACCCAGGACCACCAGCCCAGGGATGGCACCACCCACAATGGGCTGGGCCCTCCGTATTGATCACTAGTTTAAAAAAATGCTCTACAGACGTATTTGCTTACAGCCCAATCTTCTGGAGGCATCTTCTCAATTGTGGTTCCCTCCTCTCAGATGACTCCAGTGTGTGTCAAGTTGACACAGAACTAGCCAGCACACCTTCCAGTCCTCACTCACACAGAGCCAACCCTCACTTTTCCTCCACAGCACATTCCTGGGGTCATAGCATAAAGCCAACCATTTCTTCCAATGGCAGCCAAGCTAAAACGGGAGACTGATGCGCTAGCCAACGGCAACAAATAAATAATAGCAAATACTATGGTGCTCGAAGGCTGTGACAAAGCTGACAATCCTCCCAATAGCACAGCCATAAAATCAGGCCCCAACCCATAGCCCTGGAGTTTTATCGCAGAAGCAACCTTAGGAGATCACAGGACTCAATCTTTCTCCTGGCCAGGAAATGCAAACCCAGAGCAGCTCTGGCCCGAAGTCAGGAATCTAGCCAACAGGCAGGGCTGAAAACCAAGCCCCTGCCTTCTACCCAGCAACCCAATCCGAGGCACTAGTGGAAAGCTGAACCTCTTCACAAAATCTCCACAGACAAGACAGGATATGCTGGGTCAATACCCCTGAGCTCCACGCCCAAGCCCTTTAACTTTCTCTTATACCTGCCCACACACTTTCCTCTATAAACCTATCAGTCAAAATTAGTGATCATCTGAAAATTCAATTCCAACACTCGAATCCAGTTAGAGGCAAGAGGCCTCCTTTTCTGAATGATTCTCAGAAGTGCACCCTTTAAAACAGCGGCCAACAGACTGCAAACATCAGCGTGAGCATGTGCTAACACTTCAGTTCCTCCTCAGAGACTTCCCCTTCTTCTTACCTCAGACCTGACCTTCAGACCTCCATCACGGAGTTGGTTTCCTCCAGCAGCCAAGTCCACTTTTGACACTGCACGAGGACTTTCCTGGACACAAAGCCCACGCTCAAAGGCTACAATCAAGTTACAAAAATAAAACACAATTGCAAAAGAGAATCTCACCATGTTTTAAGGAAGTTTACAGTTGTGTGGCCGGGCTGCATGCATAGCTATTCTTGGTCGTATGTAGCCTGCAAGCTTCAGGTTGCACACACACCCAAAGGAAGAACTATTTTCCTTCAAAATTTTTCGTTTGTTACGCTTCAACTGTTCCCTTCTCCAGCTTTCAGAAAACTGAGAATAAGTCTTATGGCTTTTTTGTTTGTTTTGTTTTTTGAGACAGGGTTTCTCTGTTTGAAAGCCCTGGCTGTGCTGGATCTCGCTCTGTAGCCCAGGCTGGCCTCGAACTCACAGAGATCCACCTGCCTCTGCCTCCCAAGTGCTGGGATTAAAGGCATGCGCCACCACACTGGGCAAGTCTTATGTCTTACAGAAAATACTTCATGTAACAGACTGTAAGGAGTCAGGTATTAGGAAACTCCTCAATTTGTCCATCACTCCTAGCTCACACATCACCATAAGCCAGGCAGTTGGTAGCTACAGTTTGCCAGTGCCTGGCAGAACATCTGGTAATTCACAGCCATACTTCAGGTCACATTTTAATATAAAATGCTAAGGCACAAAGTTAAAACTAGAGGCAGTCCTGTGATCTAAATTGTTTTAGTATTGAAAAGCAGTACCACAGAAATGCCACAGGATGAATAGAGCCACAAAACCTACTTGTTCCTTAATGCCCGGCTATATGACAGATCAGAGGGGGTTGGGGGTGGGGACCCATATGCTGGTGGGAAGAGGCATTATATTTCCCCTACTTCCACTAGTAAGGTAAATCAAGGCAGGGCCTGGAGCACACCCAGTGTTCAAAGTGGAGGTGGGAACTATGGTACAGAAGGAGCCACACGAATGGCCACCTTCTGGGCAGAATGTCATTTACTCACTCAACCTAAGAAACATCTGTTAGGACACCAGGATGCAAAATAACAGGTCCCAGAAGGCCTTGCTCTCGCTGAGCTCCCTCTGACCAGAGGCAAACAAGAAGAGCACTGGGCAGAAGCAACAGGAAACTGGGGAGGGCAGACTTCCCGGAAGAGGCCCCTGAGCAGGCTGTCTGAGGTGCAGAGGGCTGGCCTTGGCCTCCTTGGATGGCACTTACCTTACTTCCACCCTGGGTGTGGTGCCGGGACCCAAAACTCTCCCAACACACTCCCGTTGGCAGAAAGAAATGGCACTTCTGAGGCCTCCTAACATTCATACACAATGAAAGTGAGTTCCCTGTAAACCACACTTAGGAACTTACAAAGTTTGAATTACACAAGCATAAAACAGGAACTCAAAACCCACACGGCAGGCTTCAAAGATGGCAACGGACCATTTCCTGAAGGCAGCTGAGGGTCCCCACTTCAAGCGTCTCCCTAGCTCTTCCACCTCAGCCCCACAGACCCAGATGTCACCTGAACTTACGTTCAATGGTCCTCTTTGTGCCTGAAGAAAGCAGATGTCCCACTGTATGTGGGACTTCCTCTCCATTATACTACCCTAAAATGAAATCTCGGGAGAAGCACACACTCCAAATAGTAAGAGGTATGGTAGGGTAGTGGGCTACGGAACCCCTTTATTCTTCTTCACACCATTGAAGACCACAAATCAAACAAGTTTCTTCTGCAATAACAAAATACTTTCAAATGATCGACAAAAACAAAAACACAATCGATGAAGCTTAAAGACATGCTAAGTTTAACAAAACACTAGCCCCAAAGGGACACATCTGTGTGATTCTACTCCCATGAGGTACTGAGAACAGTCAGATCACAGAGACGGGAAGAATGGTGGGTGCCAGGGGCAGACAGTACAGACTAATGGGGGAGTTACTAAGTTGCTTATTTGCTTTTAATTGCTGTTGTTTTGAGACGGTCTCCCTAAGTATCTCAGGCTGGCTAGCCTGGCCCTGAACAGGTCTTAAACTCTGAGGTGCCAGGATTACAGATGTGTGTTACCACACTCCGCAGTCATTATTATTTAATGGGCACAGAATTTTAGTTTTGCAGGATTAAAAAAAAAATTCTAGAAATGGATGGTAATGGTGGTCACTTGGTAATGTGGATGTCTAAGAAACTGTCCAGTCATCATGTATGATATACTGGATGATATACTGAACTATACACTTGAAGTGGTCCAAATAGTAAATTTGATATTCTATACACTTTCCCACTATGGTAAAAATAACAAACAGTCTTAAGAGGTTTATTTTCTCTAAACCAGAAGCTTACCATACTCAGGAGTACTGTCTCCAGCACTGTACAATCACAACAGAGACTAGCCAGGGGCTGGGAGTGTGGCTCAGTGGTGGAACACTTACTTGCCTAGCATGTGTGAAGCATAAGTTAAAGAAAAAGGAAAACTGCAAGGAGCTGGTAAAGGCACTTGGGGCAGAGCCTGGTGTCCTGTGTTTGATCCCTGGACCCCAAATAGTGGAAGGAAAGAAGGGACACCTGAAAGTGGTCCCAGGACCTCCACACACGTGCAGGGCCACCCACCAGACAAAACAAACAGGCAAACAAACTTTAAAGACACAGGAAGACAGACTGATTTCCACACATAAGGTAACACGCATCTGAAAGTGCCCTGCCTGTCAGTCCAATGCCTAGAACATTCCCTGGGGAAAGAGTTACAATCCAGGGTCCTCAGCACACACTCATCTGATAGACGCTGTTATCACTGCACTCCTCCAGAGACAAGACAAGACAAGCCTTCCTCAAGGGAAGGAACTGTCCTCTTCACAGACACACAGGCAGTGAGGCCCAAGATCCCACATCTACAAAGTGGCTAGAGCTGACGCACTGCCAGCCTGTGGGTAGCACTGCTCTCCAGCATGGACACCCCACGACTACTCCCTCCCTAAACTACAGACACAAAAGCCTGGGTGCCCAGGGTGGGCTGCAAGCCTCCAACTCCTTCCCCGAAAATGGACATGCTGAGCACCTGCTTTGTGAACCTGGAGAATTGTTTTAACAGCTGGATCCAGAGGTCCCAAATGAAAAGCAGAAGATAGAAGGACCTGTGGCAGGGTCCCAGTTCTTCCTATTAACTCACCCAAGGCAAAAATACTCCTCAGCTTTCACTGTTACACCACTCCAGCCAAGAGTCCCTGGCACACACTTACATGCCTGTCCCTTAACAGAACGGCTCCTAGCTGAATCTGTCAGGAGGGGAAAAGGGGCCTAATGAGCTCACAGGTGGTCTGTCCTTGTCTCCCAAGGGTGCTATTCAAATTTCCCCTCAGGTCCCCTGGGCCTTCCCAATTTACTGCTCACTGTATAAAACAAATATTTAAAGGTTAGTCACCTACTTATTTTTAAGAGTGTGAAAACTGAGCATTCAACTTGAGTTTCTTTTAATGCAAATTTAAGTCAATCTTAAAGCAAACCTCAAATTGTAAAACTGGCCAGAGAAAGGTGGTATTTATTCAAAGGCCCCAGGGCCCCCCCCCCCCCCCGCCCCCAAAGCCAGCCCAGAGGAGGAAGCAGACTGCTTTTCTGAGCTCGCACAGGTCCTGGCTGCAGGCTCTCACATGCGAATTTCTGCCAAGTGTTTCCCCTGACCTGTGTGCAGCAGCTGGCAGCATGAAGGTCACCCAGCATGAAGGTCGGGGCTTCTCCCTGGTAGTTTTGTTTTCAAGTGTAGAAATGTGTAAATCCCCTGAGGTCAGGGAACTGCAAGCTTCCTTGTTTCTTTAAAGCATCTACTAAGTTTCTGGCCCACCCACAACACATACTTGGTATGTGCAGGCCCTTGGAATGTTTGAAAGGACAGCATGCGTTTGCCATCAGAACCCACCGTCCATGCCTTTCTCCAAGCCGGACATGCAGCTCAATTCTAAAGTGACTGGCAGCCATGTACCCTCTCCTGCCTACAGGACCCAGCTTTCATTCATCCCTGTCTCTAAAATTAGCCAAATTCACAGGTGCTAACTGCCTGCACCTGCTTTCAGATTACATTTGCTGGGTGCTTCCCTCTTATGTCAACCCACGAGGTAATGCTTAAAGCTGCTCAGCTACTCCCCATTCTCTGAACGTGTAGGCTAGGAGTTACGGATGCACAGAGCTCTCCCATGGCAATGTACAGCAACTCCATCACTTAGCCAGCACTTCTCTTCTACATTAAAGTTACCCAAAGCCAGAGTAAGGCCTTACAGTATCTGCACACGGGTAAGGGAGAGAACTGCCTATTTGGATTGGAGCACAGTCTTTAACATAAAAAAAAAAAAAATAAGCAGCTATGCCACTAAGTACTTTTTGGCAGCTTCTGCTGAAGGCTGAGCTCCAGTAAGCAACCCAGAGAGTATTTGCACATGACATCAGAACACTTGCTGCCCAGTCGTCAAAAGCTCAGAGAGCCGGGCAGTGGTGGCACTCGCCTTTAATCCCAGCACTCGGGAGGCAGAGGTAAGAGAATCTCTGTGAGTTCGAGAGTGAGTTCCAGGAAAGGTGCAAAGCTACACAGAGAAACCCTGTCTCGAAAAAACAAAACAAAAAAAAAAATTAAAAAAAAGCTCTGAGTGTCTCCTTCAAACCTCTCCCATTCCCAGTGACCCTCCAGCTCCCCAGGCCAGTGTACTCAGTCAACCATTTGCAGAACAGGTTATCTGCACGTGCAGTCTGCCCCAGCCCCAGAAGGATGGGGAGGAGAAGACTACAGGCAAAGACCACAGGCTGTTCATGAGAAATAAGGAACTGGCTGTGCATGGTGGTGCGTGCCTGTAACCTCAGGACTTCAGAGGCTGAAGCAGAAAGATCCCAGTTTGAGGGCTGCCATTCTAAATTCCAGGCCAGCCTGAGGTACAGAGAAAAATTTGTATCGAAACAATCCAAACCAAAGAAAAAGATAAAGCATGTTCTTAAATGCAGAAAGAGTGCTCATTTTTTTAAAGACATAAGCAAGTAAACCAGAGTAAGGTCCCCCACTGTCCTCAAGGTTCCCCAGACTCTGAGAGAAAGCTGACATCTGGTTGTGATACACCCCAGGGATCCCGGACAGGGGTCCTGAGACCAGGACAGAGCCACTGACTACTTACAGGAAACACGAGAACCAGCATGTCTAAGAGCCTGCCATGGTCTTTTCTGAAACTGTCATACAGGCTTCTAATTCTGAATAACTTAGCTATTGTTTCCCAGTCACATGCCAGTCCCTCCCCGACACCCCTAAGCCCGCATCATCACGCAGGTTCCACCCTTTTATCCATTTGCTCTCTGGGATGACAAAGCAGAAACAAAATGGCAATCATGAGATGGTGTTTGCTATGCTTTCAAACTCTGGCATCCCATTAACAGTTTCTCAGCTAATGATGTCTGCTTATTTCCCCAGAGCCCAACACTGGGCTCGGCCCTCTTCTGGCTGTATTTTCTCCTCCTCCTCGGGTCTACCCTTCCTGTGCCCTATCACCTGTGGCTCCCAGCATTCTGTTATACCCAAACACTGTCTGCTGAAACACTCACCAGCCTCCCACGGTGCTATTCAGAGGTGCTCAGAAAAGGAGACCTTTTGAAAAAGTGTTCAGTGCTGCAGTCACGGGGCTGGCATCTGTGGTGCTGAGGAAGGCTTGTGAATGCCAACATCTGCTAGCCTTGACCTCATCTGTATGCTGGAATCAATGAAAAGGCCTGCCTATGCACACCTCCATTCTCCAGGTCTCCTCTCTCACAAAAAGCAAGTCAGAAATTGTCTGCTCAACAAAAGTGCTTTGGATTTATGCCCACTGGGTTATAAAATGTGTGTCCATAATAAATTCTGAAAACTAGAAAACAAATCACATGGAGGGGCATACCACTCAAGCTAGACAAATTTTCAAGCAACAGAAAACACGATGCCAGAGACTTATAAACTTAAAGATTTTAAAAGGAGGTAACCCCGGGGCTAGTTAAGAGAGAAGCTTTAGGAAATGAAGGAACTTGGCTGGCTTCTCTCGACTGGTCAGTAGTCTGAGAACATAGGAGGGCTGCACCAACACACCGCACACATGGCTGATCATAACTTGATCATCTTCAGAGGATTTCTTCCACAGCTATTGTACTTTTTATGAGCCTTGGAGGAACTAAGCCGCAGATTAGCCTAAACGCTAAAAATGCTAAGTACAGTGGCTTCCATCCAACTCAATACTGTCATCAACACTGTGTCCTATACACGGGCAGACACAGGCTGAGTAAACTTATAGAGGCAGGGAATGGAGAGTAGAGCATTTTATGGGGAAAAAAAGTGTGTGTGTGTGTGTGTGTGTGTGTGTGTGTGTCTGTGTAAAGAGAGAGTAATATTTATACATAATCTGACTTTCAAAAATTTAACAAGAAGTATAATCATGCAAAAAAAATGTTCCTAGGACCCTTCCCAGTGCCTTGGAAAGAACCCTTGTGAACAGATGCCAAAAGAAGGTGCTTGTGCCTGCGTGTGGGAGGAGGTAGGAAAGCCTCCACACTGAGCACAGGGAATAATCTCTCAGCACAGGAAACATCCTCTAGGCATAGGAAGTAATCTCCCAACACAGGAACAAGTTCAACAGAGAAAATAAACACAACTTCACCAGCTTTATTTTAATAAGCAAATGCAAATTAAAGGAAACATACAATGCTTACCTGAACCTCTTGGATTGAATGTTTAAGAATAAGCAACAAAATACTACTACCCAGTGCTGGGAGGACAGTGGAGAATCTAATGACCACAGCACAGGCAAAGTATGGGAATAGCTTCTGTGGGAACATTTGACTACATGCTACCTTGCTGGTCTAGGGACTGCATTCCAACACAGCACCCAGAGAAAGGAATGGCCCAAACACTGAAGTAGGGATGCAGTGTGGCCGAGGTTTCTTTCCCCTTTCCAATCAATCTCTGTACAGTCGGGGATGTGGCTCAGTGGTAGAGCATTTGCGCGGTATAAACAATGCTCTGGCACCAAAACATAAAATTTAACAAAAGGAAGAAAAATCAATCAAATCTCATATGTAAAGAATTAGATTTTAAGCTATACTGTATTCATATAAGAACTACAAAGCAGTTGTAAAAGGTGATATAATTATGGAAAGATGGCCACAGCATATTAACTTTAAAAAGCAGCTTACAAAATTCTATGTGTCTATTATGTAATCCATTTAAAAACATAAAGTAGGTGCATGGGAGCATGGCTCTGTGGCAGACGGTACGTTTAACATGCTTGAAGTTCTGGGTTTAGTCCACAACACTGAAAACATACCACAGGGAGAAAAAAAAACATATTGCATTAATACATAGCAATTCTGGAAGGAAACATTAAAAAACTTACAGTATACATGCCAACAAAAAAGTACTTAACCAAGTTAAAAAGTTGCCAAAGGATTTGACCATCCATTTCTCCAAGGAACATGCATGCACAAATGGCCAGCAAACACATGAAAAGAAGCTCAGAAGGGTTCGTCAGCAAGGAAACATGACTCAAAGCTGGGTGAGCTGTCTCACGCCTCAGAGTCCCAACACTTGAAAGATGAAAGCAGAAGAATCTGGAATTCAAGGCCAGACTCAGCTTCATGGAAAGTCTGAGGCCAGCCTGGGCTATACCAGATTTCCCTTGAAAAGGAAAGGGAGGGGGAAAAGAAAAAGGGAAATCAAACCATAATACGACACTATTTCTAATCCACTAGTACTGACAAGTCAGAGTCAGGTAGTAGAGAGTGCCTGGAATCTCAGCTCTTGGAAGGTAGAGTAGAGAGGAATCTAGAGTCAGCCTGGGATACTTGAGATCCTGCCTCCAGACAGGCCCCTCAAGCAAGAAAGATTTCCGATAGTAGAGGGTGCTTAAAAAAAAAAAAAAAAAAAAAA
The DNA here is from genome assembly GCF_049852395.1 of Peromyscus maniculatus bairdii. Classification (NCBI taxonomy): domain Eukaryota; kingdom Metazoa; phylum Chordata; class Mammalia; order Rodentia; family Cricetidae; genus Peromyscus; species Peromyscus maniculatus. The sequence continues at coordinate 64,336,279 of NC_134857.1, forward strand.
AAAAGAACACTACACTTTGCTAGTGGAAAAGTAAAATGCTACCCCTACTTTGGAAAACAGTTTGGCAGTTACTCAAAATGTCATATACAGAGTTACCACACAAACTTTTGTCTATATCCTCAATAAAAGGAAAAACATATCTCCACAAAAAAATGCACTCAAGTGTTTTCATAACAACACTATAATAACCTCAAATGGGAAATAATTGATACGTGTATCAACCAACAATGAACAAAATGTGGCAAATCCATACGATGGATAGTGACATAAACCACGATGTGGATAAACTCCAAAAGCCTTAAATGAAAGCTAGATCAAGAGGACATAGATCACATGACTCCATTTGTATGAAATGCTTAGAACAGGCAAATCTCGGAAGACAGAAGCTGGTTTAATGGTTGCCAGGGATGGAAGGGAGGAAGAGTAGTGGTAAGTGACTGCTAATGGTGTGGGGTGGTTTTTTTTTTTTTTTTTCAATGAAGTAATAAAAAATTCATTTTTTCAATAGTCTCTCATCCAGGCTGGTCTTGAACTCCCAACATAATGAATGACGAATTTCTAATCCTTCTGCTTCAATTTCCTGAGTATTGGGATTACAGGCTTATGCTGGAGATTAAGCCCAGGGCATCAAGTATGCTAGGCAAACACTGTACCAACTGAGCCACACCCCCAATCCCAAGGGGTGAAACTTTTCTAAAATAAGATAACTGTAGTGACTGTGCAACTGTGACTATCTGTAAAAATTATCAGGGGTTGGAAGGAGAGCTCAGCGATTAAGAGCATTTGCTGCTCTTGCAGAGGACCTGGGTTCTGAGCACCCACATCAAGTGACTCAAGACTGCCTGTAACTCCAGTTCCAGGGGACTGGAGACCCTCTTCCGGCCTCTGAGGATACCCACACACGGGGTGCACACACTCACCCAGGCCCACACACATACACAGAAAATAATGAAATAAATATTTAAACAATGAAAGAAACCCCCAGGCCTATGGATACAGCTCAGCTGTGGAGGACCTGCACAGAATGCACAAAGCCCTGGCTTTCATACCAAACACTGCAAAAATAAACACATAAAAGCCATGAAATGGAAAGGTGGCTCAGCGGGTAAAGGTACCTGCTGCCGAGTCTGACAGCCTGAATGGAGTCAGGCCTCAGGACCCACATGGTGGGATGGGAAAATTGACTCCGCAAAGTTGTCCTCTGACCTTCACTCGGGTGCTATGGTACACGTGCCCCTACACACACACACACACACACACACACACACACACACACACACACAGAGAGAGAGAGAGAGAGAGAGAGAGAGAGAGAGAGAGAGAGTTAGTACGAGTTTTTTTTAAACTTCAGTGGTTATCTGTGTATTTTATGATAGCTTTGATTTTATTTGCATTTTACAATGCTCACTAAAACTTAATTGCTAAGCTGCTTGAGTAAGCACTAACTTCAGTATCTCACTATAAATTAAGGACAAGCCAGGGTCAAGGGGCTGAGGCAAGAAGACTGCAAGGTCAAGGCCAACTTGAACTATACAACAAAACCCTGTCTCCAAAGAAAAAACCCAGAGTAAGAGCAACAGAATGCTACCCACCTCGATAGCGCCTAGCTCCTGGTTTTAGTGGGATGGTAAAACAGAGAACACTTGCTGAGTTCTAAAGACTCAGAAAAAAACAAGGACTCCATAATACTGCTAAATACTATGGAGCCAGGCAAGATGGCACATGTCCACAATCCCAGCAGCTTGGGAGTCAGAGGCAAAGAAGGTAGTCTAAAGATTTGGGTCCATCCAGGGATACATAACAAGACCCGTGTCTCCGGAAAACAAAACAAACAAATAACAACAAGACTACTATGACTGTAACCTTTATAATAAAAGAAAAAAAAAACAACCTATTTCTACTTTGGAAGTCCAAACAGGGCCTTCCACTTACACCACCACACATTCTTGTCTGGTTTGTCATCCCTTGAAAAGCGATCCTCTTCAGCTGAGACACATTCACACACACAAATGAAAGGCAGCTGAGGTCCCAGAGGAGCACCGCAAGTAATTCCTGAAAGCCTCTGCAACTCTCCGGGCGGGCGGGCGCACTCAGCTCCGGTAAGCCTTCCCGACAGGCTCTAGACAAGGAACCATAAACCTCAATTTGCAGGAGGAGATCAAAGCTTGCAGATACTCGGCCAAGGGCATCCAGGGTAAGAGGCGAAGTGAGAATTCAAACCAGAGTGAATGACTTCAAGCCCATGCAGTGCAGTATCCGGGGAAAACAGTCTATCAAAAGCTGGCTGCTTACAGAAACTAACTTAAAGTCCACGCAGGTGGGGTGAGAGGAGTGAGGTCTGGAGTGCAGCTGTCTGCCTAGCATGCACAAGGACCTGAGTTCGATCTCCACCATGCTGCAGGCAGGGCCCGAGCAGAGCCCGCTACACAGAGACAACAGACTGATCTTAAAAACAAGTTATGAGAATAAACACTTCAAACTCAATAAACCGCTATAATCCCTATGATGCTGCAAGCTGTCACAAAAACAAAGCATGAACAGAAACTTAAGAATTTTTACCGTAGCTCTTGTCAAAACTGTTAGCTGATGGGGTGTGACAGTCAGGTGTGGAGGTAACATTTTGCTAACATTCCTAAGGGCACATTAGTTTTCACAGGGGTGTCCCTGAATTCTTTTTGATGTTTAGACCATCTTCTCTTGAAGCATCATATCATCACTGTCAAGTTTTTCTCCTGGAGTCTGACCACAGTCCAGGTGGGGGCAGAGGAACAGTCGCTAAGGGTAAGCGGAAGGACATCTGCGCATGGAGAACAAGAGTTACAGCTACCATTAAAGCAATGCAAACATCCAAACCTGCCTGAAACAGAAACTAGGAGACTCAGCAGGGGAATGAGAACACTAAACCTGCTTCCTGAACGTAGTCTGCCCCAGGGCTGAGCAGTCAACTAACCCCTACACCCTAGTTCAACCGGAGCCTACTCATTTGATAAAAATCTTCGGATTGTCTTTTCAAAACTACCAAGGACAAAATCATAAAAGGAAGCCACTAGCCTACTCAGGAGAGGCCCTGAGCCAGCACAAACATGCTTATCACAGGTCAGGTCTTCAGCCTTCTCTAGGCAATATGCAAAGGTACTCGGAAAATGCAAACATCAGTTTCTTCCCCCTTAGGCAAACACTAACACCAGACTGGAAAACATGCAGCCTGCTAGCCATGATGGAGCCAGCATGGAGCCAGCGTGGACCACAATACCCTAGCCACTACTAGCCCTGCCCTGGAATCCAGTCCTTCCCTTTGTCCACCACCACTCTCTCTGTAGACTGTGACACTCCGGACCAATAGATGAAACAGAGAATCGGGAAAAGATGAAGAACAACACAGGTGAGTTACAACCAATCAATATCTCGGACAGTGCCAATAGCCTGCCTACTAAAATAACTATGTAGACCAGACTGTCCCTGAACTCGGAGACCAGCATGCCTCTGTATCCCTCCCAGATGCTGGGATTAAGGTGCCTAGCCTAAAAGAATGCCTTTTTTAAAAGATGAAGGCCAAGGCAGAAGACTTCCAGATGTCAAGAATAAGCTGGAGAAAAGCCCAAAGATGAGAACTGGGTCAGTTTAAAAAAAAAAAAAAAAAAAATCTTCGAAAGAGCACACCTTTCAGATCCAATCAGTTAGGCAATTATCCCTTATTTGTTTAAAAAAAAAAAAAACTGTTAGAGGCCAGGCATTGGTGGTGTATGACTTTAATCCCAGCACTCAGGAGGCAGAGGCAGGCAGATCTCCGTGAGTTCAAGGCCAGCCTGGTCTACAGAATGAGTTCTAAGACAGCCAAGGCTACTACCCAGAGAAACCCTGTCTTGAAAAATAAAACAAAACAAAAGAACTGTTAGAGCCTTTTAACCAAGGAAAATACACAGACATGCTCACCATCTTCCCCGACCCTCATGATAGCCTTCACCAAGCCTCCTCAAAAACAATGGGGGAGGATGTGTAAGGATTCAGTCCTTAATTATGTCATCAGCCTTCAACGGCATCCCAGCCTAAAAAAGAGGGTGAGCCCTTTGTGCGCTCTCTGTCCCCTCTCCTTTCCGCTCCTTCCTCCCGTCGGCCCCCCTCTCTCCTCCCCCCCCCTTTTCTCCCTCCTCCTCCCCCCAATAAAGCTCTAAAAAGGTAACCATGGCTATGATTCTCTTAATCAGCACACTCCTCCGCTGGCATGGCCGCCGCAGGCAGCGACCAGCCACGAGGGGCAGCAGCCACGAGGGGCAGCGCCGTGGCATAACCAACAGGATGGACCTATCACTCCTTCATACATCTTTAAGTTAACATTCTACATTCCATGTGGTCCTTGTCTTTACTGTTGCAAAGAATATACTTCCTGGTGTACTGTGAACTCTGAGTTAAAATCAAACTCTTCATTTGTTCAATGCATCCACTATGGTGGGAATGCCACGGCCATTTCCCACACGGCATCTATTCAGAGAAATAAACTAAAGAGCTCGTAAGAGCTGGGAACGGTACCTCAGGCCCTCGCCTTGACTTCATCTTTCCCTTTACCTTCCACACAGTCCTCCATATTATGACTTCTATGCTAAAAGTCTACCCTACCCTATTTCTCTGCAATCAAGATCTGTAAATGTTTGAAATTTGAGCATAGTACCATCAAAATCAGTCAAGAGTTTGTCAGAAAAGTACACTGTGGTGAAACGGATGGTACTTTCTAGTTTGGTCCTTCTCAGTAGAAATTGATTAATGGAGGGACGAGATCAGATCCAGAACTGTTCTCACAGATGGAGTCTAGGCAGATGAAAATGAGAGCGGATTTTTTTTTTTTCAAGTAAAATGCATCTGCAGGTGTTTAAAAATCATCTGACCGTTCAATCAAGTCAACAAGTGAAAAACTTCTTTGAAAAAGTGCTCCTTTCCCCGGTCATCAGTCACTCGATTTCTTGGCAGCTGCCGAATAGTGCCAGTATCCCTCTGCTTCTGCCCTGGCGATTAGTGGCAAACTAGAAGTGTGCCCCCTTTAAAGAGGGCCATCCTGAAAGAGGAGGTGGGGAACAACCAGTAGGCCCCTGGGCCATGGACATCTTCTCAGCAAGACCATTTAGGACTATGAACACCCAAGGTGTCAGCATGGGTTCCCTTCAAGGATGGAGCCCGAGTGTCCCCTGAAGAGTCTTCAAATATCTCCTTATGCATCCCAGCTTGAAAGCCATAGCTCTCAGTCACCAGAATGGATGACAGACCTTGAGTTCAAAGGCACACAGAGATGACAGAGAAGAAGACAAAGCCTTTTGAAATTATCCAAACTCTAATACAGATTGTTTCACGCACATATCGTCTGGGGGTGACACACATGATTAGCACAGAAGCCCTGGGTCCCATCACCCGCACCACGAAAATGAATGAGTAAGCAGGTGAAAAGGGTTTTCATACTATTTCATTTCAGAGGATGAGCTTTCAAATGAAACAAAATCAACACTGCAGTCCCTCTCCTGACAGATCATATTCCAGTTAGCAAGATCAAAATAAGGGCACTAGAAACAGCTGCCATTCCACTACAAAAGCTACTTTCAAAGCAGTGGGTTCCCAACTGTGACAGCCCAAATATTCGATTCAGTTACTACAGGGTGGGGCTGGCTGCATCAGCAATTCTTCAGAGCTTCCTAGGGGAGTCTGGGGAGTCGGTCACATTTGGGAACCACCAAACTAATTAATATCCAAGCATAAAATTCTCTCTTTTTGTGGCAGGGTGATGTATTATTCTGGCAGGGTGTGTTATTCTAATTTGTAGGTTCATCCAGGTTAACTGCTGTTGTTCTCCCTCCCCTCCCCTCTCCTCCCCCCCACCACCACTAATTGCACTCCAAGCTCAGGATATTTAAACAAAAAACACCAGGCGTTGTATCATATGTAGCAGGAGTCTATGCACATAAAAACACACCATCTTTTTAAACTTATTTAAAAAAAAAAAAGCAAACCATTATTCACACACCACAATTTGATAATTAATTAATAATCTGCCCTGGTAATCTTATGAGCGGGTGAGACGGTGTACAAAGCATGAATGGGAAGCACTGAATGGGAGGGCACATAAAGACATCTCATTGCACACCAACATTTCAGATTAACCGGCAGAACCGAAGTCACAGGCTACGTCTTCACACTAGGCGACATGGCTTTGATGGCTCTTATGCTTTTGTTTTTGTTTCCTGTTTTCTTTTAAGAAGTCAAGATTCACAACGCAGAAAACAGTCCAGACACAGCAAGCACGTGCAGTGCAAGCTTCTTAGAAGCCCCGGGTGATGAATGAGGTAAAACCCATCTTCAAATGTCTACTCATCCTCTGCTACTGAAGAACACTGGGGCCCGGCCCTTGCTCTCTTGGTGCCTTCAGTCGCCATGAGGTGAGCAGCCTCCTCTATGCGCTCGAGCATGATATGACACCTTGTCACGCTGACACTTCCAGAACTGTGACTGTCAGAGCTCTCTCAGGTATGTTCCAGAAATGGGATACTAACACATCCACCCTCTTACTCACTTCTCAACAAGGACTCAAAGACCCTGACTCCCCACACTGCACAAGCTGTTTTCTGGTCTTGACAACTGAGGGACACTTTGGATGAATGTAAAATCCTTGTACCTCGCCCTGTATGTCATTTTGGGAAATATGATGACGGGCCAATTCTCTTGCCCTTCAAAAGTATTCAGTTTCTTCCACGAGTCTTTGAGAAGGCATTTTTTTTTTTCATCTTTGAAATCTCCTATTTTATAGAACTGTATCTTAGAGGTGATAACCTTCCCGGGACGCTGGTGGGCTCTTCCAACAGGAGACTGCCTTGACTTTCCAGAACACGTGCTTTAGCACCACACTTTCCCTTCTCTCCTCCGGGCCTTCCAATATGTAAACTGCTCTTCTCTGTCTGTCTTCTACTTCAAAAACACTTTCTGATCTTTTCTGACGTCATGGAAAGGTTTTCATTTCACAGGAAAGAAGTCAAGCTATCGGAAGCTAGAACAGCACACCCATGCTGGGCCTCTGTTCTGCCCAAGCACTCTTCACCCAGTGAGCTCTGGGTACTTCCCATACCTTTCCATACTTCCAGCAAGTCCCCAGCACTGCTCAAGTCCTGTCTGCGTTTAATGAGTGCCTCCCTCTATTCAGACATCACATTACCTCCGGTTTTCTGACTCTGCTCATTTTTCTGCAGAAGATATTTTAGATGGGAGAATAAAAATTTAGTTCTGTCGTATACAATGTGTGCCAAAGACCCAGAATGAACCTCTACAGAAAATAAGAATACAAACAGAATCACAGAACCACAACAATTTTCTTCACCCCTTCAGTCTCTGTTATGGGGTAAACTGCTTTCTCTTAAAAGGTGTATCTAGGCCAGCACTCAGGAGACAGAGCCAGGTGGATCTCTGTGAGTTCAAGGCCAGCCTGGTCTAACAGAGTGAGATCCAGGACAGGCACCAAAACTACACAGAGAAACCCTGTCTCGAAAAAGAAAAAAAAAGGCATATCTACATATCTAAATCCTAAGGCCCAGCATTTCAGATTCTGACTACTTCAAGACAGGCTCTTGAAGGCTGCTCACTCAAGTGCAGGCCCCCATCCTTGACGATGGCATGTCATCTGCTGCAATGAGATTGTATGAAAAAGACAACGATTCTGCCCTTTATGAAGCCTCCACGTTACTAGAAATGAGGAAGGCTCTTGGTGAAGCATGTTTCAACGCCTACTTAAGAGAAATACAGTATTGTGCTGGTTCTGCAGATAAATGGGGTGGGGGGGATCATTTATAAGAAACTCTACTGGAGGCCAGCCTGGGCTGTTACAGAGAGAAACCCTGTCTCAAAAAAAAAGGAAGAAAAAAATGTAAATTACAACCCAGCCTAGCCAATGAGCAAATAAATTACCATCTGAACAGGTTGAGATTTCTTTTGTTGAGGAAAAAAGGCATTTAGTGTTTTATGTTTTACTACGATTAAAAACAGGAGTTTCACTATATGTTGGAAAAATCAGAATAGTGAGTTTTAAATTGTCTCAACTATGATTTTTATGGATCATAAGCGTATTTTTCCTATCCTTAGTCATTTTCAAAGCAAATTCACAACCTGAATGTCAGTACATTCTTGCAAAAAGGCTACTAAGAAAGACATTAGCCTTGTTTTGCTTGAAGTGAAACTACTTGCCTGAAATCACATTTCTAGAGCACTGCGGGGCTCCATCCTGTGTCTGGAGCTAGTGAAGAAGACAAAGGAGAACTAAAGAATTAACTTTATGCCTAGTGCTTTCTCTTCACCACTGGTAGGTCTTTATATCCAACTGTATTTCTATCCCACAGGTTTTCCAAAGCTGTTGGTGCTTTACATGGAACTCATTATAAATAATTATTAACTGGAAAGTGATATAACTCATAGGCAACCTACTCATTTTGCTTAATTTTTTCTTTCATTGTATGTATGTGTGATAAGCTGCATGTGAGTATCTATATGGGCATATCCACATGTGTGTGCATGTATATGGAGGCCCTGAAGTTTTACTCTGAGAATCTTCCCCTGTCACTCAACACGTAATTCCTGAGGCTCCGTCTGAACTGAGAGCTCACCAACTGCAGCTGGTTTAGCTGGCTTGCTTGCACAGGTATTCCTTCCAGGCAGCCACCACGCCCACCAGCTTTCATGTGGGGTTCTGGAGATACAAATCTAGTCCTCAGGCTCCCATGGCAAGTGCTTTATCCACTGAGGCATCTTCCCAGGCCCTTGCTTTATTTTAATACTCACGTTATGCAAGTTAACTTCAGCCTGTTCTACTCTAACCCTGTCAATCCCGACCTGGTTTACAGGCAATTTTAAAACTCTGTTAGGACCCAGAGACAAGAAAGAATAAAAACAAACAAACAAACAAACAAACAAACAAATCTCTGAAATGAGAAAACTTCCGTTCTAAAAATGAGTGAGAGAAAAAGTGAATGAAGTGAGAAGTTACAGCAATGAGGAACAGTACATATGCACCTGCTAAATGTTAAGGCTCTTAAGAAATTTCCTAAATGAGCAAAGCTCTCCCAGCTACATGTGAGAAACTGCAATTCTGTTTCTCAGTTTTCCTGCACACTTTATATTAAGATTAGCCTCCAGGCATCTTGACTTTTGCATCTAAAAATAGATCTCAAGTATTTAGATCAACAAAAATAAACATGGTCAGGAAAAGCAGGATTCAAGAAAGAAAAAAAAAACTACCCAGCGAAAAGAGGCATTGCTTTCTAGAAAGCCCACATCTAGGAATAGAGTCACAGACCTTCAGTGATCCTCTTAACGGGCGAGGATGATGTAAAAACTGAAGATGTATTTTCCAGAAGTAACAATCAGATTCGTAGCCCTTCTGGTGTGGGCTTCAGACAAACTATAACACCAGAAGTTGGTGGAACAGCCAAAGCCATATGAATGACCGACCACCAGCCCAGATGCTGTCAAACTCAGTCACTTCCAGTCTCCTCCGTATCCACAAGTCTCTTTGACAGTGATATTTAGCTCAACCTTTTCAAAAGAACCCTTTTAAAGGTATAGTAAGCTATATTAAAAAGCTTTGGTGGTTTAAGGCCAAATTAATGCATAGTAATTCTTTTGTCAACAAAAATGTAAAAAGTCAATGGTCCTTTGTTTTCGGACCTAAAGAATTAGCATTCTAGAAGTGTGAATCAGGTATGTGAATGAGTCAAGGCTCGCTCCTGACAAAGAGAACCTGGGGCCAAACACAGCTGTTTTCCCTTTCACATCTCTGTCACAAAGAGATGCTGGCTTGCTTTTGTTTTTGTTTTCTTTTGTTTTTTGAGACAGTCTCAAACCTCAGTAGCACAGGCTAGCCTGGAACTTATTATGTACCTAGGCTGGCCTTCAAACAAAGGTCTGCCTGCATCAGCCTTCTGAGTGCTGCCCACCTTTTATTTTTAGGTAGATCTTATTCTGTTGTCACAGCTGGCCTCAAAACTTGCAGCAATCCTCCTGCCTCAGCCTCTTGAGCACTGGGATTACAGGCATGAGCCAGTATGTTCAAGTTTAAGAAGAGATTTAGAACTAGACACATAGCAGAAAGATAGCTCCTCTTCTAGCCTACTGTGGAAGTGAGATACAACCACAGGACTGTTAGGAAATCATGCATGAATACACACATTCATATGTGCACCCCACCCCACCCCACCCGCCTCTGTCTCTCTCCCACCCACTCTCTTTGGGGCTACTCTCTGGAAAGGATACAGGGCAAATCCTACTTCCGTTCTTTCCCTTCCTGGAGGGGGATCCGAACATAATCCATACGCTAAATGCTACCTTAGACTTCAAGACAGAATAAGCGGCACCTTGATGACATTATTCCATCCCATGATTCCTGCCTGCCTGCTGCACTCAGGACAAGCAATGAGTGCAGTAGTAAACTCCTATACTGCTTACGCCACTGGGTTCTGTCTCGTGAAGCTGATCCCAAACCTCAATGACACGCTTCACTAACACCAAAGCAGTAACAGTGGCAGCAAAAGCAGCAATTGTAATTCCACTAGCACACATGCACACACTGCTAGCCCTCACCACAGGCCAGAAAATACAATAAGGGATTGGTAGCCTTTTTTTTTTTTTTTAAACTTTAGTAGTTGCAAAACCCGTGAGGTGGACATTGTAAGTCTCATGGCCTCAAGGATAGTCAATCTGAAGTCCTGGAGTATATCTTCATTGGTAATCCTCCCCATTTAAAACACACACACACACACACACACACACACACACACACACACACACACACACACACACACACTGAGAACTCTCTCTCCATCCTTGCCTGGGATCACCACATATTGAATGAGTCTTTCACTCCACTGTGCAGACAGCTAGAGAGCCCTCAACTAATACGGAAGTGCTGCAGCCTTCCCTCTGCTTCCCTCACCAGCTTCTGTCTCCACACAAACATTTTTGGGGAGGTGGGGTGGGGTGGGAGGGAGTCTGGTCCTTAAGCATGATAGGAAACTTCTCTACCACTGAGTTGTATCTCTAACCCTCTACATCCATTTTCTATTACCCAGAGTTCTCTGAAAATTTCCCATCAACCGTTTCTCCCATGTTATTTGTTTCCTCTGTGAAGGGGTCTTCTCTTTTAAAGCCTGCCCTGTCATTAAATAGGATTTGGGAAGAGAAAAGAAATTAGGTCATTGGTCATTCTGTATCAACTTTTCCATGACATAAAACAAACAAAAACTGTGTGTCTGTGTGTGTGTGTGTGTGTGTGTGTGTGTGTGTGTGTGTGTGTGTGTGTGTGTGTGTGTATGTGTGTGTGTTTCTTTGGTCTCAACAGGTTAAGACAGTTCCCAGCCAACAATATAAAGCTTTAATAAGAGCAAATGCAAATGCTTTTTTGTTGTTGTTTTCTTGAGACAGGATCTCGTTATGTAGCTTTGACTGTCCTGGAACTCAGATCTCATGGAGATTTGCCTGTCTCTGCCTCTGCCTCTGCCTCCCAAGTGCTAGGATAAAAGTGTGCACCACCACACCTGGTGCAAATATTTATTTTTTAATGCATACACTTACCTAAGAAGATATTATAAAGAGAACTTATTCTGTTAAAAAGAAAAAAAAATTGAAAAAAAAAAAAGGAGGCCTATGGTTAGTCTGTCTGCTTGGTGCTTTTTAGTTTCTTTGGCCATAAAGACTAACATGAGACAGGGACAATGGCCCATGTGGTAAAGGTGCTTGTCACCAACCCTGAGGAACCGAGTGTAATCCCAGTAACCACATGGTGGAGAAGAGACTTGACTCCTACAAGCTGTCCATGGGTGCACCATGGCGCAGTTACACCCACGTACTTACACATCCATGCAAAATAATAAATGTAATTTTCATTTTAAAAAATCAGGACAAGGAAGAGACAGCTAGAGGCGCCAAAGAAGTTTCGGGTTTCAATATAAAAAACACCCAAACCAAAAAAATAAAGGAACCGGGTTCATGACACATGGCACTGTCCACACCACAGTCCTAACTCTAACACTTCTGGCAAAATTTCAACTGAAAAAACAGAGTTTTCATCAAACAAACATTAGGAGGAAAAGGAGAGGAAAGATTTAGTGTGGAAAAGTTAAAAATAACAATAAAACCAACCAATATAAGGGATTCGGTAACTGTCCAAATTAGCACAGCATGGTAAGCCCTCTGGCAGAGAGGAGAATGCCCTTTGGCAGAGCCTGCGGCCAGCCGTGGAAGCCCGAGACACCAAATGTGAGGTCTGACTCACAGGGCATGTTGGCAATGAGAGAGGCTCGGCAGGAAAAGCCATCTCGGAGGCTGGATTGGTTACTTTTCTACTACTGCAAGAAAACACCATGGTCAAAGCAACCGAGAGAGGGAAGCGTTTATTCGGTCTTCAGGCTGCCCAGGATCCGAACCCAGGACGTCAGAGTCAAGGCTTGGCTGCAGGAGCAGGAAGTGGAGGGCTCCCATCTAGAACTGCAAGCTGGAAGCACAGAGCAAACGGGAAATGGCTGAGTCGTTAAGCTCTCAAAGCCTGCCTCCAGAGACGGACATATTTCCTCCTGCAAGGCCACACCTCTTAAGCCTCCCCAAAGAGTGCCATCAGGTGGGGACCGAATACTTAAATGCCAGAGACTATGGGGGACATATCTCACCCGAACCATCACAGTGGCAGTAACTTTCCCATCCTATAAAAGGGTCCACAGAAGCTGATCATCTGTCAATTTAGAAGGACGTCATAGGGAGACTCCCATCTTCACTGGCAGGTCTGAGATGACTAATGACAAGGCGGACATACTGCAGAGGAGGTGCCAAAGCCTTGCTACAGCTGCATCTGCTGCTACTGCAGGTCGGAGCCACAGGCAGAGATGCTGGGCACTATCCAAATCCCCCAGACAGAGTGTGAGCTCTAGAAGTAGACAGCTGAGCAAGACTCCCAGCAAAGAGTTCAATGTCTACGGCACTGCTCTTAAGACACACGTGCTGCCTTGGAATCCTTGACTAGAGGGTTCAGGCCTAGCCCGCACTGAAAGGCTAACAGAAGAGAGACAAATGAGCTGTGTGTCAGGATCAGCCAGAAAGGTTCTGCAAAAGAAGGGGCTGTCCACGTTCTGCACGTCAGACTACACTCAGGAAAACACAACAGAAGCTGTGTTAACACTGGAGTTCTGCTGTGGAGTGCCTGCTGCTTCTGCTGGCCTCTGGGCTTCCAGGCTGCAAATGCACACCTCGTATACTGCACAGGGCTCCTCTTCACTTGAGGGCCTTTGAGATGATAAACACCTGCAACAAGGTAGGCCTTCTGCAAAGGACGCATAACTTCTGTTTTCCATCCCTCAGGCCTAGCTTCCAAGCCTACTAGGGTAGAAAAGGTTGAAGACAAAGAGGAAGCAAGTCCAGCTTTGCTCAGAGTGAGGACACCCTGGGGCCCCAAGGACCACAGGAGCTCATCTTCACTTTTCACACTAGAGAACACCAATGGAGGACACAATTGCTCAGCCCTCCTTCCCGACATCCCCATGCAGCAAAACCAGCCAAAAATATGTGCAAAAGAATGGGTAACCTCCTTTCCATCACCTTGCAAAAGGAACAGCCTTTTTGTAAACCAGTCCATGAAAACACAGACTGCAGGGTCATAGGAAACAGTGAGATGCGCATGAAAGGGAGGGTAGCAGAGCTTGGGAAGCTAGCCTGTCAGCAGCGGCTGCCTTCGGCCAAAGCTCACTGTGAGTAGAAGCTAATGGCCAGCAGAGAGGACCCCTTAGCCTCTTTGCCCCAGAGGGGCAGATGAGGGGCTGCAGGCAATGGGGCATCATGCATAGGACGCCTCCAAAGCAGCCCAGGCTGCCCAAGGCCTTCAGTGAGGTGTGTATGAGTAAAGCAGAAAGAGCTGTTCCTCTCCACTGTCTACTGTCTCCCTGCCCACCCACCTCCTCCAGACTAGCAGCAGATAGGCAACTAACCGAAGGAGAGCTGTGCTGAGAACCTGACGGATCAAAATGTCAAGCTGCTCACACAATGGCTTCTGCTCTCAAAAGTTTTAAGGACACACCCCTAAGAGCTGAACCAGGGGACATAAACCTATCTGGATGTTCAATATACAAGCCTTTCAACCTTATTTTTATTTATTCTTTATTTTTTGGTTTTTCAAGACAAAGTTTCTCTGTGTAGCTTTATGCTTTTCCTAGACTCACTCTATAGCCCAGGCTGGCCTCGAACTCACAGAGATCTGCCTGCCTCTGCCTCCTGAGTGCTGGGATGAAAGGCATGTGCCACCAGCGCCCAGCTTCAACCTTATTTTTTTAATGCTCACTGACTTAAAAAGGAGGGGAGACACGTAAGCATTTCTGCATTTTGAAATACATTTACAAACAGAGACAGAATAATGCAGAATGGGGGCAGATTACAGCACATAAGGAGGCTGGCACCAACGCGCCATCCTGTTCTGTCTGCGAGTTCCGCTGAGAGCCTCTCCTCCCAGAACATGAGAAAGCAGCGCCAGCAGACACAACCTACCAGATTCAAATGCCAGTGGGGGAAAGAAATGCCTTGCCAGAAATGCAGACTGCAAAAACACCTCTGAGAAGATGAAGACAAAACACACAGCCTAACCTAACCAAACTCACTCTCTCCATATAGGGCACTGTGGACAGAGTACTTCAAACTGGGTTAGTCATAGGTTTCTGAGAGATCTGCCTCTAGGGCCAGGAGAAGTACCTAAAACACAGATGTAATCAGTGTTTGTGGCCTGAAGCCACAGGAGGCCTAACCTGGAACAAGTTAACTAAGGGGAGGTTCAGGGCAGCCAGTTTCAAATCCATCCTTGCTCCCTGCCTACCCTTAGCACCACACTTTCCCTGCTGTCTTTCAGAGGCAAGGGGGACCTTCCCCAGGGCCCCACTCCAAGATAATCCCTTCAAAAAATGTCTTCAGGAACACCAACTGACTATCAAAACTAAAAGGACAGAGTTCATGAATATTTGTTGGTGGCCTCTGCAGAGGGGGCTAGCTTAGGCTACGTGAGAGCCAGCTGTGTGGCTGGGGAGGGGGATGTGCACTACCCAACCACTGAATAATACGGAGATAAGAGGTAATGACTGAAAGACAAGCACCCTTTTGCCTCAATGTGCCGCCCTACCCTACTGTGACAGAACAGCCCTTAGTCATCTGCTAGCTTCTGGATACAATTTAGTTTAAATATTCAAGGACTTAAAATGTTTGGACTTGTTTTTCCATACTACTTTAGGGCAAGTTTCTCAGGGAACACTTGTGGGCAAGTATAATGTGAGACATTTCTCAAGAATTCTTATCCTCTAACTCCAGTCTAATCTAGTTTGATACCTGATCAAGAATGGGACTGTCTTAAACCTTCTGATTTGGTTACACGCCTGAAGCGGGGCTAGCATGGCGTTTTACAGCTTGGCTCGCACTCCAGGAATTACCTCCAGATTTCTCTGCTGTCTAGGAATGATGTGCACTCCCAATGCAGGGGCACAGCCACATCCTCGTTAGCCCCTAAAATAGCTCCATGTTTCTCTTGTAGACAGACCCCTCACACCTCCGCAGACTGAACCATGAGGCACCTGACAAGCCTGGTGGGCAGTTCAGTGCACCCTGGACGTTAAGAACACGCCTCCCTGGCCCCACGGCTGCTGTCAGCTCTTGGACTCCTCCCAATCAACAGCCCCAAAGGCCTGCCACTAAGTGACCTTTCTGCATTTCTCTTTCCTGAAGCCCCAGAACCACCTGTTTGCTGGAAGACACCTTCCCATTCTTGAGGCAAGGCAGCCTTCACCAAGACCACAGCTGGGAAAGGACAGCCCGGCACAAGGGACTCTCACTGGGTCACAGACTCAGGACAAAGGGGACTGGCGAGAAGGAGGTCAAAGGCAGTTATCTCTCTATGCGTTCCTTCTAACCATGGGCTTCCCTAAGTCAAGACATCTTTGTGGGGGCCCGTGAGATGGCTGTGGGTATAGGCACCCCCCACCAAGCCTGACGATGCCCACAATGGGAGGAGAGAACGCCTACGAGTTCTCCACTGACCTCCACAAGCACACCATGGCTTGCCTACACACACGCACAGACACAAGAATAAAGAAATTTAAATATGTATTACTGTAAAGCACAGTAAGCAAAAATAAACAGCAAAATAATGAAGTAACAACTCATTACCAAAGGCAAATACTGAACATTTCAGAATGGAGTCTTCCAGATGCATAGATAACATTTTTCTGAAGGGAACGCAACACCATAAGCATCCTTCCTGGTTTGAGTATTTTACTGTAACATTGTCTATACAGATGCGCTATTGGATATTTATCGTTTTTTTCCCTAGTCTTTGGCCCATATAATGTTGTAGAATATTAGTTCAAGGTGTGTTACTTTTGTTTATGTTCTGGAACATTGGTTGAATGATGCAAAGATGTGTTTGATTAAATAAAATTCACCGGCAGTCGGGAGGCTGCATCAGCAGTAACTGGCAGGAAGTGGTAGGGAGGAGCCAGGTGGAGAGGGTTTTTAAGGAGGGCGAGAGCAAGGCCAGGAGGTGAGCTACTTGCTCTTCAGCCTCTGAAGAGCAGAATTCCACCTTAACCTTTGACTCTCGAGTTCTTTAGAGGGAGAGAGGTTTAGTTAAGTTCCCTTGGTAGCTTTGCAAGAGTTGAAGCCAGAGAGAACAGATTTCCCTCTGGCTGTGGCCCTTGCGGCCTGACCGCTGCTGGTGGTGGTGGTGGTGGAGCTGCCGTTGCTGATGCGGACAGCTGTGGCTCAAAAGGCAGCAGCCATTTTTAAAAAGGACAACAATATATTAAGCGCATGGCTCCCATTCTAAGTACAGTGTTACAAACTCATCCTACTTCCACGAAGTTCTCACAAGTGGACTCCCTCTAAAGCACACACACTTGGCTAGTCACTGCCAACCACAGCTCCTGCAGACACAGTTCTTGTATGTATTAAGCCCCATACTCCACAGAAGCACTAGAGTACCCCTGTTTTAGGAAAAGGGAAGAAATGGCATGAGAGCCTTTAGCGAGCTGTCCCCAGCTGATAAGCAGGTGTCCGTTAGTCTGGTAGTCGAAGGCACAAGCAAACCTCAGGCATTGTGCTACAGCCCTCCCTTGAGGTGGGAAAACAATAGCCTGCTTCAGGAGGTCACTGTCACATCTACCTGTACCACACGACCTTATTTCACGGGCCAGCCCACAAACACATGACTCCTGGGAGAAAGCAGCCTGGCCCAGACTCAGTTTCTGCTCACGGTTTCTCCTTGCCAACCGTCAGGTTAGCTCAGCCCGTGGCTCTCACCAGCTCACTCACTACTTCACAGCTCACCAGCCTTGGTCCTCGTTCCCATCCTATGCCCAGAGGCAAATATTACAAAGTCAAACATTTCAGGTAAGAAAACTAAATAGAAGCTCAACTCACAACCATATCTTACTTTATAGTAGCTGATGTCCTATGTTCTCCCAAAACCACATTCCTTTCCTGAGCACAGGGAATGTTTATAACTTACTAATTTGACCAATATGCTTCAGGGCCTTTCTAGCAACTACGAAATGCCAGTTTATTATCACCAACAGACTTTGTTGTTTTGTTTTTGCAGTGTGGGAGACCAAAAGGGCCTCACACATGCTAGCAAGCTCACTACTACTGAGTTAGACTCTCTTCCCAGACTTTTTGTTGTTGTTGTTAACGCAATTTCTTTATTGATTCTTTGGGAATTTCACATCATGCACACTAATTCCACTCCCTTCCCAGCTCCCCATATCCTGTCCCTCACCCTTGAAGTGCGGCCCCCCCCCAAATTTTTTTTTAAAAAATCAAAACAAAGCCAAGCAAAACAAGAACAGAGCAAGCAAAACCCTCTTTAGAGTTTGCCGCCTCTCCGACACCTCTTACAGGTGGCACTGGAAGCAGTGTGTCACACAGTAGACCCTTTCGTCCAATCAGCCTTACTAGCAAATGGTCATTGCAATGAGTCAGTGGTCTGGTTCAAGGCCTCTGAGTTCTGGTACACCATCATCACTGGATCCTCACCGGAACTCCTCTAGGATATCCGACGGCCACCCTGATTCATGGAGATCCCGTGGGTATTGTTCCACAGGACCAGTCCCTTCATGAGCGCCAGCAGGTCCTAGATGGGGGAGATGTCAGGGTGGGCCAACCCAAAGCCAGGCTGTAGGCCTGGATGGTAGCTGAGCTGGTTATTCCTGGCCACTGGGGCCACCTGCCTCAGGTGAGGAAGGGAAGCCAGCTCCCCTAGGACCCTGGGTTCCACTCCTGTGGTGAGGGGTGGGGCCATCTCTCTCAAGAGCTCTCCTGTGAGGGTTGGGGTCAGCTCAACTGCTGCAGTGTCCATCAAAAAGCAGGGTCTGCTTTCCCTGGGCCAGCAAAGCATGGAGCCGGCTCAGGATGGCCCTCTGATTTCATCAGGCATGATTCCTATGGCCCCCTGAGGTGACACGGGCCACAGACATCAACACAGACCCCAGCTGCAGCTGGGCCATGGACCCAGACATGGCCCTCAGCAGCAGCTTGGGCCTGGACAACATCCTGACACCAGGTGGAAGCACTGGCCACTCATATTGGGAAGGGCCTGGCAGCGTCATGGCCCCCAGACACCAAGGCCTCGGGTTGCAGCCCCAACCCCAGGGTTCTGTGTGACCTTTGGTGGGACTTAAGACTTCAGCAGATCCCAGCTGTGGTAGGATCACAGACCCAGGCATGGCCCCTAGCTGCAGCCCTGGGCCAGATATCACCATGACCCTAGGTGTCAAGCAGACCTCCCACATCAGACGACTCCTCACCACCTTCATTTCTTCCTTTCTGCCTCTTTCTCTTTCTCTTCTCTTTCTCTCCCATTTCTCCACCACATATTTGCTCATCGTGATGGGACCCACCTCGGGTGAGCCATGGATGTCTTCCTGCCAGCTCGGGCCTTGAGGGCCCCAGCTGCCTGTGGCTGACTACTCCTTGCCTGAGCAGAACTGCATCAAGGCTGCCTTGGATGTCTTCAGCCAGACAGGCTGGCTACCCCCCACCTGAGCTGAACCCCCATACTATCTTCTAATGGCTGTTTTCTTCCGGCCTGATTTGACAGATTTGAGATATTTAAAGCACCACCTTGAGATACTTGTTAACCTAAGGATTCAAAGTACTTGTTACAAATCTAATTAAAACTTCATTAATGGAAAGTGTAATAATTTGAATAAAGGTTAACTAAAATTCAAATTCTCAACAATTTTTTAAAGAAATTATTACATTTATTGTGTTGTGAGATGGGGTGGGGGGGTGGCATACAGGACAGAGGGCATGTGAATGCAAGGTCAGAGGACAACTTTCAGGGGTGAGTCCTCTCCTTTTACCATGTGGGACCTGGGGACCAATTCAGTTGGTTAGGCTTGGTGGCAAATGCCTTCACCTGCTGAGTCATCTCAAGACCCAAACTTCTGTTTTTAAACTGAAGATGAACTAAAGAGAAATAAAACAGCTTAATGCATTTAATCGTGGTGCAGCATCTACAGACAAACTAAATGTAAGTCACCACCACCATCGTGGACATTTTAATGCACATCCTAGAGCTAGTTGTTTAAAAATAGAAAGGAAGAAAGGAAGAAAGGAAGAAAGGAAGAAAGGAAGAAAGGAAGGAAGGAAGGAAGGAAGGAAGGAAGGAAGGAAGGAAGGAAGGAAGGAAGAAAGAAAGAAAGAAAGAAAGAAAGAAAGAGAATAAACTAACCCCACCTTTCCCAGTGAGTCAAAGTTTCTGCAACCTAACACTACATTTTCCCAGTTTATGTCATTAGCAACGCTGTGATACATGCAAACAAGTGATAACACGCACACTTCTTTTTTCCTCGCCCTCATCTTAGGATACAGAAGGCAGTAAGAGAAAGGAGCAACGTTCACACCACTTGCACACGCAATGCTTGCACACGTGAGACACTCAGATGGCCTCCTAACTGCACTGTCGTCTCAGCCCTAAACCTGTGCATCTGCGGGAAGCCCTGAAGCCCTGAGAGGACAGCAATTACTTCATGTCTGAGGCTCAACCACCAGCATGAAATGGAGCGAAGGCAATCTCATCTCTTGAAAGGTTTTATGAATTCAATAAGATACTACTTATACAAACAACCAGAAATGACATCTAATGCTAGTCTTCTACAACCAGAATCCCCACCTCATTATCCCTGTTTTCCAGCTAAGATGTGCTTTCTTATGCTATTTATTATTAGTGCGTTGGTCAGGGTGGCGTGGCACAATGTACATGTGAAGGTCAGGACAACTTTCAGCGGCAGGTGTTTTTTCTGCTTTTTCCCCCTGTGTTTCAGGGATGCAAGTCGAGTTCAGACTTGAAGAGTATTCAAGCTTGAATGTGCAGCATCCCCATAGGCTTGTGTGCGCCCCCAGTTGGTGGTGCCCTTTGGGGAGGCTTTAGAACCTTTAGAGATGCACTGTTGCTGGACAATCTAAGTCACGGGATGGGCTTTTGGGGGTTTCTAGGGTGACCCCACTTCCTGCTCTCCCTGCTTCCTGGGTGCAGGATGTGATCTCTCAGCTTCCTGTTCCAGCCACCTGCTGACATGCTGCTCCTACCATTATGGACTCTCCCTCTGGCACCGTAAGCCACAATAAACTCCTTTCTGTAAGTGGCTTTTGTTCATAGTATTGTATCACAGCAACAGAAAATCTCTCTCTCTCTCTCTCTCTCTCTCTCTCTCTCTCTCTCTCTCTCTCTCACACACACACACACACGGCAAGCATTTTTCACTCCGAGTCATCTGCCTTCTGAGGCTAGGAGAATCACATAAGGAGACGCACACAGAGAACCGGGATGCAAGAGCAGGTAGGTATACAGTTTTTATATTTTGAGCTCAAAATAAATGTTGGTGAGTTACAAAAATGTGCCCATGTCTGTAATCCCAACATTCCAGAGGTAGAGGCAGGAGGATCAGAAGCTCTGGATCATCGTTAACTACATAGTAAGTTCAACCCCAGTCCTAAGCTACCTTTTTCCTCAAGAAATACAAAATATAAACTCAATGCAAACCATGGAAAGGGAACAGACTCAGCCCACTTTTGCCCAGGAGGCCTTTGCACAAGTACTGAGAAGAGCCCTCGGGCGGGACACATGTGCAGCTTGGCCAGAAACTCCACACCGAGGATGGAGCATCATTGAGCTGAGGGTCCACTCCTCCCAGTGAGAAATAAGCTATGGTTGCCTACTCCAGCAGGGTGACCCCCTGTTTCCAAAGGAAATGATAAATGCTCAAGTCCTGCCAGAAATATCTCACACGAACTTCCCCCAAAATGTCTACAAGAAAAAGGCCCGCCAATGCTGTGTACTGTTTTGCACAGTGTCTAAAACACAGTGCTCGGTAAGTGCTTGTTATTACTACTATTATCATTCTATCTCTTTTTAAAGATCCCCAAAACAGGCTAGAAAAGTACAGAGTCTATGTAACTTTCTGTTACTAAAGGTCTATCTACCAAAACCTAAAGAAAACTTAAGAAAAATGATAACAGTAACCAGGCTGGACCTATAGCTGAGCAACACAGCAGTGTTAGTACACACAAGTTCAATCCTCAGCATCAAAAAACAATAAAGTCAAATCATACTCTACAAAGGTGCCACTAGAAGTTAACAGAGACGACATCAAGTGTGTTGAGGGCTTTCATTACACAACTGTGCTAAAAATAAATGCACAAACCAGAATGAAAGTACTAATACAGCAACACACTTCAAGCTGTCCATAAACGTGTTTACATGAACAAAAGTTATTGTTACTGACCATATGAATAATTAGAGGGGAAGAAATGATATAAATCACTGAGAAAGCAATGCAGAAGACCGGGGATTTCACATCGCTGGACTAACAGCAGGATCGCCACCTGTCTAAAGGGCGTGTGTGTGTGTGTGTGTGTGTGTGTGTGTGTGTGTGTGTGTGTGTGTGTGTGTGTAAAACCCCCTGAAGCCCAACGCCCTCCACATGGCCTTTTCTCCTCTCTACCAGTTCCCTGGTCTACTTCCTGCATCATCCTGCCCCTTCTCTTCTAGTGACTGTCACAGATGCCGAGTCTCTCACAACACTTTTTTTCCTTGTCCAGTCTCCCCTTTGATTCCCAGTTCCAAAGATGAAATAAAAAGTAAATGTAAATAGTATTTAAGTGAGGCAGGCCTTAAACTCCCAAGAGTCCAAGCTACTGACACCCAATCAGCCACAAACCCTAATCCACAAGCTGGCATCATAGTTCCTAAGTCTTCGAAGACAAGATCCAGGTCACATCCCTGAACTTAACTCACTTTGCCATGCTTCTGCCTGGGCTTTAGGCTCGTGTCTTAACCTAGAATTTTGGTTGGCAATGAGACTCAAAGTTAACCTGGGCTCTAAGCATCCATACCTAGGATACCTTCAACTGCACCTAAGCAGGCAATTCAGGATAGGCTCCCCACTAAATAGAACCCAAATGCGGTGAATTAATGAAACGCCTTCCAAGCCACCTAAATATACTTTCTAATTAAAACGAAGCCTCATTTTACAAGCCAGGTTAAATGGATTAAAAGATTAAGGACGAGAGACCAAGTGCTTTCTCTATCCCTCACAATTCTGCCTCTAATGACTAGAGAGGTGTTGTGCAGGCACTTAATTACCCAGGAATTACACCACCCCACCCGGAACCAATTTCAGGATCACAGATCAGCTTCTCCCCAAACACAAAGCTGCTAATTAAGTTACATGAAAGTCCAACTAACAGGCAATTTGGATATGGCATTTATCCACCTGAAAACAGACTTCCAGACTACGTATTTAAACTCCTAATACAGCTGTTCTGTGGACAGCCCTGTAACACCCTTGAGTAATAGTCATTAAAATGCATGGAAGCAGAGACATCTAGGATTCAAGCATTGCCAGAAAACAACAAAAGGATTCTCTGCCAGACCAAGGAATGGTCCTTAGGATCTACCGTGGCCCCACGGCCCTGACACACCTCAGCATACACAACCCACAGCCTCTTCTGTGGTCATGTTTTTCTGAATTCTCATCAAAGAAGCATGGTTTGAATTCATGAACTTGCCTACTTACTCTTTACCTACATAGTCCTAAATCTTCCCACTCAATTTCTCACAATGAACACACACACACACACACACACACACACACACACACACACACACAGAGAGAGAGAGAGAGAGCTTCTCAGAGCTCACAATTTGTCATTTTCTTTGCATGGGCACTTACAAATACACAAAGAAATAATTCAGAAAGAAGATCCATTCACTTTTTGCCAATACTCGGGTTGGCAAAGATCCTTAGGAATGCCTGTGCAGATGATATGGAGCTATACAACCTGGCTGGTGCTGAGCACCAGCCAGGACCAAACCATTATTTCCTGTGAGCGCCAGAGTTGGGAGTAGGAGGTGGGGGGGGGGGGGCAGCAGAAGAGAAGGTGAGTGGCTACTCACAAGGTCTCATAAGTAGTTATATCTGGCTACGAGTTAAATTGTATGGTCATCCTGCCAAAGCCCAAGACACACAGGGACAAAGGCAGAGAGCAGTGACTCAGCTCCAAGTGAAAGGACAGCAACAGCTGCCAGCCAGCTGGTGCAAAGAAGGACCCCTGCACGCTTCAGAAGGAACCAGCCAGCTGGTGCAAAGAAGGACCCCTGCACGCTTCAGAAGGAACCAGCCAGCTGGTGCAAAGGACCCTGTCAGCACCCAGACCAAGACGCTGATCTCCAGACCTGGAGAGGACTCATTTCTATTGCCCTGAGCACCAGCAGTTTGTGGTTCTCGGTTACATCAGCCCTAGAACACCAACACACCGCACTGGAACTTGCTTCTCTTCCTCTCACCCTTCCTCTACCCACCCCCTCAGCTGGCAAATGTTCCCACAGTACCACAGAAGGACCTCAGGGAATCCCCAGTCTATGGTTGAGCTGGGGAGTTCCCTCTCCCACATAACTCCACGTGACCAACCTTGTCCCAATTTTACTGCTTCTCTCTAGCTCCCAGCTGCCTTCTCTGGGCCGCAGCCTGCCCCAGTACCATCCAAGTTCCTGACACCCTGAGTCATTGGGTGGGGCTGGGGGAGGAGGGACTTGCAGATGGGGGAATACAGAAGTCCCCTTTGGTGAGGGTGGTTCCTGTATTGACTGGGCCCACCCCCGTTTCTCAGAGTTCTTCAAACACTTCCAACTTGTACCTAATTAATGTCCTTTTTCACCCCAACGTTCTCCCCACCCCATCCCCTCTCACACACACAGCCCCAACCTTGCCACATGTCACAGCAGACAGCCTGGGCATACACATTGCCCTGTATTATGAGAAGCCGCTCCCACCCAATAACTGAGCCTTCTTGTTATCGGGCCAATGTTTTCTGCCAGACACACGTCCTTTATAATAAGTGGCTGGAGAAAGGTCCTCAGTTCTCTGCTGGAAGCTAGCATGCCATAGCCTAACCCACCTGTCCCCCAGTGTGCCAAGGCAGGCTGGAGACCACTCTCACACTGGCACAAGTGGATACCATGTGAAGAGAATGTGTATTGCATGCGCAGTCTGCTAAAAACGCTGAGCCAGAGATGACAGGACAGACTACTAACTTTCACCTCCCAATGTCTACCTACTGTTTGACCCTACGAGATCACCTCTGCCTCTCATTATTCAGTTGTCAACAAAAGTAATTTTGAAATGTGATCCCTCAGATGTCTCACCCTGGACCAACACTCTCAAGCTGCAGCCTGCATCAGAATCACCCAGAGGGCTCCTGAACACAGACGGCTGGGCCTCTCCCCTGGAGCTTCTGACTCAGTAGACCTGGGTGGGGTCTGAGAACTCAGCTGTCTGACAAGTTCCCAGGTAATGCTGACTCTGCAGGGAGGGCTGCACCGGAGAAGCCCTGACCCGGGCGGCTCACTCCAGACTTGGCCCCAGTCACTCACTTGCTGCTGCTGGCTTCCCACCGTCCAGGCCTCTGCACC
The DNA here is from genome assembly GCF_049852395.1 of Peromyscus maniculatus bairdii. Taxonomy (NCBI): domain Eukaryota; kingdom Metazoa; phylum Chordata; class Mammalia; order Rodentia; family Cricetidae; genus Peromyscus; species Peromyscus maniculatus. Next base: position 64,361,279 of record NC_134857.1, read on the forward strand.
CACTTGAGCAAAGCCCTGGTTGTGGTCAATGACCACAACTCCCTTGTGACTAAACCCTGCTTTATCGAGGATAATCACGAAGCTTTCCCACTCCCTAGGCCAGTAAGGGGTCATGGCAGGCACAGATCCATGTGTGACTTGGGAGATTCAAAAATGGGTGCTTAAGGATGCGACTGAGAAAGAAGCCCCTGAGAGGGGTTATTTCAATCTGCCCTTCCGGAAGAGGTCTGTAGATGTGCAAATGTGAGCCTGCTGAGCACAGCAAAACAAGCAGGTAGAAAGAAACCTGCTGAGCCAACCAATGCAGAGCCACCCAGCCCCTGGCTTCCGGTTAGGTGACATGATGCTTTCTTCCTTGTTGGAGCTGGTGGAGTCAGGGTTTTCTGCTCCTTGATGTTGAAAAAGAATCACAAAGCAAAGCAAGCCAACAGGACAACTCATCGGAACACAACAACACAGTGGCATGTGGTTTACAAAGTTCTGGTGTACTACGATACCATGTTTAAATTTTCCAGATTATTTCAAAAGGTCATCCCAGAATGTTCGTGAAGGATTAAAACTTAGCAAGAGTGTAAAAACTAAAGTTCTGATCCAGCACGTGGTAAAAGATACGAAGAGCCAGGCTCCTATTTTCCAGGGGTTTTGCAAGGAACTATAAGCAATAAAGAACTGAATGGCTTTCACAACTCCGTCCTGGCCATGGTTTCATCCCACAGGAGCATGCTGTCATTATATCCAAGTGGGAAAATGGCCCCCAACCGATTTCCCTTTGCATTCAACACCAGGGTAGACTAGTGTACACAGAAAGAGGACATTTATGTAATACATCTGTTCTGTGCTTTTACAGATCTGCAACCTTTATTTATGATCATGAACATCTTTCCTCATTCTCATAGGAGAATATTACCACATATCCACCTGACTATCTAAGGGTAACACATCTGGCACTTACTTAAATCCAATTTTAATGGATTAACTGGATTTAGCTTGGCTTGATTTAAAAAAAAAAAAATTAATCCTGAGCCCAGAAGACATCACCAAAAATTCCTATTGGATGCACCTATCTTAGTATCGCCTGGATGGCTCTGTGTAGACGGCAGTGTAAACTGAATTTCAAAGCGAAGTTGATTGTAGGAGGGATGGCCTGAGTTATCTACTATGCATACTACATCTGGTCTGTCTGGAGACCACACAGGATGGCTGAGTTCTCACGTAAGCCGCACTCTGCCAACCACCAGCAAATGCAGTGGTGGGTATCTCCAAGCATCTATCTCACGGAGGGGGGGCACTGACCTGCTCCCTGTAGGAGAATAGTTCGGCAGTAGTATGTCACTCAGAGAGCCCTTCTCTCTGAACAAAATACAGAGATGGAGATGGAGATGGAGTCGGAATGGCTCTCTAAACCTGTCTCTCAAGCTCAAGAGGACACCAGGAAGTAGATAAGGCCATCTTCTAGAGAATAGGAGTAATCTTTAAATAATTGAAAATTCTCAATCATTTTTTCTTAATTTTATGTGCATGGGTGTTTTGTCTGCATGTCTGGGCACATGTGTGTGCTTGAAACCCGCAGAGGCAAGAAGACGGCCTGGGATCCACCGATGTTTATAAGCCACCCAGTGGGTGCTGAGAACCAAACCCAGGTCCTGAGGAAGAGCAGCCAGAGCTCTTAACCACAGCATCTGTGAAATACTGTCTAGACGACCACAGGAATTATTTGTGACCACATTCTTTTCCTTGTGTGAGACACTATTACTCTAGAGTCAGATTTCACATGTGCAGAACTCTTCACAGCACACTAATTATTCGATGACAACTCATTTAAAGGGGTAACGAGCTCCCAGGAGACCCCATACTCCTAATGCTGGTGTTCCTAGACAGAGAACGTTGCCTTGGGAAATGAAGTATTGAAATCCCAAGCGTGCTGCTATCTTCGGCAACAGGCGGCCTAGAACGCCTTCGCAGAATTAACCAACACTGCTGCTGGATGTTGGGACACCTCTACAATTGGGACCTTCATTTCTCACGGGCCTATTGTAACATGATGGAGCGCAGTTCAAATCACAGTGCCCACCATGTAACAGCAACCTAACACCCTTCTAGAGCCGGGATTTCCCTAAGAAATTCATATTTGGGTTCCCAAGGCTTAAACACCAGTGTCTCCCTTCCTTGGTTCCTGCCTCAGACTGACTTCTCCCAGTCTTTCCTGTGTGTGCTTTGCTTCCGTGGTGGGCATGTCTTCCCAAGCTGTGCCTCTGCCTGGCTCTCTCTGCAGAATACCCATCTACGAAATGGGCTCCCTGAAGTGATTCTGCAGCTGAACACTGTGTCCTCTGGCAATAAATAATCAGCCAGCCACAGAGGTGCAAGTGGAAGGCCTTTGGGTCTGAGATAAGTGACTTCTCTAAAAGCAACTCTATCTGGAGGAAGGAGCAGTGTGATCCCGCCTGGCCCTGGACAGCTCACCACATTGGCACAAGCACAGCCTCTCATGCTGCAAGTCCGCTTGCTTATTCCAGAGTCACTGACATTAGTCAAGGGGCTTGCCTATTTTTTATTGTAGACAAACACTCAATGATTCTCGAAGGATTAAAAAATTATTTGACATGGCACTAATGAAGGTTCACATTCTCAGTATAAACCTACAAATGCACACAAAACTAGCCACCGCAAGAGTCTGTGGAAAGATGTATTTAAACATCTAAAAAACGAGGCAGAGGCAGGCAGATCTTTGTGAGTTCGAGGCCAGCCTGGGCTACCAAGTGAGCTCCAGGAAAGGCGCAAAGCTACACAGAGAAACCCTGTCTCGAAAAAACCAAAAAAAAAAAAAAAAAAAAAAAAAACATCTAAAAAACATCAAATCAAAGTCGGCTAGTCCCAGGATACTGTTTTTCTAACTTATTTCAATTGAAACTAAATAAATATATAAATGACTACGGCTTTGCTAAAATCTTCACGACATGAATTTAAAGAATATTTTTAAAGTTTCTGTGGTTAGAGAACAGTTGTAATACATACCATGAGCCCTGTTAGAAAGCCTGTACTTGTCTGAAGAGAACCTAAATGACAAGACGGATTACAGTCGAAGACAATGCTCTAATAACGTTCAAGCCATGAAGACCGTGACTCCATTCGTTCATTTTGCACCTGCCCCGGTGCCCCAGCCCTGTGTGAGGCACCAAGGAACTTGACATTGACAGAGATCTGATCAACGGTCTCCTGAAACATGTGCTAACTACAGGAGCTCAATGTAAAAGCACAACCCGGTCCCAGGGCTGCGGCTCTCCCAGCACTGACTGACTGCAGGCCTGGTTATGGAGAAGAGGTAACTGAGTTAAAAGGCTCATACTCAAAAGCATACTTGCAGGGCAGCCTCAAGCCGCCTCTCAACTCGGGTGTCAGGTACTGAGTCCGGAACTAGGGAATCAATAGAGGGAGGATCGAGTTGGGCCTTGGGTACCACAAATGGTAATTTCCACAAAGAGGCAAGCACCCTGTGCTCATACTAATGTCAGCAAGGTTCAGGGAGGTAGTCAGGGTGAAGGGAGAAGGAAGGGAGGGGCAGAGAGGACATACAGCCATATGGCTGAAGGGAAGTGAGAATGTGAGGGGAAGACTGAAGAGGTGGACAAGACCCTCAGTCACAAAACGACCTTCCGTATCTGTGCCACGCTTGGGAGTCTGCACTCTATCCAGCAGGAATGTGGCTCCAAATGGGCAGAACTCAAGATGAAGGACTCAATACATCACTGGGATGGGAGTAAGAAGACCTGGCTGGATGGAGGCAAACGACTCACTGAAGATGAGCCACACATCCAAGACTCCTGGTCTCAGAGGGCATGAAAGGAGTAAAGGAACCCTTCCTTCCTCCCTCCCTCCGTCCTCCCTCCGTCCTCCCTCCCTCCCTCCCCCCTGTACCCTGCTGTATACAGCATGTTGACTTAGTATTAGCACAGGTGCTTGCTCTTTTCACCCAGGGCCTGAAGCTGGAGAAGAGCCCAAGGAGGAGCCCAGGAGCTCAGTTCAGGACCCACTAGCTTTGAAGCACCTAAAGACTACAGGAAGATACTGGTGGACCCTAGATGAGACTTCTGGGCAGAAGGTACAATCTGTTTGCCATACTATATAAGTGTGTGTGTGTGTGTGTGTGTGTGAGAGAGAGAGAGAGAGAGAGAGAGAGAGAGAGAGAGAGAGAGAGAGAGAGAGAGAGAGAGAGAGAGAGAGAGACTGAGACACACACACATATATAGAGAGAGAGATTATGTATAATCTCTATATAATAATCTCTCTCATATGTATATAATATCTCCAACGAGAGAGAGAGGGAGAGAGAGAGAGAGACTGAGACACACACACATATATATATAGAGAGATTATGTATAATCTCTATATAATAATCTCTCTCATATGTATATAATATCTCCAACAGAACAAACAAAGGTTAAGCGGCTGGGGTATAACTTGGTAATAAAGTAAGCATTTAACTTATCCTGGCAGATGGGGGAAAGAGAGAAAAGAGAGAATTGTCTTCTCTCATAGAGAAGAAATACAAAAGGGCAGAGGAGGTCACCTCACGAGATGTCAGAGCAGAATGAAAGGAATGTCCACAACGGAACCCGAGGTACCAAGCAAGACCCTATCAAGAGGAGGGCTTTTTCCAGCTCTCTGAAGGCGAGCAGAGTAGTGGAAAGCAGCTCCCTTCCCAGCAGAGCCTGGTGCTGAGGGATCTCCTCCAGGTTCAAAGAGAACTTCCCTCAAGATCAGTTGCTTCACTGATGGGCCATCGGGAGTCTTCTGGTGTCCCCACTCACAGGATCCATCTTTGACTGACTGAGCTTAAACTGCTTTTGCTGCTCTGCTCTTCCTAAGCAGATGAAAATACATTCTGGGCCCAATGGTGGTGGTGCACGTCTTTAATCCCAACACTCAGGAGGCAGAGGCAGGCGGATCTCTGTGAGTCTACAGCCTGCTCTACAGAAAAAGTTCCAGGACAGCTAGGGCCACTAGAAACCCTGCCTCAAACACCGCCTAAAAAATAAATAAATAAGGCCGGGCGTTGGTGGCGCACGCCTTTAATCCCAGCACTTGGGAGGCAGAGCCAGGTGGATCTCTGTGAGTTCGAGGCCAGCCTGGGCTACCAAGTGAGCTCCAGGAAAGGCGCAAAGCTGCACAGAGAAACCCTGTCTCGAAAAACCAAAAAAAAAAAAAAATAAATAAATAAATAAATAAATAAATAAATAAATAAAATAAAAAATAAATTCTGAAATTCAAAAAGGACTGGGGTATAGCTCTGTGGTAGAGTACTGGCCTATAGTATGCAGAAGCCTGGTTTCTATCCTCAGCATGGCACAAATTAACACTAACAGAGCATTTCACAGACACTGTACCTAACCAGGCAGTGTTTGTGATTTCTATAATCATTTTTAAAGCTGAAATAACAACCTTATTCATTCCTTAGCAATTCTTAAACTTTTCCAAGCCTATCACATACTACTGTGCTATTCCAAGAGATGTGTACTTAGGGAGCCAGCCCAGCTTCCTGGAGTGCATTTACTTGAGGAGAGCTAGAGCACTCTGGTTCGCTCACCATTTACCCCAGGAGAGCTGGAGCACTCTGGTTTGCCCATCATTTACTCCAGGAGAGCTGGAGCACTCTGGTTTGCCCATCATTTACTCCAGGAGAGCTGGAGCACTCTGGTTTGCCCATCATTTACTCCAGGAGAGCTGGAGCACTCTGGTTCGCTCACCATTTACCCCAGGAGAGCTGGAGCACTCTGGTTTGCCCATCATTTACCCCAGGAGAGCTGGAGCACTCTGGTTTGCCCATCATTTACTCCAGGAGAGCTGGAGCACTCTGGTTTGCCCATCATTTACTCCAGGAGAGCTGGAGCACTCTGGTTTGCCCATCATTTACTCCAGGAGAGCTGGAGCACTCTGGTTCGGTCACCATTTACTCCAGGAGAGCTGGAGCACTCTGGTTCGGTCATCATTTACTCCAGGAGAGCTGGAGCACTCTGGTTCGGTCATCATTTACTCCAGGAGAGATGGAGCACTCTGGTTCGGTCACCATTTACTCCAGGAGAGCTGGAGCACTCTGGTTTGCCCATCATTTACTCCAGGAAAGCTGGAGCACTCTGGTTTGCCCATCATTTACCCCAGGAGAGCTGGAGCACTCTGGTTTGCCCATCATTTACCCCAGGAGAGCTGGAGCACTCTGGTTTGCCCATCATTTACTCCAGGAGAGCTGGAGCACTCTGGTTTGCCCATCATTTACTCCAGGAGAGCTGGAGCACTCTGGTTTGCCCATCATTTACTCCAGGAGAGCTGGAGCACTCTGGTTTGCTCACACTCAGCATGAATCTCCCAAAGCAATCTCTCTTTCTCAGCAAAGTAGTAGATTGCTGCTGATATCTGAGAACACCCAGGAGGGATGGGAAGGCGAGAAGGAAGAACATCTTCAAATAGTGCTTTCTTGGCTTGCAACCAAACACAATTACAGAGCATCCACAGAAGATGAAGTCAAGATAACACAAACAAAATCTTGACCAAGGCCAATTACACTGATAGCTCCTCAACTGGAGTGAGAGGTAGCAGGCAAGCCGCTCCAGAGGCCTCATGCCCAGAATCAGCAATGGTCCTGGCCAGGCCCCACCTCAGGCAGTCTTGGTGGTGAAGCACTGACTTCTGACGATCTAGATGTTCTCTAGTGATAGATACACAGCATGCTTTCTCAAATCATGCTTTCTCAAAAAAAAAAAAAAAACAGAGTGTTTTATAGTCAAGTTTATTTCTCTAGTCTCAAGTTGTTACAGTAGTAGCCACTCTAGAATATCTTGATAAAAATGCATGGTTTTGTGACTTCATGTCTGTCTGTCATTAAAAGTTAATATTGTGGTATCCTTCTTAAAATTATAAAAAAACTATTAAAAGGTGTAAAACGATACTAATGACTTTATAATTAAGATTAAATATGAATGGTATTAAAACAGAAGGGAGACCTGGTGCTGGGCTGAACCCCAGAGCATACTCACATGATTACTAAACAAATAAGTGAGAGGGGGCAAATCTCCACAGAAAATTCTAAGCAACCTGTGTTGATGTAGCTTCATCCTATGTAATCAATTTGCCTCCTAAGAATATGGTGTTAAAAGAGGTGGTGTGATGAGCTCAGGCAGGGAGACCTGACGAGACAGAACGGTGACCTGGTGACCCAGGTCAGAATCAAAAGACAGCTGGGTTGTGGCGCACACCTTTAACCCTGGAACTCACAGGAGGATCTCTGGGAGTTCGAGGCCAGCCTGGTCTAAAGAGTAAGTTCCAGGTCAGCCAGGGCTACACAGAGAAACCCTGTCTCGAAAAAGAAAAGAAAAGAAAAAAGAAAGGGTTCAGAATCAAGGGAGAAAGTGATCCAAGCATATACCCTTCCCTGACTTGATAGGATGGCAGGGCAGCCTGTCTTTGTGGCCTTCCTCCCCCGGAACCCGGCCCATTCAACCTCGAGAAAAATGATCAAATAAGCTGAAATTCAAGGGCATCATACAAAAACACCTGACCTCCTCAAAAGGCCATCAAAACTTAGGAAACTGACAAACTGAGAACCAACTGTACTCAAGGAAATATGGCAACTAAAACTTCACATGGGATCCTGGGACCTAAAGCTGAGGGACCCATGATCATATTCAAAAGCAGAGGGGCCCCTAACAGGTGAGGGACTTTGGGAATTTGCCTATAAAAAAAAGCATATAGGATTAAACTCAGGGTATAAATATCCATGTGCTCTCACTGACATAAGTGGCTGAATAACAGAAGAGGAAATGCCCACAGAGAAGAACTGCAGACAATCTGCAGAGATGAAGCTGAACTCCACTGATGACTCAGGCCTGAAAAGGAGATTAGGAAAACACTAATGATAGCCAAAGAAAAAGAACAGGACTGGGTTCATAGTAAGACTCCAGGGTTGGCATCACAGCAATAAATGTACCAGAGTATTAGAAGATGTTCACATGACAACAGAGTGTCCTGGGAGAGAGTTATGCGAGACCTGTCTTTGGACCTCCGTAATTTCCTTGTAAATCTTTATTCTAAAGCAAGTCTCGATGAAATTGGGCTTCGCCTTTGTTTTTATAAGACATGGTCCTATCTAGATCTGGAGAGCCTCACTCAAACTGACAATGTGGCCAAGGATGACCTTGAACTCCTAATCCTTCTGCCTCGACATCCCAAGTACTAGGGCCAAAGGCAAATCTACCATGCCCAGTTCAAACGTTTATTTTTAAAGTCACAGGATACTGAACTGGTGTGAGGAAGTTTTGAAAATCAACTGAATAATGACAATTCTGTAGTAGATAAGTCAATGAATAGTTCAGACATGGGTCAGTGACTAATTTACCCATCACATAGCATTGCACTGAGCTAATTCTTAGAACTCCAAATCTGCATTTCTAGAAACAGACACAAAGACGGTCTCTAACAGGAGCCTTCCGTCTGTGTCATGATATGATCTTCACACATCAGGAACAATCGCAATCCCAAAGAGCCGAACAGACAAAATAAACAAAAGGACACAACCGAGTGAGAAATCAGGTTAGAGGCAAAGCGGCTGGGAGCAGAATGCTGGACTAACTGGCACCAGCACGATGAAGCCCACAGTCCAGGCTGACCCAACTGTGAGCCTCGGCTGCTGAGGCTGACCCGAAGGGAAGGCGTTTCTTGGGGAACAGGGAAGTCCCAGAGCTGGGATGTTTGTCCAACCGGGAACATGCTAAAACAGCAGGGAAGAGAACCTGATTCAGCGTCCTCCTCACTGGCCCGCACGCCACACACAGTACAAGGCCATGCATGGCTTGTCTGGTGTGTTACGTTCACCGCCGGGCACAGAGTCTGACCTCAATAGATGTCTCTCAACAAGAGGGGCGGCATAAATACACCACGGGAAAAGTAAGGGAGTACTGCAACAGTTTTCTGTACCATTTTAAAACAAAATCAGATTAATGACTAGAGAGCGTAGACTCCACCGAGGTCAGAGAGAAAGCGGTATGTTTTAGGTAATATTAAACACACACACAGAGATGTGGAGAGCAGACGCAGCCAGTGAGGGCCGGGATGCCTGGCAGGCGGTGATCTGCCCCCACTTTCCTTACCTCTGTTCTTGAGAAGGCTCCTCCAAGTCCTCTTCAGAATCACCCTGTAGGAAAAGAACATCCATTAACAACTCCCTCAAACAGACACAATCAGCAGCGGTGGGCTGACGGGCTGCGTGGATACCTACAGTGACTGGCACAGCGGTCAACAGAGACTTATACCGCGTTACCCTGGGGCTGTTGAGAGGGGTCGGTGGCTCCAAGTGCTTCCTGATCTTCCAGAGGGCCCAAGTTTGGGTCCCAACAGGAACATCAGGCAACCAACAAGCACCTCTAACTCCACCTCCTAGGGAGCAAATGCCCTCTTCTGGCCTCTAGGGGCGCCACACATACCTGTATATACTCAATGACAGACACACAGACACAAATGATGTTACAATGGCAATATAAGGCCATAAACTGCCAAGTGGTCTCTTAGACATTCATGCTAAGAAAATAACCTACTAGTTTAAAAAACACAGCCTAAACATAATTTCAAAACAAGTTAGGTATCATTTCAAGAGCTTTTTTTTTTTTTAACATTTTAAGTTTAATCACATAAGACACTAATTAAAAATCCCTAAGTATAGAAAACATACTATTTAGCTGGGCATGGTGGCCAAGTCCCAGCACTAGAGAGGCAGAAGCAGGTGGAGCTAGAGACCAGCATGGTCTACATAATGAGGTTAAAGGCCAGCCAGACTGTATAGTGAGATCCTGTCTCCAAAAATAATAATAATAATAATAATAATAATAATAATAATAATAATAATTTAAAAGCAGAAAAGACATTGTATAGCTCAGAATTCTATTAATGTGATATACTTTGACATCAATAAAAAGGCCACTAATTTTGTAAACTAAGTAAACACCACCCTCACACGCTCTTCCATGTACGTCAGGAGGAAAAGGCAACAGACACAGGAACAGAGCCAAGCCCAGCTACGCACCCGCAGTGCCCATGTTACCACTGTGGTGTTCCACTTCCCTAAAGCTGGGGACACCCTGACTCACCGGCTCCTCCCCCCGCCTCCCCGTGCAGCAGACCGCCACCCCCTCCTCCCACCTCTTGCCCTCTTAGCCCAGGGTCCTTTGCACACTACAACTTCAGCATGATGCTGGGTTTGGAGAGACGGCTCAGTGGTTAAGAGCCAGTACTGTTCTTCCAGAGGGTTTAGTTCCCACACCAGGCAGCTTAACCACCTGTCACTTCCGGCCTCCCTGAGCACCAGGCACCCACATATACACATAAATAAAAATAAACTTTTTAGAACAAAAAACCTTCAGCATCTTAGCCCAAACTAAAACTCCAAGGCCAAAACTGCTATCTTCCCTCCCTCTTCCGCTCCATCTCTCACTCAATCCCACCGCAGACTTTCCACCAATGCCCATCATTCTCCAAGGCCAAGTCTCAAGCCTCCAAGGCAAGCTTTGCTCTGCACACCGCCAAGCCTGGCAAGCAGTCACGGCCGTGACTCTGCAGACATGGCACACTGCTTACAACTTGGTCTTCTTTCCAAAGGCCAGGACGTGCACTACCTCGTGCTCCACTCCCAGGTGAACACACCCCCACCCCCCCACCCCTCCACCCCCCGTCAGCAGTACCTGTACAGAAGCTGGATGTGTTGAAAACCAGCCTCTCCCGCCCCCCTCCGCTTCTGCTGAGAGTACCCTCCCTCCACCGCCAACAGAAAATTCAGATCTGCCCACTCTCCTCTGTCCTGTCCACCGGCCCACCACCAATACCCGCAAAGGCCTGTCCTACCTTTTTGCTATGCTGACAGACCTGCCTCCATTCCATCCTGCAAGCATCACTGCCATAGCAACCTTCCTCCACATCACTCCCTACTGGCCACTGTATGCCCAGCTTCCAGCGTCCCTGCTCAGGATGACCAAAAGGCTGAGGCAAGAAGGTGGAGAGTTTCCAGGCCAGCCTGGACTAACAGTAAGACCCTGTCTGAAACACCAGAAAGTGCTCCAAAAGCTCCCAGTGTTCATGAGACGTACTCCAAGCTCTTTCAGGAAGGGTCTGCCCAGCACAGCCCTGACACACCCATCCCCTCCTTCCAGACCAGCAGGCTCTGGTTATAATTTAAAATGTCAGAGTAGAAACTGGACTACATTGTCCACCATTTAATACTACTCAGGGTTGGGCCCCTTCTGGCCTTAGGCCTTAAGTGACCCCTCTGGGAGACACTGGCCTCTTCTCTCCGTTCTTAAGTTCTTCAGTACTTGAAGGCTGTCCCAGGCATTACCAGCTTTATCTACTCAACAAAAGCAAGCTCTCAAAGAAGAAGCTCAAATCCTCTTTAGTCCCAGCCACTCCAGTGCCCCAGGGCCCTTGCACTGGCTATTTCAATCCCATGCTGCTTTCAAGGGCTGGCTCAAGTATCTTTTCAAAGTGGCCCACATGGATGGCTTAAACTAGAACAAACATTCCCATCACTGCCTCTTCCTGTCTGCATACAACACGTGTGCCCTTCCTGCAGACTGCAGCGCTTCCACTTCTGGGTCTCTATCATCCACGTGGCTCTACTGAAATGGCAGAGTCTGCACGGGCAGGTGTTCCGGTTTACTCTACCACCATCTGCACCTGAAACAGCGCATGGCCAGCAGGCTGAGTACAGCCCAGCTGTCTCAGAGTCTAACAGCTCTCGGGATTTCCGAAAAATTCTAAGCAACTTTCTCGAGATGAAAACAGAACTCGAAGTTATTTCCCTCCAACACAAGCACTTTTACCACCACCACAGGGCTGCTCAGACGGTACTAAAATGCAACACAGTCAGAAAAAAGCTTGGGCTCTCCAGCTAAACACTTCCTAGGTCCAAATCTTCCTCTGATATTTTTGTTTTGTTTTGTTTTTTCGAGACAGGGTTTCTCTGTGTAGCCTTGGCTGTCCTGGAATTTGCTCTGTAGGCTGACCTGCAACTCAGAGAGCCACCTGTCTCTGCCTCCTGGGATTAAAGGCGTGTGCCACCAATACCCAGCACCTTTTCTTTCTTTTGGTCTTCTGTTACTTTCTTATTGCAGTGAGTGACTTATTAGCTGTGCTGTCCCTCACGTCTGCAGCTGTAAAATGAAGCAATAACACTTCGTCCTCTATAGAGGACCGCACCGTGCTTAAATGACATGACAGTTCTCAACCCATGTTAGCTACTATTTTTCCAATGTTGACAGAAGGAGATCAAGCCAAAAATAAACCTCTATGACAAAAAGACTTCCAAACACTAGTTAATGATTGACTGACCAGAGTTGTGTGCTATTACATAATACTGTACCTGAGATTAAAACAAACAAACAAATGTTCACTGTACTGTCTCTGGTTTTACTTTCTACCAATTTCTATTATCCACACCCTCAGACTTGGGGGGGCGGGGTGTCAACAAGACATGGTATTTTTAAAGACCAGATTTTCTTCTTTATCCCTAAGTCAGGGAGGTTCAACTGTGCTGTGTCAATGCCTGGTGTTTGCTCAATGACTACACAGGCATCAGAGCCCCAAGCTGGGCTGGCCCACCCATCCCACCAAGGCCCCACGCTCGGTCCAGCATCTCCATTTCCACTCTCTGGTGTTCATGAATGATTCCATGAAGACTGGGACGCCTGAGTAAGTCAACACCAAATGTGGTTCTCACAATAACAGGACCATGGACAGGTAGGCATTTCATCTATAATCTACAGGACTGAGTGACCTGAACCATCAATAAGTAAGTGGGGCCAGACAGGACAGCTGCCTCTCCTCCAAAGGCATCAGGGGTGACTTCTGAATGCCCACGACATAGGGAATACTGTGGCCACAAGCAGAGCTCTCAAACCTCAGCAGCCCAGACTCATGGTATGGGAACCCAGTTGAGACAACATGGCACACACAAGCAAAGAAAAGCAAAACAGGACGAGAAATGCAGACAGCAGGGGACGATGGTGACAGCACGAAATACAAGCCTCACAAAAGGACCCAGCCGTCAGGTGCCTCCGTGCCGGGGGTCAACATCCATGGTTCGCACCACAGACAACACACTGGGCTCCGCAGGCCCAGCGCCAGTCTAGACAGTCCCCAGGAGTGGCAGGAGAAAGAGACGAGGTGAGACTGCTGGACCCCAAAGGCCAGAGCGGACCCAGGGAGCATGGCCCTCCACACATGTGGACCACTAAGGCACGCGGCTCGTTATCTGACACAAATGCTGCTGCCACGAGACAGCCAATGAGAAACCGGGCGGTTTCTGTGCCGTCACTACTTTGGAGTCAGGTGCTGGATAATCAGAGGTCGGAGGTGGGGGTGGGGAGGGATGTGCAACTCTAACAATAAAGCCAAGTGGGCTTTTCTTTCCTCTCATCATGACTGATAATTTTTTTTGTGTGCCACTATACCAAATAATCTCCTAACAGAAGACTACACAGCAAAAACATATAAATAGGGAGAGCAGATGTAATTCATTGCTACCACTTGCCTAGCATGCACATGGCTCTGGGTCCCATCCTCTCAGGCCACGCACACAGCCCCTGAATAACAGCATCACCTTAGGCACAGAGCCCATCATACTGAGTTATCTGCCCCGGTACAGCCCCTACAGCGAGGGAAAGTGTTTACGTTTTTCAGTAATGGAGCTTATGAGCTGGCTAAGAAACCACCAAGACAACGAGCAACCTGGATCCACTAAGTTCAAAGAAGGTCATCCTCAGGAACGCCTCTGAAATTAATATGAAAAACACCCCACTCTGTGGGTGAGAGAGCTGGTAACAAAGATACCGTATGCTGGGCCCGGATACAGCCCAGTGACTAGAACACGTGTTTAGCACATGCAAGGTCCTGGGTTCAATCTCTAGCAACAAGAACAAAGTGAATTAACAAGTTAAGTAGTGGGAGGATTCATACCTAGACACTTAAGAGACAAGAGGGTCTGGCAGCTTGTAACCATTAATGAATGATGAGTAACAACTTCATCACTTAGAGTCCCATAAGAAAAAGTTAAGAGAAAAAAAAAAACACTTCTGTATAAATAATCAATATTGAGCAAATCTATTGTTCCTTGAGCACATCCTGATGGTCACCTCTCTGACAACTTTTAGGTTCCAAAGCCACTTTTCAGTCTTCCTGAATGGAAGGCATAAAATTTACCTAACACTTATAAAGATTCTCCAGACTCCTATGACATACACAAGGCAATCTTCTGAAAATAATTCTAAATTCCTTGAAAAGAATTTCTTCCAAATGACCTTCTTCAGAACACTCTGTATCTCAGACACACACACATCCCTCATCCCTGCCCAGGCATATCCACACTGGTACAGTATCTCACGGGCACACACATGGAGATGATATATGCAGAAAATTATTGTGCACACTAGTTTCACTTTCACCACAGCATTGATTAAAATACCTTAGCTATCAATGTCTCTGTGGTGAGTATTCCGGAATGGCACCTTCTCAGCCTTAACCATTTTTAGAACAAACTACACTAAGCACATGAAGTAAAATCAAGCCAGAAACTGGGCATTTCATAAAATTACTTTTGAGCCTATAAATGAAGTAATGTTATCATAGGCCTTGACATTTCCAATTCTGGGCACAAAGAATATATCTTTCACGAAGGCAGAAGCAAATAATGTCTATAATTTATTCTCTTTCTCCGTTAGCTTCCACCCCTACCCAGTTAAGACATGGAGACTCCAATTGAGCCAAAATACAAAGGCGCATCAGTGCATCTTAACCTGGGAAACTCTGCTTCCCAGGAATACTTGGAGACATGCTCATTTGGTAAAACTGGTGGTTGGAGCCAGGTCCAATGGAAGACATCAGTTACTGTGTAGCTCCAGCTAACTCAGGGATGAAACAGGAGGATGGCTTGAGTGGAGGAACCTGAGGCAACATGGCAAGACCTTATTTTTAAATAAATAAACAAACAGAATAAAAACACCCACAGTAGTAGTGACCCAGTGGCAGTCAAAGTGTCACGGACATCCAAGGGGTAGAGACCAGGAACGATATTCAGCATACTGCAGTAAACAGGGCAGGCCCCCATCATGAAGAATTCTCTGGCCCAAAGGTCACCCATGCCATTGTTAAGCATCTGACACTCACAAATAGGACTATTTAAAATAAACACATCAAGTGCTAAGTGTGGGTCTCAGCTAAGGTCATGAATGATTTTGACTTTGGGTTTTGGTGGTGGTTGTGGTAGTGGTGGTGGTGGTGGTGCCCCCTTATCAAAACAGATGTATTATTTAGAATCAAGGGTAAAAAATCCATTTGGTAATACACTTTTAGGAGAAAGACTACTTGCTGGTGGTGCTCCTCAAAAGGTGGGGCTCCTGCAGCCTGCTGGCCTTTCAGAAAAAGGAAATTATTTTCTAAAGAAAAAAAAAAAAAAAAAACATCACCTCTCTGCCTGTCAGCTGTTATTCATTAGCCCTGGTCAAATGAATATTCCAAGTATCTCAAAGCCAGTGCTGCCAATGCTTCACATAAGAGAGGGATAGATACCTGGAGACTTAAAGAAGTTATAGCGATGTGGATGCTGCCACCAACATGGAAAGTAACGAACACTTTGAAATTACCACATGCAAGTTAATATTCTCTTAGCATTCAACAAACACCCCCCCCCCAATGCATTTTGGGTCTCTCCTGCACTGCTGGTGAAAACATCAAAATTTTGTTTAAACGGGTACCTTTTGGAAGTCAATGTGAATTTCTTGCATAATTGAAACATTCTATTCAAGACAAAAGCTTTGCAACATCCGTTGCAGCCTGAAGCCCTCTATGCTACAGATTCCCCAATAAAACGACAGCAATTATTTTTCCACATGTAATCATTCTATCATCGTTGGGGGGGGTGGGGGTGAAAAAACCTGAAATTCAGGTTCTTAAGTGGGTGTATCCTAACAGGAATTAAAGGCACTTGGAGAAAATCCAAGATTATACTCCTTTATAAAGTCACTTCTTCATCCCAAAGCTACTTAGGCTAATGGCAACTACCACTCACTAACATTTATGAAATCAATATTCCCATTGTGTTCAGCCCTCCAGCCACTTGCCATCCACACCACACCCGCTTACTTAGAGACAGCAGTACAGACCCAGAACCAAGTCCTCCGCCCACCCTGGACCACTAGCAGGCCAAGGAATCCGCCCCGAGCCAGGCGCGAGGCAGTGCGACACACAACCCTGCTGAGGTGGCCTGGGCACCCACCTTCTGAACTTGGGGCGGGCCTGACTCACACCCTGTCACATGGCGCGGGAGGAGGCCGGAGGGCCACCGTTGCCAGGTGTTCAGGCTCGGCACGACCGTTTATTTGCCTTGCAAAGTGACCCGAACGCTCCTGTGCCACTGGGGGAAGGCCGGGCTGCCTCCAGGCCTCTCCTCCCTCGCACGCCTACCCCCGCCCTGTCACCTGGTCCTCCTCACCTGAGTGGGCAGCAGGAGTTCCCCTTCTTCTGCCTGCCACAGCTCCACCACGTTCGGCAAGGGCTCAATCGCTGCACGGACACCAAAAGACACACCGCGTTTGTAATGCACGGAAAAGAAACGCTTCCTGTTTCCTCACCCGTCCCCCCGTGCCACCCGCCTGCCCCAAACAAGTCTCCTTCTCCTCCCGCAGCGGAGGCCACCCGAGGGGTGAGCCGAGGATGCAAATACAATGCCCCGCCGGCGCCCCCCTGGATCCAGGAGGTGAGAGCATGCGGGCTTGGTCCAGACCAGGGGGCGAGGCCGCCTCACCAGGCACGGTGATCCCCGGGGCACCGGGCTGGGGAAACAAAGCTGCAGGAAGCCGGGCGCGGCGAGGCACCCGCGCGCCACACAAAGCGGGGGATGCGCCCGGGGCGCAGGGGCCCGCGCACAAAGGCTCCGGGGCGCGCGCGGCTAGCGGTCCCTTAAGCCCCGCGTTGCCCGCCCCTGACCCGGGGCCTAGGGCCTCCGAGGGGACGCTGCGGTCGCAGGGCTGCAGCAGCCCGTCTTCCCCAGCCGCCCGGGTCCCCTTCCTCCGCGATCCCTCACAGATTTCAACAGTTCCCCAAAAGAAAGAGGGGGGGCGGGGCGGCGAGGACAGCGAGCCCCGACGACGGGCTGACCTTGTCCCTGAGCCCCTCCCGGACGGCAGCAGGACAGCAGGACCTGGAAGACGCCCAGCAGAAGGTTCACGGCAGCGGCCGTGCGGCGGTAGGCGCTGGACGGCGGGCGCCGGAGCCCCGCCATGCTGGTGCTCGCCGCGCTCGCAGCGATCTCGTTCTCTCGCTTGCTGGCGCCGCGGCCGCCTAGCCGCGCCCCGGGCCCGCCCCCGCGCCCTGGCCCCGCCCCGCCTCCGGCCCCGCCCCCCGCGGCTGGGCCCGCCCCCGCAGCTGTTGGACTGCTGCTCGGCGCCCGCGCTCCGCTTGCTCCGGAGCGTGTGTGCTCGGCAGATAGGAGGGGGTGGAGGGGGTGGAAGGGGTGGAGGGGGCGGGGAGGGGGGGGGATGGAACGCGGCGGGGAGCGGAGGGACGAGGACAATGCGAACGCTTGTGGCGCGCAGCACGTGCCCGAGGGCCCCCAGCAGCTCGACTCTGGGGGCTGGGGCTCGCGGCCCACGGGGGAGAGGGTGTCCTCGTGAACTCTCAGGGGGTGCTCTTTGTTGGTGACACCCGCGTCGCGGCGGGGACAGGAACCCCGGGGGAGGAGGGACGGGGCGGCGGCTGGGGGGCGGGGGGGGGGGGGGTGTCCTGGGAATGAATCGTAGCCCGGCGCGAGGCCTTGAACAGGATATTAAGTGGAAATAATGCTGTGGTTGTCAGGAAACGCCGAGTGCAGCCGCATAGCTACTGCCAGTTGTGCAGCGAGGATATCCGGTGGCTGCGAGGTCTGTAATTTAGAATAAAAAGCTCTCCCAACACCCAAGAGGCTGACCTCAGCGCCGCGTGGCGGTAATGCGCGCGGCACCCACGGTGGAGACCGTCCAAGTGGTGACAGGTGGGAGAGCTTCGTCGTCGCTTAGACCTTCAGAGACCCTGCAAATGTGCCCACCTTCGGAATCAAACTGCAAAAGTGAGCCAGTCAACTCAATTGCAGTTGAAGTGTGTGGTCGCCTGCCCATTTCCAACGTTCATAAGCAGTGTAAGTCATATTTGGGAATATATTCTCTGCCTCAGCTTTTCAGGTTGCTTTGCTGTGTGCTGCAAACATAGCTTGTATGAAATTCAGCGTGGGAGCTATGCAGTTTAAAGAAGGGACGGGATGGTGCACACCTGTCTGCTTACATTGATCTAATCTTTAATTGCTTCTGGTGCCTTCCAGTCTAGACTACGTGGTCACATAGCAGCAGGTCAGATGCTGGAGAAGGACAAACTGAACGACGGACACTCTCTTCCCAACACGAGACTGGGAACCTAATCTCGCTGTCTGGATGTAACTCTAAATGTGGTTAAGCCATCTGATTTCTTTGCCAGGCTTAACATTTGACAAAAGCAGACGTCCACATGAAAAAGTCACTTTGCTTTGCCTAACTTGAACAACTCCAACCATTTCTTTTTTCCTAGATTGCCTAGCAGGGACCTCCTATCGCATCCCATTGTGACCTTTTCCCAATTCATTTCACTTCTCTGGGTTTATATTTGCCCCTTGGACACTGAAATTCCCTCGCTGTGTTAAAGGGCCTCAGAAAAACAAAGGAATATGCGCAGGGCTGAGGGTGTAGCCTGGCTAGCACGTGGGCTCTGGGCTCAATTCAGAGCACTACAAGCCCAACACTTGCATAGTTCACATTAGGTGTTTTCAGTTGGTTTCTAATGAAAAGTTCCTTCGCAGGCCTATTTCTTTACTGCATGTTAATTTTAAATCTCCTATACTAAGAAAGCAAGCAAACATTGACAGCAGGTTTAGTTTGAGCCACAATGTAAAACTCCACCATCTCTTAAATTAGTTTATCTTTTTACTATTAAAGTCCCACGCTAAAAGTACCACACTATCCAGGAGAATTACTTAAGACTGAGGAATATTGCTGTAGGCCACATGAGTGTGCTCTCCTTTACTCTCCTACCGAAGGTTTCCCAGAATAGCCTGGTTCTTTCAGGCTGAGGTCTTTACAAAGTGGGAATTGCTAGTTGACCGTTGTTCACCTAGCCTGAAGCATGTATCTGCAGTCCCAGGAGGCTGGAGAAGGATCCAGGACCACACAGCTGTCTTCTTAGATAAATCTGACCCACTCAGCTTTCTCTGGAGGTATGGTTCTTGCTGACTCACGAACAACAGGAAAGCGAGGGCCCATTAAGCAGCTCCCATGTTTTAAAGTTAAGTTGTTCTCCAAAGATGACGCTTGTGTATTTGTGCTGTGTTTCTGGAATCCCTGCTGTCAACGGTAGAGAGTCACAGGCTATTAGAGCTGAGAACTTGAGAAAAAAATCTTTATTCTTTTTATTTAACTTTGAGGATTTTTTAAAGTTAAATCTACATCATAAGCTAAAAACAAAACAAAGCAAAAGACAATAACAACAAAAAATCCATCCTTAATTCTGCCTGATGGCCCAGGCCTATAAATTCTGGCTACCAGAAATGCTGAGGCAGGAGGATAGAGAGCTCTCAAGGTCATCTTGGGGGCAACAGAGTTCATGCAAAGACCACCTAGGCGATTTTGTGAGACTTGGTCTCAGAATTAAAAAGGAAAAGCGGGCTGGGGTTGTAGTTCAGTGGTAGAACCCTTGCCCCATCCACAAGACCCTGGCTTTAGTCCTCAGCACCATGAAACTACAATAACAAAATCGATTCCTATTTTAACAATGTTTTTACACCCTTTTTTAAATGAGTGCAGATGAAAAGTGAGTCTACACACAAATTTTATCTCAACAGATCCTGCATAAAGTTGACTCACATGGTAAGCCCCAATCACCTTAACCTCTAATCTAGAGAAGATTAGACACGCCAAGTCAGAGAGTCACTGTGAAGATGAAATGAGATAAGGCATGGTAAACACCTGGCATTGGGTGCTCAATAAATGCTAGGAATCATGTTACTATTTATTCCCATTGTGGAGGCATGCCACACCTATAAAGTGTTACACTTGAAACTAATGCTTCTAATGCATGAATTACCTACTTACTATCATATCATTTATCACTCAGACATTGGGATAATTCATGTACATGAAGCAGCCTTCTGCTGACCCGTTTGTCCGTCAGTTTTAGGTCCTTCCCCAATGAAACAAGACCAAGAGTTCCACTGAGCCACCCCCACCACTGAGATCTAGGCGTCTACTCTGGCTAGAAGGAAATGTCCACAGCAGGGTAGAAACCTATAGTCCTATATTCCTGAGATGCAACTGCCCCCTTGACTCAAAGGCACTCGTTTTGCTATGACTTTTTTTTAGAATTATTATTATTATCTTTTTTTTTTTTTTTTTTTTTTTTTTTTGAGACAGGGTTTCTCTGTGTAGCCCTGGCTGTCCTGGACCTCGCTCTGTAGACCAGGCTGGAACTCACAGAGATCCACCTCTGCCTCCTGAGTGCTGGGGTTAAAGGCGTGTGCCACGTCTGGTTAGAATTATTTTTACATGTATTTATTTGTGTGAGTGTATGTGTGCATAGAGCATACATGGAGGGCAAAAGACAACCCACAGACAGAGTCATTCTTTCCACCGTGTGGATTCTAGGACTTGAACTGCGGCCGTCAGGCTTAGAGGTGATGTCTTTACCTGCTGAGGCACCTCGTGAGCCCACTTACTATAACTTTAGCCCATCTTACCTCCTGAAGCCTCCAGGCTGCCCTGCAGGAAGGTCCTCACTGGATGCACAAACTAGGTATATGGGATTTCCTGGATTTCTAAATTGTTAGGAATAAGTTTCTTTCTTTATAAATTACCCAGTCTGCAATATTAGGTGGTAAGAGTGAAAAACAAAAGACATTATGCAATTTTCTTGGCAGCCTCTTCCTCCCATGCCCAACCTTTAAAGCTTTTATACCCTTCATACCCTCTCTGAATGGACTCATACAGCCCTGGGTCACTATTGTCTCTAAGGAGATGAGTCTCAAAATTTTAACCCAACTGGAAGTTCCACACTCTTAATGCAGCCAGCCACCTGCTTTTCATCAATAGCTCACTGTATTATAAGCGTCTCAAACCTAACACGTCTCAAATTCTTAATTCCATCTATCCAAATTTATTACTCCCTAGCTGTTTTAAGCTCAAGTTAGGTACCACCATCTACCTAGTTCCTTGAACCAAAAGCCAGGAACCATATTTAATTCCTTTCCTTTACATCCTGTAAATTTTTCGAGAAAAATCGTAATGTGTCCATTTCCAGAATATTCCCCATACCCTGCCTTTCCACCATCCCTATCACCCCAGTACATGCTCCCCACTATCTCACGCAGGTGCCTATGAGTCCTTTCACTGTTCTCTCTGCATCCGTCCATGCTCTCTACATCTCCATTGTCCAGATGTGGAATGGCCAATTAAAAACAGAGCTCAGGTTATGCGTAACGCTCTCTCCAGTAGTTTCCCATAGTAGAAATAGAATTTACATCAGAGTAAAATTGTCCTGTAAGAACTATGAGAGCTCACCTTCTGGCCTGCCCACCTTCTGGCCACTTCTGGCTTTTCCAGTAACCTGTGCTCATCGGCTCAGTGGTCTTCATGTCCCAAAGCCCACCAATATTGAGTCCATCTTTGAGCCGCTGTACTTTCTGTCTTCTTTAAACTTTTTTATTATACTTTATTGTAACCCTGGCCAGCCTGGAACTCACCGTTTGGACCAGCCTGACCTCAAATTCCCAGAGACCCAGGAGTCAGTTCTTTTTCCATCTTGTGGGTGCCCGGGGAGCAAACACAGGTTATCGATCAGTCTTGGAAACAAGCGCCTGTACCCAAGGAGCCATCTCAGCTGTCCTCTCTTTCCTTCTGCACTGAAACCCCTTTGTCCTGATTGTCTCATCTGACGCATGCCATCCATCACTGTGACCAAGGAAGAGGGGCTGAAGTCAACCACACTGAGCCCTAGTTCAAGGATGCCTGAAGCAAGGAGAGCATCTCATTCTACAGACTCACTGACCAGTGGCCAAACCATGTGGCCAGGAACTCTGTCCTGCGAGAGGAGTGCCTCTTTCTAATCTGTCATTAGAAACTTGTGGTACCTGTATGGCTTGTAGACTTCAGAAGAACCTGTCGGAACTAGCGCTGTGAACCTTATTTTATTTAGAAACTAAGGCTGGGAGGGAAAATGACCTTTTCCATACCCTGCCTCTTGCTCATCTCACCATCCTGTCTCCTGGGGACAAAGAGACAAAGAGCATAAATTAGAAACCTCCTTTTTTTTTTTTTTTTTTTTTAGATCAGGTTTTAATTCTCCTTGATATAGGATATTTACGGTAAATTTAGAAATCCCTATGAAAACCCAGTTATAGTTGTTAAGCTTAGGGAACAAGCTGCAACTAGCTACAAAATGGCCCACCCACATGCCATTCCAGTGAGAAATTACCGGCAAGGTAAACTCAGTAAAAATCTGCCCTATCTTTGAGTCTCCATACATCTGAACATACAGACCTTGTCCCTCTATGGACCTTTGTGCATGCTGGTTCATGGTTTACTGAGATAGTTATCCATAAAAACCGCTAAGACAGAAAATACATTAACTTAATTAGTTTCCCCTTGTGATTGAAATTATCTACTTGGGGAATCGAAATGTATAACTATAGCACACTGCCATCCCTGCTGGTTTTTCTCCCTTATTCTTGGAAAAGATAAACTGTCCAAGAGCAGCAAGAAAATTGAGGCAGTGTCTTGGTAAGATGGTCTTAGGGAAACTACTCCTCAAGATCCTACGTAAACTACAGTGTGAGACCTAACCCTACTCTGGGAAGCAGAAATGCTACCTACTTTTACAACTCCATCACCATTTAAATCTTCAAGTACAGTAACTCAGCCGCTGCTTTAAGAAAGGATGTTAGAAGTGCTTATATAGCATTTATGATGAGCCAAACCCTGTAAGCCATTCCATCCTCCCAATAACCCCCATAGGATATAGGTTCTCATTACCATTTTACACACGGGAATACAGATACAGTGTCTTAATCCATTCGGGCTGCTATATCAAAATACTCGACTGGGTGGTTTAAAAACGGCATGGATTACTGGTTCCCCACAATTCTGGAGGGAGGAGTCAGCATAGATCCAGTGTCTGGTGAAGGCCCAGCTCCTAGTTCATAGATCCTACCTATTTGATGTCTTCTCATCATGGAAGCAGCAAGGACGTTCTCTGAGGTCTCACCTACGAGGCACTAATCCCATTCCATAGGATTCCTCCTTTATGTTAGTGATTTTTCTCACAACTGAGACAGAATATCTGACAGAAACAACTTGAGAGACCCGGCTCCACCTCCTAAAGATTCTACAACCTCCCAAAACAGCAGCACTGGCTGGGGTGCTACACGGGACCTGTGGGGCACTTCCTATTCAAATCGTAACAACTCTCAGGACCTAATCACTCCCCAAAGGTGCCACCTCCTAACACTGCCACAAGTGAATTAGAGGAGGCACTACCATTTGGTTCACAGCACACAGATAAGAAAGGTGCAATCGCTCAGTACTAAGTCAGTAAGAGCAAAACTAAAATCCAAAACACGTTCTTAATCTCTGCTTTTGGACATTGGGGCCATACTCCTTAACGTCCTCAAGTGAACAGATGGTTGATGCTGACCACTGTTGTAACAGTGATCATTTGAATATATGCAACCAGATGGCGCTGGGTGTATAGCTCAGTGGTTGAGCACTTGCCTTGGCATCCTTGAGACTCTGGGTTCAAATTTAAGAACAACAAAAGGCATGTAATTGGAAATACTAAACAAAAGACACCATGGCACTAGAAATGTAGCACACTTTGACAGACTGTCAAAACCACAGAGGCAGTTTCTGGTTATTGAGTGTTCCATGTTTCCAGAAGCAACATTATATTGAGCAACAGAGATGGAGGGTATCTTCTTTCCAGTTAACTGAGTAACCATGTTGTACTATTAAGTCCTATCACTCCAGCTGTCCCAGGAGCTCTCCAGACTCACTATATACCAGCTTCCAGAGCTAAATGACCATTTATCTGACTTAGCCATCTGAATAATCTCCCTGTAACATGCTTTATAGCCTTTAAGGCCCTTTATGACTCATAAACTGATACAACCTCTAAAGGTCCTTTCCAGTCTGTCCTTGAGTAGTTTTCTGCCCTAACCTGATAGCTTGAAAGCAGAAACCTGAACTCTGAGAATTCATCAATTTTTACTGCTTCAAAATGTACCATGCAGAGCAACTTCACAGCTTCCTGGATCTGCGTGCTTTCAAATTACAGTCATGTTAGGTTTGGCACATAAAGTTCAAATAACCACCTGCTGGGTCAGCACTGGGGAGCCAGATATTATGAAGGAGGAGCGATAAAGGGAACCTGCTTTTTTTTTTTTCCTTCCTTAGTACACCTGGCCAGCCAAGCTAGGGTCACTTGGCAAAGTTAATAAAAATAAATCTAAAAGGGAAGGGCGTCTGAAGAAGCATTTGGATGGGCACTGCAGGAGAAGAGCTCATAAAAGGCTGTCACCAAGTCAGCGTCAAGGCCAGGCCAACAGAAACTGTGGCCTTCACAGGTGCCCCCCTCCACTTCTTCCATTTGACACAGGTTTAAGTCACGGTCACCCTAGCCAGGATAAGGCTTCCTGACTCTGCCTCCAAAAGCTATCTAACAACAGACCACCAACCGAAAAAGGAACGCATAGGTAACCTTTGTTCTACCCCCTTCCGGTGATCGTCCTCTCTTTTCAAAAACTAACAAGGACAGGAAGAGCCAGCCACGGTGGCACGTGCCTGTAGGTCCAGCTCCAGCAGGCTGTGGGGGATCCTTTCAGCCCAGAGGTTTGAGATCAATGTAGACACCAGAGCAGCCTCCCCATCTCTAAGTGAATAAATACATAAATAATAAATCGATAACAGCTTGGGTATGCGGTATATGCCTGTATAAAATAAAACAACAAAATGTCCTGTCAGTGAAAGGAACAAATGCTCACCTACGCAGAGATTAAGAGAACCTCGCTCTGTCATGGAACTAAAAAGCAGGGGCAGAATTCAGACCCAGGCGATCTAACCCCGGACTCTACTAATAGGCCAGGGCATACTGCTACAACAGGCTAAATTCAGTGTCTATGCATTCCTCTGTCTCTCTCTTTGTCTCTGTGCGTGTGTCTCTCTCTCATCTTTCTTTCCTTTCTCTCCTCCCCCCTTTCTCTCTATGCTTCTCTTCTCTCTCCCTGCTCTCCTCTTTCTCACCCCCCGCTCTGTGTGTGTGTGTGTGTGTGTGTGTGTGTGTGTGTGTGTGTGTGTGTGTGTGTGTAAAAATAAAAGTATGCCCTATGGATGTAACAGGATTGACCACTGGGTTGCTGAGAAGAACACCCTCACAGGACGACAGACTATGACATCTTACTCCACATCCTTTTAACACACCCACTCCAGGCTCCCATCAGAACAGAAGCTTCAGATCATGATTAGTGAGGGCCTTCACCTGCACAGAAAATTCTTTCCCCTTGCCTGGAGCCTCACACCCTGGCTGGCCACTGCCAGCGCGTAGAGAAACCGCCTGTCCGCTTCGGGAGACTGCGGCAGCCAAACAGGGCACGCACGGACACAACCTGAGGCAGCTCCACTGCCAACAGTAGCTTGGAGGAACAGCAGGAAGCATCAGAAACTGGAGCCAGCTCCTGAAGGGAGTCCTCGGGACAGTGTGTCAGAGCCAAGGGGCAGAATCACAAACAGCGGGTGTGGGGACAGCAGCCAGCCGTGGCTGCTGGGCCGCTGAAGGAGCGCTGTGAGGGAAGGCTCCAGCATCACACAGCTGCATTCCTGGCACATCTGCATTTCCAGAAAGCGGTGGCAAGTACAGGATGTGGGAGAAAGAACGCTGTCCAGGGCTCGTGACACTTTCGTTCCCATTCTAGCTGGCCTCTTGCCCCCTTCTCCTCCCTAGGGCCCTCACTTTGTGTGAGCACTTTAGGCTGAAAGTGGGGTGCTCAGATTGAAGCTTGAAGGGGGGGGGTGTTAATTAGCCAGGAAACATTGGCAAGTATCAGTGGATGAGGAAATAGGTAACGAGACTACCGCAGTAACAATATTGCCCAACAGCAGTTAAAGGTCCACGTGCCCCCACGCCCCCCGCCGCCCCCCTCCCCACTCCCTACCTCCACCCCATCAATTCTTCTGTGCCAGTCCTTCTGAGTGTTCCCAATAGATGTGATGGAATGGTTTACCCCACCCATCCTGGAAGTTTGACTAGATACTAAAGATCATCTGAGCCCTGAATTCTTATTAAAGATTTGTGTGTGTGTGTGTGTGTGTGTGTGTGTGTGTGTGTGTGTGTGTGTGTGTTGGCAGGTGCTCATGTGGAGATCACAGGACAGCTTTTGGGGGTGTCAGTTCTCTCCTACATTATTATTATTATTATTTTATCATTATTACTACTATTTTGAGGCAGAGTCTCTCTTTGGCTTCTGCCTCTGTACTCCACTCGGGCTGAACCTCCAGTCCATCATAGGAGTGCTGGGGTTACAGATGTGTGCCACCCAAATCCAGCTCTTTCTGGGGGCTCTAGGGGTGGAACCCAGGCCACCACGGCTGAATGGCAAGCGCTTTCGCCCGCTGACCATGAATATTTTTCTATCGACAGATCGCCTGACTCAGAAGTGCAAATCACGACAGCTGAGTGGCATTTTATTTTATCGTAATTAGTCTTGGTGTTGGGGTTGAACAACCCCGATACTTAACTCATGCCAACCCTCCATAGCTCCAGACCCTACAGTGTCACTTTATGGTGATTAAGTTCGTAAGAGCAGAACAGAGGTGAATTATTGTAAAATTCGGTATTGGGGAAAACGTGAAGAACTCCATTCCTACAGTACCACAGGCAGTTTGAGATGGCGCCTTTCCTGGAAGATAAGCTGAACATGGGATAAGACTCCTAAAAATGGCCGCACCCTTGACACAGTACTAGTTATTAGAAATTTAGAGAAAATCATTTTAAAATATTTTTACAAGAGATTTATGCCAATGTTACTTGGAAGAGCTCAAACTGGAAACACTCCAGGGAAAGCCATTAAGCAGGAAAAGCAAAGAACACATTGACAGCCTCTGTGAGCAAGTACCCAATGACAAATATATATGACACACTAGTATATATTTTAATACTATAAACAGGAAGAAGTAGAAGGAAGTGCTAATAAAAGGAACTTCCAAGCAATGAACTTGGGAAAATGCGGAGGAGGAAGAGGTCTGACTTTGGGTAGAGTGTGGGGGTTTGTGATGGAGGAAAGGAGACAGCTCCATCTGGGAGGGTGTTGAGTGGCAGGATCAACATGGCTGAGGGTGTGATTTAAACACAAACCATTACTCAAAAATCTGGGGAAGCCTATGCAATTTTCCATTCATTTTTCTATCAAATGGTCTAAAGATTTTCCTTTGCAGAAGGTCCAGTGAGACACCTCAAGGTACAGGCACTTGCTGCCAAGTCTGAGGGCCTGAGTTTAATGCTAGGATTCACATAGTACAAGAAGAGAAGGGACCTCTGCCAAAGTCATTGTCCTCTGACTTCCACTGGTGTGCTGTGACACACATACACATGTGCACAGGTACACACACACACACACACACACACACACACACACACACACACACACACACCATGTAATTTTTTCCCGTTGCAAAGGGATAAATCTTGCATGCTTGAGGGAGATAAACTGGAAGGCTGGGGAATGGGGTCATCAGGAAGAGAGTGAGCAAGGTGTGGCAGACTTACAAGGCGGAGGAGAATGATTGGATTTCCCTGCCCTTCTAATGAGCAGGACAGCACAGACATCTCTACAGCAGGAAATTGGTGCACAGGCCAGCAGCTCGAAAGGAGCAGGTTCTGGACAGGGAATGGCCAGGATGGTCCTAGTTGTCAGGGGAAGTTGATGAAGTCAGGTCTCAGGAAAAATGATGCTCATATATTAAGACCAGATACTTCTGATACCTCTGAAGAATCAGCCCGTATGTTAGAGTAAAGGGGGGATAGATAGGTAGAGTCTAATAGAATAAGGTATGTGCACTTCGCTGATTGGAAAATGCTTTATAAAGCTTGCCCTGAAGATGAAGAAGGTGTTATGGTATGGTCTCGAATGTCCCCACAAAGGCTCATAAGTTCAAGGCTTGGTCCGGTGTAGCCGCGTCCAGAGGTGGGGCTCTTGGGAAATGACTGGATCATGATGTCTCTGACCTCATGCATGGATTAATTCATTGATGGGTTCATAATTTGATAGACTATGGTGGAAACTTAGGAGATGGGACCTAGTTAAAAGGATTAGGTCCTTGGTGACTAGACCCTGTCCTCAGTCCCTCATTCTCTCTCTCTCTGCTTTCCAGAAACCCTGAGGTGATCTCTGCTCTGCCATGCCCTCTCCATGGCAGACTAACAGAGTCTCAAACAACAGAGCTCAGGGGCAATAGACCCAAACCTCCAAAACCGTTTACCAAAATAATTATGTCTTCCTTTAAGTCATTTTCTCGGCCATTTTGTCACAGCATGAAAAAGTGGCTAACACATTACAGTGCCGCTCTGTACAAGACTGCAAAGCTTAGCCAAAGTGCTCTTTGACTATACTCTTAAATCAAGAGATGGCTCTATAAACTCCCTTTTTGTGGGGTGAGGGGGAGACAGGGTCTCATGTACTCCAGGTTTTCTCCAAACTCACTATGTAGCCAAGGATAACCTTGAATTCCTGATCTTCTGCCTCCACCTTCTAAGCTACACCTGCTTTATGTGGTGCTGGGGTCAAACCCAGGGCCTTGAACATGTTACTCAGGCAAGCCTTCTTTCTGTTCAGTACCACAGATCTACAGCTTTGCCACTGTGCTATAGACATATCTATTTTTTCATTTTTTTTTTAGACCAAGTTTGCTATGCTGCCCATGTTGACCTCAAATTCCTAGGTTCAAGTACCCTTCTTGACTCAGCAGAAGCCTGACTCATTTCACAAATTCTTAAAGTTCTAAATTCCAATAAGCAACGATAAAATAATCTTTCTTCTAACTGAAACTATGCTTTTTTTCTTTATAATTTATTATCAGATTGATTCTTTTTGAAAAATTTTAGTGATATATAATATATATATATATATATATATATATATATATATATATATATATATATATAATTCAGACATACTTGAATAAATCATGTTGTGGATGAGTAAAATATTTTAAAAACGCCAAGTCAGCTATGATTGGTGCAATGATTTTGTAGTCTGGCTATTTAAAATCACATGACCATGGATTCATTCATTCACTCAGGACAATCATTAGAGAAGGCCTATGTGTATACAGGTAAAGTAAAAGCAGCAAGGTGTTCATTACAGGAGGCCAGAACACTATAGGTTTTAAAGATTTAAGTAATTCTGAATATTTTAATGTGAAAATCACATCTTTTGAAGAACAGCATTTCATCTTTTTTGCTGAGCCTTGGCATTTGGTTTCACAAAGGCTGCCGAATGACGCCAGCTTTATGCTTGCGCTCACAAGCATTTACATGTTGCTTGAATGTTTAGCTTCTAGAGCTCAGAGTCAGCTTCCACCTCATGCCTCAGGGGTATCGGATTTCAGCTTACATTGTCTGGATCTTGTACACATACGTTTGTGCCTTATTAAGATGGACCTTTCCATTGAGTTTCTTCTTGCCACCCCTGAGTCTCAGATGTGTTCTCCAGCTGTTGTTTAGACATCACTAACACCAAGCACAGATGAAAATGGGCATACAGCTGTATTTCTAGTTCCCAAAAAGGGCATCCATATTAGACACCAGGTGATCTGTTCAGTAAAGGTAGTTATTCATTTTTTTTTCTTTTTTAATGACCTCAATTTACAGTATTTATCCTGGGCCCATGTTTTGTGTTACATTTATAAACACACACATGCACACTGAGCCCAGTGTTTCTAGGCACTTCTCCAGCTTCAAGTTTGCAAGACTTTGTGCTAATGGGGAGACAGAGTTACAGCTCTGAACATTCCCTGCCCCTGATCCAGAACATGTGTTATCATCTCACACACTGTAAATTGATTCCAAATCCCTGCCAACAGGGTATAGGTTGCATTCCAAACATCCAAAGCTCTGGGACAATGCATTGTAAAATAGAAATATAGCATGCCTCCCCTTTAATTTGGTATAAGACTGAGTATGTTCATTCTACATTTTTCCCCTGCAAATATAAATCAGCCTCTATCTTGAAATCTATCTTGAAAGATAAGGGACTAACTTAAAAATCTGTCTTTTGCTAAAAATGTCTAATTGCTGATTTCTGGTCCAGTCTCTTGGTGAAGGTTGGTTATCAGGAAATGGGGCAAGATGGAGGGACCATTTAAAATAATAAAGTGACTCTCATTCAACTGATGAGAGACATAAACAGTCTGACCGTGATCTCCTGGGAGTAGAAGTCTAGGATTTCAAATGCTGTATAAACAGTTGCAAAATCTCTGCAATTACTCTACAAACGAATTCCTAGCACAGATGACAGATAAAAGAGTCATGGGTTCCCAGTTCTGTGCTAGTCCAGATTCTCAACCTGAGTTTCTAGTTAATTTACTCCTTGCCTAAAGTAAGTCTGTAGATCAACAAACACTGGGAAACTTGACTTCCTTTTTGTGACTATTGAGAAATGGAAGTGGAAAAGGAGAAGCGTCATTAGCCACTGGTGTTGAGAGTATCTTAGGGATAACAGCGAGGGACACTGAGTCTCTTCAGAAGTCTCTGGCCTCCCAGTGTCTGAGCAGCCCCGATTTGGCTACTGTGGTTACAATTCTGCATCCCAACAAAAACAGTTCCACCTGACAAGGTCTACATTGTTCCTTCGTGTACATTCGCTGAACATTTAGTCCCTTCATTCTTTCAAAAACAAAACATTTTAACTAGTCAAATAAAAATTACATGTGTTTATGGTATACAACATGTTTCAAAATATGTAGACATTATGGAATGGCTACACCGAGCTAATTAACATATTCCCATGCTCATTTCTTATGGTTAGAACACTTTAAAAGCTACTCTTGACATTTTTCAAGAGTATAAAATCCATGCATTTGATCCAACGCTTCCTCACTAGAGCCTAAGAAAGCTGCCTGTGCACACACGGAACAGGAGCGGTAGTTAATAATTTCCAATAATTGGCTAACGCCAGAGGGTGAATTGCCAAAGCTTTCTAGAAACAGGTTCTGCATATTTTCAAATGAAATCTCATTCCATATGGACGAGAGCTAGAGTGATGGTGGCTTGATCTTGTTTCCCCCAACTGTATTAGCTAGTGCCAGCTATTAAAGAAATACAACCCGGCTAACTGCACACTGACCCAAACCCATTTTGAAGGTGGTCTTATCTAACAGACCATTGATCCACTGGCCTTCAAGGAGGCCTGGCAACCAGGACTGCCTCATGGCCCACCAAGAGAATGACTTCAGACAGACCCCAAGCCTCAAGAGGCTCAGCCGCCAAACAGAAAAGCTCAGATTGTAGTAGACCTTTCTAGGCGGATGGCTTTGATCTTTGCTCATTTCAGTCCTTTAGGGAATGAGAACAATGTCTGAAGGAAGAATATATATGATCATAATAAAGAAAATGTAGCCTTATGTAGTTTTCAAAAGGTGTCATTATGTCGAAATGGGGGAGGCACGTACAGATTATAAAATAGGAAAGAACAATTAATCTGTTTAATAGACGTCTTCATTTCCTAAAAAGTCAAATTTGTACAACACTGAAGTGGATTCTCCTTAGATGGCAAGACATGAGTCTAGGTGAAGAAAGTCTCTCTTGCGAAATGTCCTCTTCCATTCAGACACTATACTAGCATTTGCTGTGAGAGCTACCGACGAGAAGCAGGTATATTTCTGGACCTGAGTGAGTCCCAAGCCAAGATGTTGAGTTCTCCGGAAGGAAGGGGGTCTGATGTAGCTGTGAAATGAGCGCATTTGAACAGTCTTCCACAGAAAGTAGAGACGATCTTTGTGGGAGAGGGTGACTGGCATGGTGTGAGCGGCAAGTGGGGACAGACACAAGCTTAGACAGGAAGGCAAAGGCAGGCTTCACTAAAAAGATGGCGTATGAGCAAAATTTACCCCACAGCTCTCCGGGGAAAGAGCATTCTTGGCAGAGCACAGCTGAGGCCTTGAAACAGGAGGCTGCTATGTGAGGCCAGGGTGACTGGAGTGGTGTAAGGGGAGAGAACTGGAGATGAGGTCAGAGAGGGACAGGTGGAGGGGTGTCAGCACCTCAGAGGCCACGGCAGACGCTGTGACCTTTACTCTAATAATTTAAGGAGTCACAGCAGGGTTTTAACAGAGTGACATGATCTGACGCACATTCTATGAGGATCCATATGGCTATTGTGCTGCTATTGAAGGCGGATGGCAATAGCAAGGATGAAGTAGCCACACAGTAGCAAGCCAGGCCAGACGTGGTAATGGCTCGTACCAGGCATTAGCAGTGCAGGGCCTGAGGGACAATCAGGCTCCAAATATGTTCAGAAAGGAGCAACAATAGACTCCCCAATATATATGCCCAGTGAGATGGCTAGGAGCATGAAAGTACTTGCCACAGAAGCCTGATGAACTGAGTTTGATACCGGAACTCACGCCAAGGTGGAAAAGAATGGATTCCGGAGTTGTGCTCTGACTCCTGCTGAGCGCTGTGGCAACCTACACCCACACCCCCATACATACTATCCACAGAAACACACATCATACGCACACAATAGGAAGCAGCAAAAAAATAAATAAATAAAATAAAAACTGACAACAGAACAAAAAGATACGGCATACGAAGGATGGGGGTGCCGAGACGGACTCTAAAGTTTGTGGCCTGAGCAGCCAAAGGACGGAGTCACCATCAACTACGATGCCGATAAAATTAAATATGCAACTATAGCTTTTAAAAAATGGCCCATTTGGTAACATGTTCACTCTGCCATTCCAGTGATCTTTCCACTTCACAGACAAGCTTGCTCTCACGTCCCCGAGTCTCCCCGCCTTGGCTCACCCTTCTCCCCGTCTTCTTCTGCCCATTTGAAGTTTGTCCATTGCTGCTCTTCTATCTCTTCCAGAAAGCCCATCCTGACCAGATCCACAGGAACATAATTTTGATATTATCTTTATAGAATTGTCCATAATG
This sequence comes from Peromyscus maniculatus bairdii, assembly GCF_049852395.1. Classification (NCBI taxonomy): domain Eukaryota; kingdom Metazoa; phylum Chordata; class Mammalia; order Rodentia; family Cricetidae; genus Peromyscus; species Peromyscus maniculatus. The sequence continues at coordinate 64,394,561 of NC_134857.1, forward strand.
ATTTATTTATTTTATTTCAAGATAGGATTTCTCTGGGTAGTCTTGGCTGTCCAGGAACTCACTCTGTAGGCCAGAGATCCACCTGTCTCTGCTTCCTGAGGTGCTGGGATTAAAGGCATGCACCACCACTGCCCGGTGACTTATTTATTTTAATAAAATGATATTCAATGTTGAGTCTGTTTTCTCACTCACCGTTTTTCCATTAGGATTTTATAGTCCTCAACTTTTTTTTTTTTTTTTTTTTTTGAGACAGGTTTTTCTATATAACCTTAGCTGTCTTGGAATTTGCTTGTTGTAACAACAACAACAAAAAAACAAAAACAAAAACAAAAACAAAAACGAAAACAAAACTGTGAGCTGTAGACCAGGCTGACCTCAAACTCAGAGATCCACCTGCCTCTGCCTCCCAAGTGCTGTGACTAAAGGTGTGTGCCATCACTTCCTGGCTTATTCTCAACTTTCAGTTCTTGAGAGACAAAGAGAGAGAGAGAGAGAGAAAGAAAAGTGTTTATGTTCATGTGTGTGTGTACTCGTACATGCTGGTATACCTGAAGGTGTGTGTGTCTGCTATGTGTTCACATGTGTGTGCTATGTATTCATGTGTGTGTGTACTTGTCCATGCAGGTGTACCTTCAGGGATGTGTGTGTGTGCTATATGTTCGTGTGTGTGTGTGTGTGTGTGTGTGTGTGTGTGTGTGTGTACTTGTATATGCAGGTATCCTAAGACTCTGTCTGTGTATGTATGTGTGTGTACTTATGCACGTATGTACCTGCAGGGGTGTGAGTGTGCGCACATGTGGAAGCCAGAGGTTGATACTGGATGTCTTCCTCTATTACTCTGCACCTTATTTTTTCTTTATTCTGAAACAGGGTCCCTCACTGAACCTAGAGCTCACTGATTCAGCCAGGCTGACTGGCCAGCAAACTCCAGGCATCTGCCTGTCTCTGCCTCTCCAAGGCTGAGGTTACAGATGCATGCAGACATTCCTGGTTTTCACATGGGTGCTGGGGATCCAAACTCAGATCCTTATTTTACATGGCCAGTACTCTACTGACTAAACCAACTCCCCAACTCCCAGCTCCTAATTCTTAACCTCTTCCACCTCTCCAAGAACTTCACAGATGGCTACTCCAATCTGAATTAACACAGACTTTACCAGGGTCACACTCCAGGCTGTACTGTCTTCAAACCTTACTTCACTCACCCTGTCTGTGGTCCCCTCCTGTCACCACTAGAAACTACCTAACTCTCAGGCATCACAGCATCCTCGGTTAACAATGACAGGATTTTGCAATCATCATTGTTGGACGCTGAGGCAAGCATTTCCTTTGTTCTGTGTTGTACTAGCTGCTTTGCCTGGGAATCCTGCAGACATTTCAAGGCCTGCTGATGAATGCCCAGGTGAGCAGATTCCACACAAGTGTTAGTATTACCCTCAGCTATGAATCTGTCAACTCCCAGAGAAACACTCCTGAACTCACAAGTGCCAGCTTACCCCTTACAGTGCCAGAAGCTACAGGCCTTCTGAAATTGTGTCATCTCTACTTACAACAACTTGCTAGATTTAGATAATTTTTGTAAGAGGGGAAAAAGGCATTGAACACTTAAAAGAGGTGGGGGAACCTGTCTTAGTTACTGCTCTATTGAGGAGACTCCATGACCAAGGCAACTTATAAAAGGAAACATTTAATTGGGACTTGCATATAGTTCAGAGGGTGAGTTCATAAGCATCATGGCAGGAGCATGGCATCAGGCAAGCAGGGATGGTGCTGGAGAAGTAGTTGAGAGCTTACATCTGATCTACAAGTTTCAGGTAGAGGGATAGAAATAGACTGGACCTGGCATGGGCTTTTGAAACCTTAAAGTCCACCCCCCTAGTGACACACCTCCTCCAACAAGGCCCACTTCCAAAGCCTTCCCAAACAGTCCCACCACCTGGGGGCCATTCTCATTCAAACTACCATAGAACCCCGATTTCCATCCTTGCTTCCCTTCTCTGTGATGCCATCTCTGTCTCTTAGCTGATCCAATGGCCCCAAGGAGCTCACCTCAAACTCTTCTCTGACTCCCAAGTTCCCTCCTGGGCTCTCCCTGGGAAGGGTGGGCTCCTTGTACTCACAATGCTCAGAACTATTTTAATGACCCTCCTCCCTCACTCCCTGTTTCTCTTATTTCTCCTATCTTGGTTTCTGGCACAATGTTCAAGCCCAAAGTCAAACCTGATGATGTTCAACTCTTTCCATTGTCTTAACCCTTATAACAAGACTGGGTTTTCTCTTCAGCATCTGGCCTTCCTCTTTTCTCTCGCAAAACATCTGATAGGAACCTCTAACATCCCTGTCTGCAGTCTGCCCGGATGCTGGTACCACAGACCCCTCTGAAACACAGATTGCTCTTCCCTGCCTTTGAATGTATCCCTGGCACCCCAGAAGCAAGTCCAAGTTCTCAGCAGAGCCTAACAGGCTTTCTACACCGATTGTTGGCCACGGTTCTAGCTTTGCTCTGTTCTTAGCCCTCTTCCCAGCCATCTCAGACACCAGGGATGAACTGTGTTCCCTGGAAACCCACGAAACTTCCCAACTCCGTGTTTCTACCGTGCTGATCTGCCGCCGACGTGCAGTAACTTGCCTACTTCTTTCCAACATACTGTTACTCATAATACAATCACAATTAAGATAAACACAGCCATGTGCTACATTCAGCTTCCCTAAACGCCATAGCCAAGAACAGCACAGGGATATAAAGCTAGGCATGTAGGTGTAGATTTCATAACGACACAGGAGGTGAGTGCTGTGAGGCCCGGGGTTTTCCTGCCTGGTGAAGCGTTCCATAGCTCGCACAGTAGTCAATACTTTCCTCAGGCAGACGTGATTGTTCATTGTCTGAATTTACCTAGGCAGAGCTCACCCGCCTCTCACTTATGTGTCCTCCAAGTAGACATGATTGCTTTTTTCCCTTCCTTCCCTTCTTTGTCTTTTCTCATTTTAATTTTTCAGTGCTGGAGATGGAACCCAGGGCTTTGCTTATGCTAGGTGAATGCTCTCCCCTTGAGCTGTAAAGACCCCCATGTAAGGGATCACATAGGGAGAGGGCATGAGCACCAGGAGATGGTCCTGATGTTAACCGTATACCTGAGATGCCTGGGTGCCCTTGCTTCCATCTAGTTTTCATTCATGTTTTGAGCAACATTTCTGAACAAATGGGCAAAACAATCACCTACCAGGATATGCAATAATCACTCGGAATGTGAAATGGAATTTGCTCTGGAAAATGCAGCTTCACAGGCTCCCACCCCTAACCATAGCACCAGACTGTCTGAACCAGGAAGTACCAGGGGAAGAATGGTTTGCCTTCATCTGGGCTGATTTCAGATGAGACTAGCTATAGCTAAGGTGACAGCGAGACAGATGTTAAGAGTCAGAAATCAGGGAGGGCGAGAGTGAGGCTGGCAGCTCCATTACAACCTATGTTCTTCTCACGCTGATGACTCTAATCCAGGGCCTCTTCTGGGAAACCCTGGGTGAGTTTTGTTTTAAGTAGTTTACAGACACAACCATTAGATCTCAAAGCTAAAGGGATATAAATAACTTTGGGTGGGTTGAGAGAAACCCCGTGAGAACTACCCTGGCAACTGTGTGGGTGGAGGTGGCTGTTCACAGCAGAACTGAAATCACTTGGCTGAACGGAAGTGCAGGATCAACCTAATCATGACCCTGAGAGGGTAAGAAATCACAGAAGAGCAGAGGTGCTCATTTTAGAATCTCTAAGTAAAGTTGATGAGTAAAGGGTTCCTAAGTACTATCCTTTGAATAAGACATATTAAAAAGTAGAAAATAATCTCTATGAATATTAAAATATTTTGAAATACCAAAAAAATGTGCTTTATACCACCAGCAGGCTACCTACAAATAATATGTTTTTATATTGTATCTTCATACTGAAGACCTAAGATAGGATCTATTCCATGTTAAATATATGTTCTACCAATAAGCTATACTTTCAGATACATAGGTCTATGGACTATATATACATATCATACGCATAAATATATTACATATACATTAGAAATGTTGGTGTATATATGTGTGTAGATGACTGCATATGCCCAAAGAGACCAAAAGAGGGTGTTGGATCCCCTGGAACTAGAGTCACAGCTGGTTGTGAGCCACTCTTGGTGGGTGCTGGGATCCCAACTCAGGTCCTCTTGCAAGAGCAGTACTCAATCTTAGCTACTGAGCCATCTCTGCAGCCATAAACAATTTTTTTTGAGGCACTGTGTTATGTTCACTTCAAACTCACAAGCCACCTGCCTCAGCCTTCCAAGTAGCTAGGATTACAAAAAGTTACACACACACACACACACACACACACACACACTCCCATGAAAGAAAGCTACAGGTAACACATTTCCAAATGTCATATAGTAGAAAAGTTCTTACTTCACACCACCTACAATACTACCAACTGCTTTTCTAAGTCTCTGGCAATATTCTTAGTTTCCCTGAAAAGCAAAGGGCTACTAAACAGAGAAGTAGAAACTGGGGGTCCCCCCAGGACTGAGTACTGGCGATGGAACCCAAGGCCTTGGATGTCTTAGGCAGCCATTCTACAACAGAGTGATACACTGGGCCCTAGAAAACAGGTGTGAGACCAGAAGTCAAGAGCAGAGTCACAGACACTTATTGATGATCAATAACTATCTCTTGATTACCTTCATTCAAGGTTGGATAGGCAAGACAGAAGTACCCTGTTTCATTTACCAGCAAAGAAAAGGGTCTTGTCACTGAGATGAAAAGACCCTGTCCTTAGCCAGGAACAGTCACACATACCTGTAGTTCCAGGTACTTAGAAGACTGACCCATGCAGACAGTTTGAGCCCAGGAAGCTCAAAACTAGCTTAAGCAATTCCTTGAAGCTTCATCTCAAACAACAATAAAACAAAAATGAAGATGAAAACCAAGAAAACAACCCAATTGAGATAGCAAAGAGGGCCTGGACAATGATACCCTGAAGCCACCTTCTGCCTCCTTTGGAACCTAGTGAATCCCAATAGACCTGCTCACTGCTCTGGCAATTTCAAATATGCCATGGATATATATATATATATATATATATATATATATATATATATATATATATATATATATATATATATACACACACACACATATACACATACACACACACACACACACACACACATATATATATATATATATAGTGGTAGTCCACAGAAGTTTTGGATCAGGACAAAAGGATGAAATCAATACAATATACTCATGAATACAGAGCAAAACAGCACCACTACTTCTTCGTTCACCAGGGAGAGATGGGAAATTCTGGACAAGGTGACTAAGCTGTGGCATCAGGAAGCCTTCCACAGTCCTAAATGTGGCATATGACCCTCCTCCTTCAATTCTTAAAGAGGTCTGTATCTTAGAGAAAACCATGCCCATTGGGCCAACCTGCTCCATTCCATTGGTCATTAGAATGAATGGTGGAATTCCCACAACATTTCCCCCTTTTTGTCTAAAATGAAAAGGAAGGTTCATAATAAAAACTATATACAATAAGAACAATTATCAAGTATTGTCCAGAGAAAGGAAAAAGCAATAATCTTAACAAGGAATGAAACTATATACAACAAGAACAACTATCAAGAAAGAAATACATCTTAGACATCCAGACCATAATAGGCAATTTTTTAATCGAAATTACTCCAATAGTTGTCCTTTCCTGAAGAATCTGAGTTTTGTATCTAATCTGTCCATAGTTAAGATTCAGGAGGATTGTAATTGTATCTATGGAATCTTCCTTTTAAAAAGGGGGAAATGATGTAGATTATGCTCATTGTTAATATTTAAGATGATTGGCTGGTAGCCAGGCAGGAGGTATGGGTGGCACAATGAAACTAGGAAGGAAAGAGAGGAGTGGAGCCAGGCAGATGCCAGCCAGCTGCTGAGGAAGCAAGATGTAGAGAAAATGAGGTAACAAGCCACAAACCACATGGCAAAGCATAGATAAGAAATATGGGCTAATTTAAATGTAAGAGCTAACTAGTAATAAGCCTGAGCCATCAGCCAAACATTTATAGTTAATGTAAGCCTCTGAGTGATTATTTGAGAAGCAGCTGCTTGGTATTTGGGAGTTGCTAGTGGGACAGAAACTTCCACCTTACATATATATATTTTTTGATTTTTTTTAATTGAGATAGAGTCTCACACCATAGATCAGGCTGTCCTTGAACTCACAATAATCACCTGAGAGCTTGGATACAGGTATGAACCAGCATACAGAGACATACATTTTAAATTAATTCTTTGAAAATTTTGTACAATGTATTTAGATCATATTCACTACCAGATCCATCTCTGACCCTATCTATCCAACTCTGTATCTCCCTCCTTAAAAAAAAGAAAAAAAAAAAAAAAAAAAAACCTCATCAACTCCAATTTGTGCTGTCCATAGGGTGTGGCCATCTACACTGGAGCATGACCTACCAAGGGCTACAGTTTTAAAGAAAAATGACTCTTTCACAGCAGCTATCAATTGCCAATCGCTCCTCAGCAGGGGTGAGACTTGTGCCCGCCTCCCCTCTCTGTGCTGGAATTTTGTCTGGCTTGAGTTTGTAGCAGTCTGGTGCATGCTGCCATAGCCACTGTGAGTGCACATATGGAACTGCCCTGCTATGTCTGGAAAACCCTGCTTCCTCATAATCCCCCTGTCTCTGCCTCTCCTGCCTCTCCACCCCTCTTCTGCAATGATCTCCAAGCCTTGGGAGGAGTAAGTGTGAGGAAACTTTTAAAGAAAAGGTTTTTTTATATCATCCATTCCCCTCAAGAAGAACAGTCTCCTTCTGCCTTACAAAGGAAATGCTGACCCATGGTACAGCATAGGTGACCCTTATGCTAAATTAACCAGTTCCAAAGAACAAATATCATGTGATTCCATTTATGGAAGGAACTTAGTTAATTTATAGATACAGAAAGTAGAAAGGTCACTGGAAAGGGAATGGCTAGCTTTTCTTTCTTTCTTTCTTTCTTTCTTTCTTTCTTTCTTTCTTTCTTTCTTTCTTTCTTTCTATTTATTTATTTATTTATTTATTTTTTTGGTTTTTCGCGACAGGCTTTCTCTGCATAGTTTTGGAGAGCCTGTCCTGGATCTTGCTCTGTAGACCAGGCTGGCCTCAAACTCACAGAGATCCACCTGGCTCTGCTTTTCTTAATTTTAATGTTTATATTTTATTTTATTTTGTATGAATGTTTTGCTTACACACACACACACTACATGTGTGTCTGGTGCCCACACAGGTCAGAAAAGGTCACTGGATCCCATGCAACTAGAGTTAAGAATGGTTGTGAAATGCCATGTGGGTGCTGGGAACCGAACCCTTGTCCTCTGAAAGGGCAATAAGGGCTCTTAACCGCGAAGCTACCACTCCAGGCCCTGGGAGCCGTTTTTAATGAGCACGAAGTTTCGGCTGGAGCAGATGAAAACGTTTCTGGAGATTAGATGGGGGCAGTGGCTGCGCAGCACGGTGAACGTACTGGATGCCCCTGAGCTGAGCCCTGGAGAATAGTCGAGGCGAGACATTTTCCTGTTACACATATTTCCTACAACTTGACATTTTAAAAGGCGTCCACTCTTGCCTGGTGACAGTGCTCCTGATGGCTCAGGCTAGACATTTTAATGTGGTGGTAATCAATGCCTGGCTCTCCAAAGGGAGCGCAGCCCGTTTGTACACTTGTACACAATGTGCACTTGCATTGGTTCTTCGTGAATATCTTTGAAATAGCAGCTGGGAACGTGAGAGGGGCTTCCTCACAGGCTACCTTCAGTTCGCAAGCTGCCAGCGACAGGCACAGGCGCACCATGCATTTTTATGACTCGCCTTGAGCACGAATTAAGTTCTTAATAAGATAACTTCCTGGAAGGCTCAGTTTCCATGTCGCTTTCCTCCTTTCCACTCCCCTCCCTTCCTCACGAACACGACATGAAAGGTTGTCAACACCCCCCACCCCACCCCTGCTTTTTAGTTGGGGTTGGGGAGAGCTTCAGAAGCCTCAAAGTCAGGTCTAAGGTACAAACAGGACATTTCCTTCCATTCTTTCTCCTAATATGGTTGCTTCTTGGGGGAGGGGACCTGAAGAGGACTCTGGGAAATACAGCCTTCTGAAGCCCCATTTCCTCTTTCTGCTTCTGTGGCTTTTACTTCCGCTGGCCTCAGAAATCCCCCGAGTGCTGTGAATGCTTTCTCCCCTGCCTCTCCTCAGCCCCCTTCCGTTTTCCCCTGACACTTCTGGGTTCTTCCCCATCTTCTGCTCATTCTGATTTCTCTCTGAGTCCTGTTTCCCACACAGCAGGCTGTCTCTGTACCAGACAAATCTGCTCTCAGTTTTGTGTTTAACCCTCCCAGGCCTGGGTGGCTAGCCCTGGTACACCTGCACGATGCAGGCCTTGAGCGGGGGTCAGCTCTGCTCTCTGGCTCATGTCACTTGTTCACCCCTACCTCTGGCTTCCCAAGGAAGAGTTCACAGGGACAACTTTAGCTCCTGCTGATGCTCTGAGCCACAGCCCATGCCCTCCAGTCACTCAGCTGTGTTTTGGAAAAGTAGAAGTGATACAGAGCTTAACTGGATAAGCTGCCTCTAAATTCTAAAATCTCAGCAGGGCCATCAACATGGCAATCATGCAGGGTATGGAGGTGCAGACTTGTAATCTCTGTACCCCAGAACTGAAAGGAAGCAAGATGGCTGTAGGTTCCAGGCTAGCCTGGGCTACAGAGCAAGTGTCCAGCCAGAGATACGTAACAAGACCTGATCTGCAAAACCAAAGATGCAACCATGCTGGAGAAGTGGCTCATCCTTTAAGAGGGCTTCCGCTCTTGCAGAGGGCCAGAGTTCGGTTCCCAGCACCTGTGCTAGGTGGTTCACAACCACCTGGAACCTCCAGGACATCTAATGCCCTCTTCCGGCATCCCAGTGCTCCTTCATGTTCACATGCCCCCCCCCCCATACACATAATTAAAAAGAAATAAAATCATTTTAAAAACAAGCCCACTATCAATAGCAAACCCACTCAATGGATAGGGGTGGAAGTCCTGCCTAACATGCACCATGCCCTGGGTTCCATATCTAAAACCAAAACAAAACCATCTTTGAAAACCAAGAGCAAACCCTACCTTCTCCCGGCTTCAAATCCCATCTCAGGTGACTCTGGCCTTGGCACTTAGAATCATTCTTCAGCTTTTCCTTCTGGAGCTCTGCAAACCCTCATCACACACACCCACGTTCCAAAGTGTGCACAATGGCCTAGCCATGGTAAACTGAAGTTTATTACCACACTTCCTACAAAAAAGTCAGCTTGTAATCTTTGTAATCTTCAGTCTACAAAGTTACTTTTTTACTTTTACTACAAAGAACATAATTATTTTCTATATGGGAGACTTCACTTCTTCTTCTTCTTCTTCTTCTTCTTCTTCTTCTTCTTCTTCTTCTTCTTCTTCTTCTTCTTCTTCTTCTTCTTCTTTTCTTCTTCTTCTTTCTCCTCCTCCTCCTCCTCCTCCTCCTCCTCCTCCTCCTTTTTAATTTCAGCTATTTTTGAGGGTCTCTCTTCCATTTTCCAAAGATAATGGTACAGCTCTGGAGACTTAGGCAGTATTGAGGATCTTTGTATAATCATCTGCTACAAAGATGTCCACCCGGTCTAGTAGTTCTTGGCAGCTTTAGGGTCAGTTCTGGTACATGAGAATCCTTGTCATCAACATACTCTAGAGTCCCCTGTCCAGGCACTCCTGCCTTGTAGCCACTTCTCTTGGGGACAGGAAAGTGCCTTGCCTTCTCCTGAGGAGCAGTGCACAGCAGGTCACTTTAAACTCTTAGGACTCCCAATTTCCCTTGCTTTCCTCATCTAGCCCCAGGGTTTCAGAGAGCAAGGAAACTGTCCCTTCTTGTCAGGGATTAGTGTTTTGACTAGGATGATCTTGGTTGTCAACTGGACCCACCTGGGAAGAAGGAAACTCCACTGAATCACTGCCTCCATCAGATTGGCCTATGGGCACGTCTGAGGGCACTGTCTTGATTGATGATTGATGTAAGAGTAGGCCCACTATGAGCTGTCCCATCCCCAGGCAGGTGGTCCTGGGCTGTGTAACAAAGCTGGCTGAGCACAAGCAGGGGGGAGCAAGTGACTAAGAAGCCTTCCTCCTTCTGTGGTTTCTGCCTCAGTTCCTGCCTGGGCCTCCCTTGACAGACCGTACATTTGCTTTTAGTCATGGCATTCATCCCAGCAGCAGCAATCTAACTAAGAAAACGATGCTGAGTGAACTCTCTCCTTGCCTTGATTTTTCAAAAGGATTCATTTGTTTTTATTTCACGTGTATAGGTGTGGGCCTGCACGTCTGCATGTGCACCATCTGCATGGGGTACCCACAGAGGTCAGAAGGGAATGCTGGGTCCTCTGGAGTTAGTTACAGATGGTATGAGTTGCCCTCTGGGTGCTGGGAACCCAACCCAGGTCCTCTGCAAGAGCAGCAAGTACTCTTAAGACCTGAGCATTTCTTCAGCCCCTCCCCACTGGCCGTAAAGGAGCACCTGAGCTGGCTCTGGTGAACATCAACTGCCCTCTCTGGAGCTCAGACTTGAGAAAAGTCCAGGGACTTGTGCTTTCCTACAGCGCTGAGCACAAGGCCGCATGGGAACAGTGAGACAGAGGGTCCCAACTGCAGGCCACACAGTCAGCAGCCGATTCTGAACACAAACAATAAATGCAATATTACAAATGATCTTCAGACATCTGATTAAGGAAAACCCCTTTCTCACCAAAGCAACTACCAAGTCTTTATAGAAATCTGTATATATAGACAACTATATTCCTCTAAAACTAGCTCAAGAGTTACAAAAACTATTGTCTAGGAAAAAAATAGCATTTAACTTTATGGATTACAGTCCTCCAGCTGGGCATGGTGGCAGAGGCACCATGGCATCCGGTGGATGTCTGTGAGTTCAGGGTCAGTCTAGTCAACATAGTGACCCTGTCTCAAAAAAAAAAAAAAAAATCCTCACATGGTCTTGGATCACCAACCAGGCTCTAATATGGGGCCTGCTTTCCAATTTTTATAACCAAGAGAGGGAGACAGAAGTAATTACCCACATTAACAGGGTACACAAAACTGTGTGTTTTTTGCTGAGTGAGTCTATAATCACCTGTTTCCATCCTGACTATTTCTCCAGACTGTCTTTCTGGCCAGCTTTGACTGGTGGTACAGGACTGTGGCTGTGACAGCTCTTGGCCTTTCACTTCCCGATTGACCCCCAGTTCTCTTATAAGCTGTTACTCCAGCAGCCCTGAAGGAGTTTGCATTGAAGATATCCATCAGGCATGGACTTAGTTCACAGAAGCTTTGCACCCACTATGATTGGAACCATCACAGCACCAAAAGCGGCAGCTTTTTTTTTTTTTTTTTAAATAAAAAGGATTTCAAAAATAGTAGCAACAACTGACATTTTCCTAGTAATAAGCACTATGCCGAAGCCTTACTTCATGAGAAACTCCAGGTAGTTCTCTGGAAATGTGCAAAAGATGCTTGAGATAGGCAGGTTAGCTAACACCTCCTATTTGCATGCACATGTGTGCACATCTGTACCCAACATAACTTTCCATGCTGCCTGCAGAGAAATAGACTCAAATGGCTGCACAAATCAACTAAAGAAAGGACCATCAAATGGATCCGTGGGGAAAGGGGGGAGTCCTGAGTATTGGACATGTATCACAGTCAAATTTCGAGTGATAAAAGCTGATTGTAACCTTTCGAGTCCAAAGGCTGATCTGTCCTGGAAAGAGAAAGTGGGGCCTTGGAGATGCCGGCTTTCAGCAGGAATCCTCAGGGAGGAGAGAAAAGACAAGAATGCGTCGGGGTGCACATCAGTAGTGGGACACCTTCCTAGCAGGCACCAGGCTCAATCTGGCACCGCCAAGGATTGAAGCCTCAAAGCACGAGAGATAAGGACAGGACAATCATAAAACACTGGGAAAAATGACTTTTAGAATTTTTCCTATTATTTTTCTTCCAAAATTTAACTGAAACTTTTATCCAACTGTACTAAATAAAAGTTACCACCATCATCGAAATTACTCCAAGCTAGAACTGTGTGCTCTTTAACTGCCAGCCAGCTCCTCACTAACCCAACCTCCATCCCACAATACCTTTTTGCATTGTGTGTGGCTTGGTCTTTCTGCATCTCCTTTTTGCCCCGCTCTAAGCTCTCACCACCTCTTACTCAGATTATTACAGTAAATGTAACCACTACCCTCTCCAACCTTGTCCCCACCAACTCCATGCAAGAAACTTCCTACGGTTTTTATCTTATGTGCCCCTCAAAGGTCCACATGTTAAAGGGCTGGTACCAAGGCAGATACCATTGGTAAATGGAGCAACTTGGAAGGGGTGGGAGCCGGTAGGAGCTTCTGTAGATCATCAGAAGTGTACTCTTAACCGGAATTGTGGGACTCTGGCCCGCCCTTGTCCTCTTCTTTGATCTTGCAATGAGGTAACTGATGTTGCTCTGACACGTGCTTCGACCACGACATGCTGCCCTCCCACAGGAACAAAGGCAATGGGGTCACACAGTCACAGACTTAAGCCTCCAACACCGTGACTTGGCTTGGACTTCACTCTACAGCCGAGGGTGACCTTGAGCTTCTGATCCTCCTGTGTCAACCTCCTAAGACAGGTGTATGGCACCACACCCGGTTCCTGGGCTGCTTGACATCAAATCCAGAGCATCATGGGTGGCAGAAAAGCACTGAGCTATATGCCTATCCCCTAAAATATTTGGTTAATAAAGGCACATGGTTTACAAAGTTTACTGACTACTATTCTATATGATAGAGTGACTTTTAAAAATACAGATATGAGCCGGGCGATGGTGGCGCACGCCTTTAATCCCAGCACTCGGGAGGCAGAGGCAGGCGGATCTCTGTGAGTTCGAGGCCAGCCTGGGCTACCAAGTGAGTTCCAGGAAAGGTGCAAAGCTATACAGAGAAACCCTGTCTCGAAAAACCAAAAAAAAAAAAAAAAAAAAAAATACAGATATGAAAATGCTAATTGTTTTACTTAAATGCCCCCCATGTCTGTCTCTGCCCCAGCCCCTCGGTCTCAGACAGGTGTCATGTAGCACAGGGTGATCTCCCAGAAGTAGCTATGCAGCTAAAGATGACCTTGAACTCCTGTGTCCATGTCCCTGGTGCTGGGATTCCAGGCATGTGCCATGATGCCCAGCTCTTCTGTGACAGAGACTGAACCCAGAGCTTCATGTGTGAACAGGAGACAAGCACTCTGCTGACAAAATCCCCAGCCCCATATCATGGACTTTGTCCTATCTCCAATGTCCCAAACCTATTCAAGTTCCTACAAATTTGGAACGATCTACCAGTCCAGGCCTACATACAACCTATTTCCTTCCATGGACATGGGGCTCTGACTTTTTCATCCTTTCATGGCCAGGTTTTTTTTCTCCATGGGAAATCATCACACATGCTCATCCCACTGCCTGTATTAGGAATCAGGTCCCCCTAAAAAACTACCCCAAATACCACTCCAATCCAGTCCTCAATTAAACATTTCCAGTACCCTGTATTTGCCGCCATGGTACCTGCTACTTCAGGTTCAATGTCTCTCATTTTATGAGACTTGATTGTCATCCATACTCACTGAATGAAAGAACGAATGGAATGGCTAGCTCTCTCTCCACACCTGCATCCTAAACTAGGAGACCTGAGAGGTTCTCGGACTACCTTCTCATCTTCATATATGGCTCGTCCAGTGCTGTCAGTCCTGATCCAGGGAGCCACCTCAGACTTTACTCTTGATTTTATTTGAAGCTAATGAACAATAATTTGTAATTACAAAGAATAACATGGTATTGTGTGAGCACCGTGTCTTTAAGAATCAACCCTGATTTCATTCAAGTCTGTGAGACAGTTTGAAATGCCCCAGCCAGTGACTGCCTTCCTTTCTCCTGGATTCCCCAGCACTAGCTGCAAATCTTTATTACAGCATGTACTGATTGATAACTGTCATTTCAGTTTCTGTCTTTGCATGAAGATCATCTTTAGGAATCTGTTGCTCATTTTGTGAATGGTGTAAAGTAGGCATTTCATAAATGACTAGATGTGTGTGTGTGTGTGCGCGCGCGCACCAAGAATCTCTTTTGTAGAATAAGTTTCAGCTTGCTCAGTTTCCACAGTTCTCAGAAAACTGCAGTTGTCCCTTCAAGAAAGGCAAGTGTTCTGGGTTAGGTGGTCTTTTCTTTTGCTTTATTGTAAGCTATTAAATAATACTGAAAGTGGGTGGGCTTGGACCCAGCCACGGTGGTGGAAAGGGAATTCATGCCTGCTACCTGCTTCTGCAGTTTATCTTCTCTGTCCTAGAGACTAATTTAAAGCACAGCTCAGCTGAATACAAGCCTAGAATAAACAACAAAGAGGACCTGGAAGTCTCTCTGGCCATAACTGCAAGGATTTAAGAAAGGGAAGAGTGAGGAAAGAAAGGAAGGTGTGCCTGATGCTTTTCACAGCAATCACACAAAATAAAAACAAGAGAGTTAGAAAAACACACTCTTGGGACTTATGGCAGAGAAACATAAAACAAGGGAATCAATGGGGTTTTTGGTAGCCCATCAACCTCATCTAGAACATGAACTCTGCCTCAACAACCTATCCCAACCCCACTTGTGTTGATCTAGGTAGCATCCACAGATTCACTTCACAGGAGAAATTGTTTTCTCTTCTTGCCAATCTGGGGATCAAGCCCAGGACCTTGCTGGCTTGCTGGAAGCATCGCACTACTGAGCTACATCCCCTGCCCACACACAGGAGATTCTTCAATCTGAGGTCTTGGAGCAGCTCAGCTTTTAACCCGTCCGAATAAGGGTTCTTCTGGCTTGCTTCAGTATCAGAATCTGCTGTGGAACAGTTACCAAACATGGGCAGAGAAGCCTGCAAGCAGGGGAAGGGGAGGGAGGGCAGGGTTTCAGCAGTTATATAACCACAGAGGAGCCTGCAAAAGCACAGTGCTCTGCCTTCCTTAAAAATAGTAAATCCTGAAGATGTCTAAAGAGCACATAAGTGCATCTTAGTTGCTGGGTTAATAGCTGGAATGTAAGATTCCAGATATCAACATAATGTGATAGGTTTACATGGTTACTGTTTTAAATAACTTTAAATCCTTGATGACCTCAGAGAAATTTAAGTGCCTCGGTTTCAGAAACGGTGGAATAAATGCCATTTCCCTTTCACTGGCAGTGAGTCACAAATGCTGACCTACAGACTGTCCCCAAACAAGATGCATTCCAACAGCTCATTTCTACGTCTGTTGTTAGGAGCTGGGGACATAGTTTCCCATAGAAACAATTTTAGACGTGGTGGTTTCGTTGGCCAGATATGGCCAAAAGAGCCCATAAGTAATTTTATGAAGGTGAGCAGCATGTAGAAGAACACTTTTCTGTAAGGAAACCGTTGACAACTTCCAAGCTACGATTTCTGGACCCCCACTCCGCTTGCCCTGAATCCCCAGTGAAGGAGTGCTGAGGGAGGCAGGGGTGTAAGGAGGGACCCGAGGGAGTTCCGCCCCAAGGGCAGCACACCCACACAGAAGCTTCCGTCGTGGTATTGTTCACTAATGGGGATTTATTTTCTGGCGAGAACATGACTGCTCTCTGCTGATCACAGCCTCTGTGCTACAGAACAGTGTCAGCTGTTGGGTCCACATTTTTTGCTTAACTCTCCAAACATTCTCAACATCTCTGAAACTGTTTTTTTTACATGCACTTAAAAGGGAGGGGGCATGAAGCCTTGGGGTGTTAAGCAATTTACCCAAACTCCTATTTAGAGCCGGGACTTCGCCCAATCCTACTTTTACTTAACTCCACTATTTTGCAGACTTGAGGAACATTTTCCAGGAAGTGGGGGAGCATTCCAACAGCTCACTGTGTAGTTTTCCATGATAGCTCTCATCACGTCAGCAATCACCCTCCTAAGCAGCTGACTCAGGACCACGGAGGCCTTCTATGCAGACAAAACAAGGATGAAGGCTCTGGAAACCTAATGGCTACAAGACATCCCAACAGGAACACGCAGAGCCCATTAAAGTCTGACTGCTGCCAGACGACAGCCTCGGGCAGGTCGCTGTGAGCGGGCACTACCGCAGAGGGCCCCTCAGAGGGGACTGGACTGCAGCGGACCTTAAAGGGGTGAGTTTCAACAGAAGGGCTGCCCGCAAAGGGCACAGAAAACAAACTGGCATACTGATGATTTCCTAGGAAGGGATGGAGCTAATAGAACTGCTCAACACTGCGGAGGATGGGGACATGGGAGAGCTGGGGTCAGAAGATGCAAGTATCCCTAGAATTTCTGCATTATAATTTAGCTCTCAAACAGTGTCAACCCCCCCACCCACCCACACACACACCCTGTCGGTAATTTTCTTGTGCAACCTACTAGCTTTTTCTTGCCAGCAGACTAGTAATTATAACCATGCATATATTTGTTTTCCCTTTATTAAAAATATAGCATATGGCTTGTAGAAATTTTGAGCAATAATAAACTTAGTTTATGTGGGTCTGTTTTGCTATTTTAAAGTTGTTATACTTGTTTAAAAGGAGTGGTTTCTACAATAAATTCTAGTGAGGATGTGGGGAAACGGGAACTCTCATTCCCTCTGGTGGGACTGCAAACCGGTGGAGCCACTCTGGAAATCAGTGTGAATTCTCAAAAAGCTGGAATTAAGTCTTCCATATGGCCCAGCTGTACCACTCCTTGGCATATGCCCAAAGGACTCAACATCCGACTCCACAGACACTTGCTCAGCTGTGTCCACTGCGGTTCCGTTCACAACATCTAGGAAAGAGAAACAACTAGATGCTCTTCGACTGGTAATGAAAGTGTGGCACATACACACCACGAATACTATTCAGTTGTAAAGGAAAAGGAACTCGTGAAAATCTCAGAGAAATCAATGGATCCAGTAAATACGAGGAAACCCAGACCCAGAAGGACAAACATCCCATGTTTTCTTATCTGTGGCTCCTCACTCTGAATCCTCAGACGTGAGTACACTACATAGAGAACCACAGAATCCAGGAGAGACTAAAGGATGTGAGGATGGTGGCTTTGGAGGGAAAGGCGGGGCAGAGGTGATTCCAGGGGGAAACTGGGAAAAATGGAGGGGCTCTCACCGGGGGAGGGGGTGGACTAGAACAATACAGAGGAAGAGAGAGGGAAGAAGAGTAAGTGACACTAAGGGTGTTTGAAAAACCCCAGGGAATCATATTATTTTGTATTTGCCTGAGTTACATATAATATATACATATGTGTGTGTATGGATATGTATGTGTGTGTATACATGAACACACAATTTTAAAAAATAGGACATAATTTTGAGGAGAGGGGACATGGGAGAGGGTGAAGAAAGGGGGAAATTATATACAGCATACACATGAAATTTAAAAAGAAAGGTTACGGTTTTTCTAAGTAAGTCCCAAGTACTAGGAGCAGAAGAGGCAGTAACTTCCGAAGATGGTCTTACTCAGGTTAATGCTGTCTCTGGAGACCCAGACCCTTACAGATGGGTCTAGCTTTATGAGTGTTGCTCACTCAACAATGCCATAACAAGCTCTCCCTGGCTTCCTTCATCCTTTAAACTTTGGAAAAAAGACATTTATTTGTTGTGTATACACATATGTGGGTACATGCATGCCACAGTACACATAGGGAGGTCAGAGGACAACTTCAGGAGTTGGTTCTCTTCCTTAGCCACGTGGGTCCTAGGGGTCAAAGTCAGGTCATCGGGCTTGGCCTAGGTGCCTCTAGCCACTGAGCCATCTCAGCAGATCCCTTTACACTTCAGACTGCCGTTGTACCTGCTCATTTACCTTTTGTCATCAGCATCTAGTGAAATGTGTAACAAAGACGAGCCATTAAATGAATGTCAAACATTTCCAATAGTGGAGAAAAAGCATCAAATGCACGTGGATAATGTGTACAAGGAATGTCCTGAACAACTACACCGATTAGTAACAGGGCACTTTCCCTAAGGGGTTGCATTTTCCCTATCTGGAAAAGAGTTGAGTGCAACACTGTGGAGATGTGTCAGGAAAAACCAGGCAACACGGGAGTCAGGCAGTGGGAAGGGGACCGACGTGAAGCATCCCCCCGGCACACAGTGGGTATGTCACTGGCAACTGCGGCGTTTGCCTGAATAGGAAAATGACTGTGGCAAGGACAGTGGGACGTTCAGGTGCAGGAAGGGCTCCCATTAAAGCAGCAGCAAAAATCCTAACAGAGAAAATCAAGGCAAGTGTGGGTAAGGAGGGGGACGGAGGGGTAAACATTTGACACAGTTGTGGGGACTGAGGGGGAAGCGGCCTGAAAAGTAACAGCTGCCTTACAGTCTCCTGGAATCGGGCCAATTATAATCTACAATAAAAGCGCTGATAGGCAGTGGTGAGGCCATTTGAGGCTGGAGATTATCACGTAGTTCTTTCATGTCAAATACTGGGGGAGGTGTTCCTTCATCCTCCAAGGATGAAGAGGTGGAAACGAACATGCCCTCGGGGAGCTTCTGTTGAATACCGAGAAAGCCATCTTTCTCTTCAGATTATATGTGGTGCCAACATTCCAGCCTTATTCCGAGAATGATCTCATCATACAGTTAACACTGCAGTGGACTGTAGCTGTCACTGCGGATGGCCATCTGTTGTAAAAGCTGAAGTACCTCTTTGGACACTTGGTCATGGTTAAGCAAAAAAAAAAAAAAACTGTGATATCTAGATACTGCATTCCCTGAAGTCGTACTACACGAAATGTTGACACAGTTCCAAAAAGGAAGCTACTCTTCTAGATCCATTAAAGAAAACACTGCTATAAAATATGCTTTTTTTTGTCTGCTAAAAGAAACAAATGAACATGAGCCATTTCAATCCATGTAGATGACTTTACTGGAGTATTTGTAAAGGGGAAATATTTGTTCCAGTTGACCTAAGAATTAAATAAAACAAATAGTTTTAATGGAAACTCACCAAGCTAGGGGGAAACAGGCAGATGTGGGTCTCTAGAGTTCGCCCAGCATGGGAAACAAACACAGGCCAAAGGCAGGCTACCTGAACACGCTAACAACCACAACTACACTGAAAAAATGTACATCTGTGCAATTTAAATGACTTAAAAGTTCCCATAGTTCCTTTTCAAAATGTTATGAGAAACACGATGCCTTCCAAGTCCAGGCTTGCAAACCAACTCAGCCTCTCTGCATGAGCCTCAGTTTCCACGTGGGAAGAGGTATAGTTTAGAGTCCTCAGCCTGTCTGCATGAGCCGCAGGAAGAGGTGTGTTTTAGAGTGTGTTCAGAAAAGACTTAGGATGTGACCCTGAGTGCCAATCTTCAGCCTAATGGCCAAGGAATGTTACAAATTTACTTCTCAACTAATGAAATCTAACTAAAGCACAATATTGTTCACAAGTCTGTTTTGATAAAAGATTCCCAGCTGATTTTAAACAAACCTTTTAAACAAAAAAGTTATTTAAACTACTTGGAGATGGTTTTTCTGTGGAGATGTTCAAGGCCTCAGAGTCATAGCCTTTCCACTTCTTTTCTATAGAATTCAGCTCTGCCTTGTCCTTCTCATGCTCTTTTTAGAAGATTAATTCTTCATGAATAGGAACTTTTTTTGGTCAAGGAATTCATCCTCAGAACTCCCACAAATGTGCCAAGAGATATGTTTAGAAAGGTTCTTTCAATGTAGTCTGAAATACCATGAAATCCAAATGTCCACTAATCTTGACTCAGCAAATCACAGTACATCTTCATAATGACACACTAGGGAGCAAGTAAATAAGTAAATTAAACTGTGGGCTCACATTTGAAGATGTCTAGCATGTTCTAAATGGAAGACAAACAGTATTAGCAATACACATGGAGTGACCTAACTTTTGTTTTTGTTATTTTGGAATTACAGTTGACTATTTCAAAGACAAAATGTTCCCAATATTGTATAAACTGTCTGGGAACACATGAGATGATAAAATGTCCAAATATCTTTTAGGAAGTAAGTATAACATGGTACTAAATTTATAAAAGATATTTCATAAGAACACTGTAAATGTGCCCAGCATCATATTGAGAAAACAGTTCTCTGCAACCAAGAAGACTTTGTGTAAAATACGGATGGCTGCACAGTAAGAAACATATTAATATTGCTTTACCTCAGGGGATTTAACAACATCATATTTCCTGAACAGAGATGCAGGAGAAAAAAAAACCTTTGACAAATTCAATAACCATTCTGTCTAAAAATACTCAAAACATAAACAAACAAGAAACATTGAGAAATGTTCTTCTATGGTTATAGGACATGAAGAAGTCAAGCTGATACTGACCAGGAAGCTTCTCCCAGCTGGCTAGCCTTCACGGCCTTGGATAGACAGTCCTGGATCGAAGGTGCTATGCAGGCTGCTGAGGAAGGAAAGCCACTGACAGTCTTACCCAGCTGTGAATCCTGTGAGCTGACAACCTTGGTAACTCTGCGTCCATCGGTGCAATCATGGCGCAGACGCCATGGGAGAGGCCATCGCTTTCCATTTGGATTTAAGGCCCATTCCACAGGAAGAAATGCACGTCCGGTACAGCAAAACTGGCCAAGAACCCATTGTTGGGAGCTCATCGCAGTTTACTCAATGGACGTAGCATCAAACTGTCATCTGAATTCCCTCCTCTCTCTCTACGGAGCAAGAAGGCCTCACCAGATGCCAAGAAGATGCTGGCACTGTGCTTCTTCCAGCCTGTAGATCCATGAGCTAAATAAAACTCTCTGCTTTACAAATTACCCAGAGTGTTGTTGAGATACAGCACTAGATAGCAGACTAGCACAGCAGGCACAAACTTCCACACAGGGGCTTGAGGTGGAGCTTGGTGCCAGAGCACTGCCTAGCCCCCAGGTTCAATCCTTACCACCACACAAATTAACAAAATTAGATTAATATGCAAAAACAGTCACCGTTAGGTATGTGAGTAATGCCAGATAAAAGATAAAATGCAAGAGAAAACTCCTTGTAGAAGGAAACAGAAAATTAAAATTGTGGTGATATTTTGTGTATGATCTAACAAATAAAGCTTGCCTGATGATCAGAGGGCAAAGCCAGCCACTAGTTAGCCATAGAGGCCAGGCAGTGGTGGCGCACACCTTTAATCCCAGCACTAGGGAGGTTGAGATGATTAGGCTGAATGGAGAAAGGAATATAAGGCAGGAAGAGATAGGAGCTCTCATTCAGGCTGGCTGCTCTGCTTCTCTGATTTTCAGCTTTCACCCTGATATCTGGCTCTGGGTTTTTATTTTTAAGACCAATTAGGATTTGTGCTACATAAAATACCCCAAGTACATTTAAGTAACATAAAATACACAAGGAAAATGACAAAATTACTGGTAGAACACGGACTACTTGAAGAAATAGAAAAACATCCTTTTCTCTTGGATAAGTTGCTCTCTTTCCAGCTAATTTACAAATTTAATGCAGACTGTCAACAAGAGTTCTTTCTGGTCTTGAAACTAACGCTCAATTTCAAGTCAGTTTGTCCCTTGGACTTAGGGGAGAATGAACTGTGGTCAGGGGAGTGTTCCATGTTGGTGATCCTCTGGAGAATGCACTCACTACTTTACAGTCTTGGAGTTAGTTCCATTCGCCTCTCCTGATTTGTTGCCAATAGGCTTGTTAAATCATTTGATTTCCAAAGAAGCTGAAAATCTCAATTTTAATGAGATACTATATAGCCTGAATATGTTAGTGACTAATTTAAATTTAAAATAGGGCTGAGGTTAGAGTACTTGCTCTGCATGCCTTTGGACCTGAGTTCAGATCCCCAGCAGGCATCTGTAACCTCAGCACTATGAGGCAGAGACAGGTGGATATGGGGGTGGCGGGGGTGGGGGTGTGGGGGTGTTATAAGCCAACAATAGCTGAAACAGTGAGCTCCAAGTTCAGTGAAGAAACCCTGTCTCAAAAAACAAGGCAGATAGGGAGATAGGGATAGAGAAATATACCCGATATTGACTTCTGGTGCTAAACACACACACACACACACACACACACACACACACACACACACACACACACACACACACACACACAGTACTGTTGGATAAAATAAAAACCATTTTGTAGATCACATTTCGTCTACATGCTGCCAGGTTTTGACTTTTTTGGAAATAAGCAAACTTTTTCTGCAAGGGGTCAAACAGCAGCAACTATTTTGGCTTTATAAGCTGCTTAAAGCCTCCATTTCACATTCTTACTCATAACTGAAAAGTAAATAAAAGACAGTAAAAAAAAGGACTCTGAATTTACCTTTCAGGGCGACAGTTTACTAAGTGAGTTAATCCTGAAATTCCACCTCTAGTGCCTTGGAAGAACACAGCACCTCACCTGACCTCCGTCTCTCACACCTTTCTCATTTTTTAGAAGCTGTTCTTGGGTAAGCATATTATGCACCAGCCCACTCAGTAGATCATTTCCTTCTGGCATAGAAATGTCTAGAAGTGGATCTCCGAAGGGTGTCTGCATTGTTCTGGGCAGGGCTCTACCGTCTGTCATACTTCAACAGATTTCACACATGATACCATACCAGCTCACATTAGACACTTACTTAGCTCAGCCATCGTTCCCACAACTGTGCTAAGAAGCACCCGTGTGCGGCTTGTTGTATTCATTTTCTAGTTTCTTAAAGATATATTTGATAAGAGTTAAGGGAACAGCATCTACCTGAGGCAGACCAAGAACTTACACTTCTTTCAGACCACAGCATGGCAAGCATCAGAGAACTCAGATACGCTTCATTTAGCACAGAGTGCCTTGACCCTTGTCCAGTTTCAGAAGGCCCTTTCAGTGATGTGATGTAAGCGGCAACAATGATGAGGACTGGTCAGGATAATGTACAATTCTTTTCCTTTCAGAATCTCTTAAAATTGGAGCAGATATGACTTGAGAGATGTAAAAGATAACACATGAAGGAGAATGGTCAGGTGGATATCAGCTCCCTGGTGCCTTAAAACTTCAGGCCTCATCGAAGATACCGAGATTCCCAAATGTTGCATGATTGGGCTAGGTCCTAGGTCACTTGTAATATTATTCCAGATCAACTCAACTTGTGCCTCATAGATCTTCAGTTCAACAACAAAAGTAGCCTAAGACTATCAAATTACCTAGAGACTGCCTGAACCAATGGTCCCATTTTCATACCAGTATTTCCAGTTCCACACAACAGTGAAGTCAAAAGCATTCTTCCACCTGAACAATGCAGTGAACGGAACTGTGGGAGACAAGCCAGCTGTTCTCACAGAGCAGCCATCATGAAGACCAGGTATAAAATCTGTAACAGACTTCATTGTGTTTATGAAAGAAAGGGTAATCAAAACTAAAAATCAATCACTTCCTAAATACTTTCCTACATTGTATTACTTCTTCTGCTCTTTAGATTATGTGTATCTATTGCACCTGAAGGGTGGAAATATCACATGAGTCGGAAATGAGGCACATGCCTGTGGTCTCAGCATTTATGAGGCTGAGGCAAGAGGACCAACTGTTCAAGGTCCTCCTCAGCTACATAAACTGAGGCCAGCTGGGCTGTGTAAGAATCTGTCTCAGAAAAATAAAACAAATAAACAAATAAAACGACAACAACAACAAAAAAAAAAAACAACCCACCCTCCAAATGGCTGGTGAGAAGGCTTAGCAGGCAGAAGTGCTTGCCCAGAATTCACCTTAAACAAACACACAAAGGAGCTGGCTATGGCGGCACGCAGCTGGAACCCAGCAGTCGGTGGCAAGATGGGAGGCAGACACGGGAGAGTCACCTGGAGTTTCTGGAAAATTTTAAAACTTCCAAAAAGGAAAAGACTACTACATGAGAGCATGCTCTTCGGTAGGGACCTTACCTCTTCCCGTACCATCATCACGTTGGCAGGAAGAACTTACCTACACTACGTGTCAGCAGCCTGCTCTCCTTCTAGAATCATCTATTAAATATCTGCCAGCACATTGTTGACTCAGGAGAGTGCTGTAATTCCAGGTTAGTCCATGAACACACCCAGCGCACTCATTCTCTACCATCCTCCTGAAGATCCAAATCCAGAGTTACCTGTTTACACAACAGCACCTCAAGAATTAGGGGGAAAGGCATCTTTTCTCTCTCTCTCTCTCTCTCTCTCTCTCTCACACACACACACACACACACACACACACACACACACACACACACACACTTTTTCTAAACAAGGAAGCAATAAATAGTAAGTTATGTCTGAAAACTCTTAAGAATTGGGCTGGAGAGATGGCTCAGAGGTTAAGAGCACTGACTGCTCTTCCAGAGGTCCTGAGTTCAATTCCCAGCAACCACATGGTGGCTCACAACCATCTATAATGAGATCTGGTGCCCTCTTCTGGCCTACAGTCATACATGCTGTATACATAATAAATAAATAAATCTTAAAAAAAAAATCTTAAAAAAAAAAAAAAGAATTTCCACATTTGTGTTATCAGGTGTTTCTTAGCTTTTTTCCCCTTTTCCTTTGCAGCACAGGCTGGTCTCAAACTCACAGCAATCTTTCTGCCTCAGTATCCCAAGTGCTGTAACTAAATGCATGAGGGACCTCTGTGCTTCTATTTCATACATCAAATTCTTCATCCAGGGAGAATATCTGTTGCCCTGGCAACATAAACTGACCCCAAGAACAAACAAAGATGGACCAATTTGCACTGCCCACAGCCAGGAAGGGATCAAGCAGGCCCAGAGCAACCCCTGAAAATACAAAGGCCTGATTCACTAGCAAATGGCCTGGATGCCACTGGGTCATTTCAGACATATGGAGCACTTTACTCAAGTTACTTAAAAGAATACCAAAGTTGGATAGTGTGAAGATATTAAGGTATGTGTAGTGAGCCTTGCTGTACCAGCTTTTGTCTTTAATTTTGTAGTGTCTGCAAATACTCCAAACGGCTAAGCTGAGCTCTCTCGCTCTCGCTCTCTCTCTCTCTCTCTCTCTCTCTCTCTCTCTCTCTCTCTCTCTCTCTCTCTCCTCTCTCTCTCTCTCTCTCTCTCTCTCTCTCTCTCTCTCTCTCTCTCTCTCCCTCTCTCCCTCTCTCCCTCTCCCTCCCTCCTTCCTTTCTTTCTTTCTAGCTAGGGTGGGGGCAGGCACTCACATGATTATGTGTGTGCTCTAAGGAACATACATATTTCATGTTCTGAAAGGACATAAATCAAGACAGTTGGCCATGGGCTTGTTCTTTCCAGCAGAAAGGTACCAAACATTAGAACAACGCAGTCTCCGTGTCGGAGGAATTGTAATATAATTCTAGATTGAAGATTGAAGGACAACAATTTGCTGTACTTTCTGGTTTGCAGTTTGCAAAGATGATACAGCAGACTGAATGTCAATCACATACATTTCCACCGAGTACTGAGATTTGGACTTGTGTGTTTGTAACAGGGCATTCAAATTCATTCAGTATTTAATATCTGAATACAACTTAAAAACTCCATCATGCCATGGCTTTGCTAAGAAAGCTGCACAGCGACTTGACTGGTGGTGGCTTTGCTTGCATTGCCTGCTTTAACGACACTTTAACGAGCACAATGTGGAATAAGGTTACCAAAAAGGGGCGAAGAACATTCTTATTTTATACTTTATTTAAAATTGTAAAACGATAAACGGTTAACAGACAAATGAAAATTTGGTACCAATAGTTAGAGAATGTTTAAGATTTGACGATTCATAAGCACACAAATCCTTTCTCCCAAACATTTTAGTCTATGTAGTCAAAGTCTTCTGGAATTCCAAAGTTCTTATCAATTTTATTTTCTTCAAACCCAAATTTTCTTTTGGCCCAGGATTTTATTGCAAATATGTTATCTATAAAAAAAGATTAAAGATGTTTTTGAGAATTAAAAACACAATCATAAAGCATCTTAATCTAATTATTATCACAGTGCTTCCATCACTCTCGACTCTATTAAAATACGAAGCGGTTTGCTACTTAAGGATGCCAAAAGGGAGTAACGCAGACAGCAGTTTCCTTGAGTCTTGCCACATTCCTACCAGAGGCCAGGCTCCACTCCTCAGCAATCCCAGCTGCTCTTGCTCCCAGAGGGAGCACTTTCTCACCAGACCTTTGTCCTTCCCCTCCAGTAATGGCTTCCAGATAATCAGGACAGCCTGAGGGACTGGGCGAGAGGGCGGGAAAATGTTCTCTTTAAACTGACACAGAAACAGATGTGTCTTTGGTGTCCCGACGGGGAATCTGTATTCTACCACTGAAGAGAATGCACCTCCTTAAAGGAATTTATCCCAAAAAGGAACCCCAAATTGTATACGAAGATTTCCAGAGAAGGCTTTTCATCCCAGTGTAGTAACAACAAGGAGGTCAAGGCCCACTCAAGCATCAGTGATTGGCAGCAAGAAGGCAGGACAATACCACATGGAGAGGCAGAGCTGCCCCTGGGTTAAGAATGATGGTCTATATAAGTCTCATCTATTATATAATTTATAATTAAAATGCTTTCCACAAACACAAGAACAATGGCCTGAGATGTCCAAGTCTGTTAAGAGGACACTTTACTCGTGGTAAAAATGAGTAAAAGATTAAAACAAGTTCCTCCTAAGTGCCAGGGCTGTATCATGTCATTACCCCTTCTAGCCACCAGCCACACTACCTTAGAATGTTCTAGAGACAGAAACTTTAAAGATGATTGAGTTAAAATGAGGTCATTAAGGTAGACTATAACCAAATTTGATGGTTATCTTTATAATTTAGATATAATGAGAGAGGTCAGCAGCTGGTGAAGAAAGATGACAGGAAGTAAGAGGCAGCCATGTGCAAGGCAGGCAGTGGCCTTGAGGCAAACTCGACCCAGGCCTTCAGATTATCGACAATAGTCCTATCTCTTGTTGAAACTACTCTGTAATATATATACACACATATATTCTGCCTTCCTTCAAATCAATATATGCATTTAGCTTCCCTTAATAGACTAGTTCTGTGGAAGGATGATTCTAAGTATTAAATAAATAAAAATTTTGGAATTCAACTTTCTTTCTAGAGCGAATACTACTAACTCAAGAGGCAGACAGTACTGGACCCCAGCTGGAGAAAAGGGCATTGTTGGATGGGCTTTGAGTCTGGTATATATATGCTTTAATATGTTTTAATATTTATATTTTTTTAAAAAAAGAATAGTGTTAACAAAATGTCACTGTTTTTCTATGAATGAGTTCTAGAATGCCAACAGATATTTAAATAAAATTATTCTTTATAACAATCTAAAATGAATCTTCACTTTTCTTTTCTTTTTTCTTTCTTTCTTTTTTTTTTTTTTTTTTTTTTTTTTTTTGGTTTTTCGAGACAGGGTTTCTCTGTGTAGCTTTGCGCCTTTCCTGGAACTCACTCTGTAGTCCAGGCTGGCCTTGAATTCACAAAGATCCGCCTACCTCTGCCTCCCAAGTGCTGGGATTAAAGGTGTGCGCCACCACCGCCCGGCGAATCTTCACTTTTCATAATGTGAGAATGTTAAAACACCAGCATGAGGCAGTCCAGGATCTGCTGGACTTGTGTTTAGTTTTACAGTGTATGCAGTCAGGAAAGCCTGGCCAATTATAGCCCAGTACTTAGAGAGGTGAGACAGAAGACCAGTACTAGTGCAGTATAGATACTGCAGAATGTGCAGAATATGTGCCTTCAAGATGACACAGGAAGAAGCATCATTAATGCATTTTCAAACAATTCTAAAGTCATGTGTGTATCAGAGAAAAAAGACCTTCCAGGACAGGCTCCATGAATGTGGAAAGACTTCCAGGAAACAAGGACACACACAACAGAGGTGGCTTGTGAGAAGATACTGTGAACCTGGGTCAGAAAGAAGATGGGCACCAAGGAGGCTTTCAGCTGCTCTGAAGAGAGGAGTTTCCTGTTCACATCAAGGACAAGAAAACATCCAAAGACTGAAAACAAAAAAACCAACAAAACCGTACTGTGATATCTAAGGGTCAGTTCAAAGATGCTGACCAAGCCTTCCTCAGGCCATTGGAGATCTGCCTTAAGACAGTGCCATATATAATCCTGACAACACATTCCCTATCAAATAATTTTCCTATTGTACATAATTTTATAAGTCAACCAAGACTATTCTTTTAAAAGAAACAACCTTAAGACTTATCTATCAGTATTAATTCCTGGTGGTTCATATGCTTTTACACTAAACAGCAACAGAAGAGTTTTTGCAGTGAAGTCTCCACCTCATGCACTAAGATGCCTTTTGGTTCCTAGCACAGAAACTAAGTCACTAAGTCCCTACTACCTGAATGTATTAGGATGTAATTTGTTAAGTAAGATGTAAAGTATCACAAAACATTAATAAGATAGAGTTCATCTATATTTAAAACTCTTTTTTTTTCTTGTTGTTGCTGTTGCCTTTTTCAAGACAGGGTTACTCTGTGTAGCCCTGGCTGTCCCGGAACTTATTTTGTAGACCAAGCTGTCCTTGAACTCAAAGATCATCCTGCCTCTGCCTCCT
This sequence comes from Peromyscus maniculatus bairdii, assembly GCF_049852395.1. NCBI lineage: Eukaryota > Metazoa > Chordata > Mammalia > Rodentia > Cricetidae > Peromyscus > Peromyscus maniculatus. The sequence continues at coordinate 64,423,173 of NC_134857.1, forward strand.
GAGTGCTGGGATCAAAGGTGTGAGCCACCACCATGTGGCTGCAATCTCTCATTCTATAAACTAAAATGTTGACCTATTAAATAACAGCTATTCTTTTTAAAAATGTTACATATTTTGGTTTCAGGTTTTGTTTTTGTGGGATTTCTGTGTATGCAAATGTGTCTGTCTTTGTGTTTGAACATTTTCTTTGGCTCTTCTACTGCTTGTCTGTTTTGTCCTGTTCTGATCTATTTTACTTAATTTTGTTTTATTATTATTTTCTAGATACCTCTATGTATCCTAATGAGAGAGAGGAAGAAAGAGTGGATTTGGGTGGGTGGGGAAATAAGGAGGACCTGAGAGGAGTTGTTGGGGAGAGCATAATCAGATTATATTGTATTTTTGAAAAACCATTTTCAGCCAGGTGGTGGTGGTGGTGGACATCTTTAATCCCAGCACTCAGGAGGCAGAGACAGGCAGATCTCTGAGTTCAAGGCCAGCCTGGTCTCAGAGTGAGTTCTAGGACAGCCAGGGCTATACAGAGAAACTGTCTAAAAAACAAAATTAAAAAAACCAAAATGTATTTATTTTTATGTGTATGTGCATGTGCCTGCATGAATTTATTTAGACCACATGCATGCAGGAGCCTTTGGAGGCAGGCAAGTGTGCTGGATACTTTGGAACTGGCATCACAGGGGTCCTGAGCCTCCACGCAAGTGCTGGGAACTAAACCTGGGTCTTCTACAAGAGCAGTACTCTTAACTACTGAGCCATCTCTCCAATCTGGAGATTCATGGTTCTAGAAACATTTCAAGGACATTGTTAGGTAAAAATAAACCAGACTTTAGCTAACATCTATTTTTTTTTTTTTTTTTTGCTATAAATAACCCTGGTCTTTTTTATTGTTTTGAACCCAGGGAGGTTTTCTGAGGTGTAACTCACTTTATCTATCTTCATTTTTTTTTAACACATGCTTATGTGAAAAGAGCTAGCTGGAGCCTTAAGTGGGAATATTTTCCAAGTAGAGTCTCATTAGCCCAGGTTGACTGGGAAGGGATGTATGGTATAAGATGGCCTTGAATTTCTGTCCCTTCTGCCTCTATCTCAGATGCTGAGGTTGGACTATTCACTGCCATGCAGTTTGATTTGGTGCTGAGAATCAACCCTACTTTGTGCATGCTAAGCAGCCTGCTAACTGAGCTACATGCCGAGTCCAGGAAAGACAGTTCTGAACAGCTAATTCTGTTATCATAAAAACAACCCTTCCACGGGCTTTTCGAACTCTCAGGATTTTTTGTTTTTTGTTTTGTTTTGCAGCTAACCACAAAGGGAGAAAAATTTCTTACAACAGTTTTTCTATGATAATTTTGGAAGTTTATGATGAATTGGAAAACAACTTATAGTTGCTTACTTAACAACCAGAATTTACAGTGAACTGGGGAGCCAGAGAAAGGGGTGTAAATGTCTAAAATACCATGCTGAAGAGCTTTCAGACTCCTATTTAGTCCCCTCAAAGCGTGAGGCAGGCATTACTCCCAGAGAACCGAGGAGGAACAAGCTCAGAGAGGGTCAAAGGGTCACGGAGCAGACTCAGAGGCACTCACAGTGGCTTCCTTCTGCCCCACATCCTGTTGTTCCTACTGCTCACGTGTAGCTTCCCTGCCAACGACTGGAGGGAAATCATGAACGCGTTGTGGTGGCGGGAGGCCGAGCAGGTGTGTGTCACGGAGCACGGGTGAGGTCAGAGTCAGGCCTCACCTCCCCACGTGCATCTAACTTAGGTCCTCGGTTTGGTGGCTTTACTCCCCGACTCATCTCGGCCCCCGACCACCTTATCTTCAGTCCATACGGACACTTGCTTCATTTTCACACTCAGAATCTTGTACTTCTCAAACCTATATAATATCACATTTGTTATCACTGTTACTGTTAGCGCTTGGGGGAGATAAGGTCTGATGTGGCCTAGGTTAGTCTTAAACTCTACCTCGCCAAGACTGGCCTTCAACTCTTTTCCTGCCTCCAGCTCCTGAGTGGTGGGACTCCAGACACGTGTTACCACACCTCCCCCTGTATTTCTCACTTTCTTATCCTTCACTGACACAGTGTCTGCTCTTTTCTCTCGTTTTCTCTATTAAAGCAGTATTTTGTTTAGGAAACAAATTATAATAAATGAAATAAATAAATAACAGTTTTATAGGAGCCCAAGGGGAATTTCATTAATATTTTCTACTTATTTTATTGTAAAATGGATTAGGGGAAAATGAGGTTTAAGTTTTCTGTGAAATGTAGGCCTGGCCCAGCGGCAGGAAGCCTAACACACATGCCTGCTCTCCCAGAGGCTAACCCGAGACTCCACAGTCCCCTAAGTTCTCCCCACTCGGCTTCAGCCCTACACATACCTCCTCCCAGGGGAGCAGACAAACACCGGGAGGGGTCAGCCTCTCACGAGGTGGAGAAACTCAGTCACCACCATTTTATTACTAACGACTGGGAAACCTCAGAGCTATTCTCTGGCAGGTTTAGTATTATTAATCATACTTGCATAGAAATCACAACAACCATTACTAGCTTGTTCCTAAACTTAGGACATACATAATGCATTGTGAGAGAGCCGGCTTGGCACAGGATGCAATCTCACAAAGCACCCCAAGCTGACCTCACGCATGGTCCCCTGCCGCAGCCTCCCAAATGCTAAGCTTGTAGGCCTGTGCCAGCACACCTGGTGCCACAGTGCCCCACTAACTCACACTTCTTAGACTATCTTTGTGGTGTAGATCGGAAAAAGAAAGCAGGCTCACGGAGAAGAATCGCAAAGCCAGGCCTAATTGCGGTAGCGCAACGCGCTTGGCTCCGCTTCAACCTGAGGAACAAGGATCACATCTACCTTGAAACTCCCACAGGGTAAGGGGAGAGAGAACACACCACCCTCACTACAGGAGAGCAGCAGACAGCCCTCAAAGCACCTTAGCTGTTCTTGTCTCGAGAAGACATCCTGCAGGAGACCGTGGACGCCCAAAGGGATTATAAGCCCGAATACAGGAAACTGCAGGCTGCAGATACTTATCACCGGGAGGGCACTCTCCTGGCATGTGTGAAGCCTTGTGTTCAATCCCCAGTACCAAAGAGAAGCACAACTACATGGAGCTTCAAGCACACCCTTAGATATGTGAGTTCAGTGATCAGAACCTGGCTTAGGAAAAGTTAGACTGGGAGCTACTCCTGGCTTCGGAGAAATGCACTTTCGTAAAGATGATTCGGAAGCTGTGTGAGCACTGAACTGTCCATCACCGTGGAGCCTTGGTTACCACCCACTGGTGCCACTGCAGAACCTACCAGTCCATCGGTTGGCGGCTTCTTTGGCTACTTTATTTGCTTGACCTGGGGGGAAAAAAACCCCGGATAAAATGATATGCAGTTATTTATACATATAAAACTACCTCCAACCCTCTACAGATATTTACCAACATATTACAAATTACACATATACTAGAAATTACCATGAAAAAGCTCAAATAGTAGTATACCATTGTATTTTAAAAACCTATTCCAATGCTCAAGACAATTTTTGGTATTTGCAATTATATTAAGTAAACAGAAAATCAGTATGAACAACTTCCCTTTCTAAATGTCCATCACCACTGTACTTTGAAGTACAAGTTTATTTTATAGCTTCACTTATTTATTTGTGTGTGTAGGGGGGCACAGGACAGGTGTGAAGGCCAGAGGACACCTTACAGCTGTCGGCTGTCTCTTCCCACCAGGGAGTCAAGTCTGTGTCAAGCATTTTTAACCTCTGAGATACCTTGCCATTCCCTAAAGTACAGGTTTAAATGAGATTGATAAAACAATTTACTGGTAAAATAATTTACTCTATATATTCTTAGGTTACAATAAATCTAACTTTTAAAAATTTTAGAAAAAAAGCCAGGGTGGTTCATATCTTTAATCCCAGCACTTGTAAGGCAGAGGCAGGAAGATGTCTGTTAAGTTCAGGCCAGACTGGTCTATGTAGTGTGATCTAGGGCAGCCAGAGCTACACAGTGAGAGCCTGCCTCAAAAAAAAAAAAAAAAAAAAAAAAACTATTAGAAGCAAGAAAGTAATCCCACAGGAGAAAATAGTTATTTTAATTTATATGTTAAATATATATACAGGTGTGCCAATGCATGGCTGAACTTCAGCACACTAGAAGATGAAGCAGGAGGATCTCAAGTTTGAGGGTAGCATGGACTATATGGTGAGAATTTATCTCAAAACCAAACCAGGAAATTTAAAATAATGAATATACACTCCTACTAAGTGTATCTGTACAAGTATCTTTCAAGTCACTCTAGATAGACTGTTCATAGCAATGCCATGACCATAAACATCACTTATACTGATGACATCTTAGTTTGTTTTGGTTTGGTTTTTCGAGACAGGGTTTCTCTGTGTAACAGCCCTGGCTGCCCTGGAACTCACTTTGTAGACCAAGTCTGCTTCAAAGTCATGGAGATCCGCCCGCCTCTGCCTCCTGAATCCTGGGATTAAAGGAATGTACCACCAAGTCCAGCTGACAGTTATTTCTTTTAATTATTTATTTATTTTTATTTTATGTGCATTGATGTTCTGCCTACATGTATTATCTGCGTGAGGGTGTCAGATCCCCTGCAATTGGAATGACAAACAGTTGTGAGCTGCCATGTGGGTGCTGGGAATTGAACCTGGGTCCTCCAGAAGAGCAGCCAGTACTTTCAACCACTGAGCCATCTTTTCCAGCCCTGATAACATTTTTTTTTATGAAAACATTCGTTATATATGACGGATTTCACCCTATTAACTTGGTGGATTCATTAAACGGTTGTACAATCATCACCACTATCTTAATTCTAGAACATTCTTATCAACAATAGAAAATCATGTATGCCAAGCAGACATCCACAATCCCCATTCAGAAGCTCCTAACAACAAACATGTTCTCTTGTGTGTGGCTTCTCTCCACACACCAGTATTTTCAGGGTTCATCATAAATCAATGCCTACTATTTTATATAATAAACTACATTTTACAACTTGCTTGCCCATTTGTCTGCTGACAGACATTGGGCCATTTCTACTAATCCAAACAATAATTACATTGAACATATTTTCAATTCTCTTGAGTGTAAGTCTAGAAATAGAACTGATGACTCACGTGGTGTGCACTATTTTGAGGAATGGATAATTTTGGGGGGTTGATTTCTTGAAACAGGTTCTTACCTTAAGCTCCTAGCTCACTTGCCAATCTTCTTGCCTCTGCCTCCTAAGTGATAGGATTCTAAGTGTATGTCACCATGCCTGGCCTTTCATTTTCTTTTTTTTTTTTTCTTTTTTTTCTTTTTCCGAGACAGGGTTTCTCTGTGTAATTTTGGTACCTGTCCTGGACCTCACTCTGTAGACCAGGCTGGCCTTGAACTCACAGAGATCCACTTGGCTCTGTCTCCTGAGTGATGGGATTAAAGGCGTGCGCTACCACTGCCCGGCCTGGCCTTTACTTTTCAAAGTAGCTGTACCATTTTGTAATCCTACCAGCTATACAAGGGTTCCAATTTCTCCACATGCTCAGCAACACTTGTCTTTAAACACAAAACAAAACTGTAGTCATTTGGGGCTGGAGAGATGGCTCAAGAGTTAAGAGCATTGGCTGCTTTCTCAGAAGACCTGGGTTCAATTCCCAGCATTTGCATGGCGGCTCACAACCAATTATAACTCTAATCCAGGGAATCCAATGCCTTCTTCTGAAAGAAGGCACTGCATTTACATGATGCACAGAGATACACACAAGCTGAACACCCATACACATAAAAATTAAAAATAGAGAAAAATGTCATCCTAAGGAATGTGAAAAGACATCTCACTATAGCTCTAATCTAATGAGGAATGCTGTTTCCTTAGAAAAATGTTTAATCTGTTGACCATTTTAAGTTGAAATTTTGATCATTTTATTACCAAATTATAAGTTCTTTTTATATTTTGGATATAGCTTATCTGTCAAATACATTTTTCTCATTATATAAGTATCATTTTATAATCCTGATAGTTGAAAAAAGTTTTCAGTTTTGATGAAACTCAAATTATGTTTTCTTTTGTTTTAATGGCACACTAAAGTAAATGATGCCTAATGCAAGGAGAGAAAAACACACATCTATGGGTTTTTTTTTTTTTTGAGAGATGTAGCTTGAGCTCTCACATTTCGGTCTTTGGACCATTCAATTTCTGCTACGGTAAGCAGAGGAGTGCAGGCTAATTTATTACATGTGTAGATCTAATTGTGCCCAACAGCATTAAGAGATTTCTTTCTCAGCTGAATGATCTGAGAATTCTTAATCCTGATTACAATCAACCATGCTGACTTCTGGACTCTCACGGCCATTTCATTAATCTATGTCTCTCCTGACCCAATATCACACCCCTCCAATGGCTGGATATTTGCATTAAATTTTGGAATTAAAAAAATTAGTCTTCAATATTTTAAAAAAAATTGTTTATTTTGGGTCTCTTCTATTTCTATATGAACTTAAAGAATTTCTGAGAAATCAGCAGGTAGAACTATGATGGATTCTTCACTGAATATGTAAATTAATGTCTGGAGTATTTCCACCTTAACAATTTAAGTCTTTCACCCACTAACCTGGCATGTATTTCCACTTATTGGAATCTTTATTTTGTTTCAACAATGTTTCAGTTTTCAGGACACATCTTTCCCTTCTTTGTTTGATATTTTTATTCCTAGATCATTTGATTCGCATTGACGCTATGGAAAAACATGGATTTTCTTTCCTTAACTTCAGTTTCAATTTGTTCATTGTTAGCAATACAGAAATACAAATATACTTGGGCATGACGATGTAATCCCAGCATTTGGCAAGGCTGAGGCAGGAGGATCAATCGTTCAAGGTCAGCCTACACTACATAGCAAAACCCTATGCTCTAAGCAAACAAACAAAGAGAACGTGATTTTTAAAATAATGACATTCTGGTATGCAAACCTTCTGAAATTATTAGTCATAATAATTTTGGGGGGATGTTTACTTCCATTAATATAATTATTGTTGAAGATTTTTCAATTTGGGGAGTATTTATTTCCATGCATATAAATATTGCTGAAGATTTTCTATATAAATATAAAAATATATAATCTAAAGTCAACTAGCTTTACTTCATTGTTTTGTTTGTCGATTGGATGGTTGGTTTTTCTAGACAGGGTTTCACTGTGTAGCTCTGGCTGTCCTGGCACTCACTCTGTAGACCAGGCTGGCCTCAATTTCTGAAAAATCAGCAGGTATTTCCACTGCCTCTGCCTCCTAAGTGCCAGGACTAAAGGAGTGCACCACCACCACCACTTAGTTTTTCTTTCAAAGTGAGTATTTTGTTATTTCTTTTTCTTGACTGGCTAGAATTTCTAGTAAAATGTTGAACCTGTAATGAAAGTAGACCTCCATCCAAGAAGATGACCTCTTAGGTGGAGGAAGTTCATTTCCCAGTTCATTGAATACTTTTAATTAGGAAAGACTACTGAATTTTGTCCAAAAAAATGGCTTTTAACTGGGTGTGGTGGTACACACCTTTAGCCTATCATCCAGGAAGCAGAGACAGGGGAAATCTGTCAGCCAGAGGCCAGTCTCATCTACATAACAAGTTCTAGACCACCCAAAGATACACAGTGAGACCTTGTCTCAAAAATATAGAACTTTTTTTTTTCCATTTCTTTAGACAAATACTTGGTTACCCTTGTCCCACCAAGTTTTATTTTATAAATATCTTGTTACTGGATTTTTTTTTAATAGGTTATGTTGTCTCCTTGGATGAACAAACCTTGCATCCTTAAGATAATCCTTTTCGTACGCTGCTGGACTTGGTTTACTAATATTTCGTTGAGATTTTAACTCTATTCCTAAGTAATATGAATCTTAAATTTTCCTTTCTTGTTATCTTTGTCTAGCAGTGGTATCAGAATGATGCTGGGGTCAAGTGACACGAGAAGAAGTCTTCTCTACTTCTCAGCCGAAAAGAACAATTTAAAGGTTGGACAGAGTTCCATCACTGAAGACCAGGCTGTATCTATGCACGTCTGCTTAGTTCAAAGTGTTAAATCTTCTACAACCTGATGTTCTAGTTCATTTGACCTTTGGGGAGGGGGTGTTCAGGATTTAACCCAGGGCCACAGGCATGCTAAGCAGACAAGCCAACTACCCCCATTCCTCCTTCAACTGTTTATTCAAAGTATTGTCCTGTTTTTAAATACTAGAGTTTTCAAATTATTCAAATAATTACTGTTGATTTATCTATTTGTCTCTTTAATTCTTTAAGCTTTTGCTTTATGTATTTTATCATTCTCATATTAGTTGCATATATTAGTTACTTTTCTGTTGCTAGGATGAACCCCATGACCAAAGGTGACCTAAGGAGGAAGGGATTTTGGTTTACAGTTCAGGAAGAACCATTATGGTGGGGAGGCATGGCAGCACGCAGCAGGCATGGGAGAGGCATGGTGGCAGCAACAGGGAGCTGAGAACTCCCCTCTTCAAATACAAGCAGGAAGCAAAGAGCAATCAGAAAGGATGAAAAGCTTAACCTCTCAAAATGTGCCTCTGTGCAAACTTCCTCCAGGTAGGCTGCAGCTCCTACACCTCCCCAAACAGGAGCATCAGCCGGGAAACTGTCCAAATGCGGGAGCCTGTGGGCTCCACAGCTATGTATGTACAGAACTTGTATCTTCTGACCCTTCATCATAAACTGCACTTTCCACCCTAGTAATAACTCATCTCAGAGTCTATTTTCTTTGCTCTTAGTTTAGCTGCCATGACCCCTTTCAATTACTGTTTGCAAGTCTTCCTCCAGCCTTTTACTTTCGACATATTTTAGTCTTTAAATATGAGTCTCTTGTAGGTGGTATATAATTAGTTTACTTGTTTCCTTCAATTTTGGCCTTCCTAGCCTTTTAATTGGAAAACAAGCCATTTTCACTTAGTATAATTATGATATGATTTGCATGACATTTTGTCATTTCCCATGTGTGGTGGTTTGGGAGAGAAACGTCCCTCATAATCGCTCATATTTGAACACTTGGTCCCCAGCTGGCGGCGCTGTTTGAGGAGGTTGTGGAACCTTTAGAAGGTAGAGCCTTGCTGGAGGAAGTACATCACTGTGGGTGGGAGGGGGTGGGCTTTGGGAGTTACAGCCTCACCCCACTTCCATTTCATCGCTTTGTTTCTGTGTGTGCACTCGGCCAGGCTGCTGCCACGCCTCCCTCGCTATTATGGACTCTCCCGCTGGAACCACAAGCCAAGGTAAACTCTTTCACTCATAAGCTGTCTTTGGTCATGGTGTTCATCGTAGCAACAGAAAGGAACTAATGCACTATGTCAAATGTCCCTTTTGTCCTTCAATTTTTCCAAAAATAATGTTTGTGTTAAGAAGAGTTATTTAAAGTTTCTCTGTCTTTCTCCCTCCTTTCCTCAAATTTCTGCACTCTAAAATAGCAAGGAAAACTGAGAATGAAACTCAGGTTTTTGCATGCCAGGAAAATATGAAAGAAATGTCACCCCTCCCCTGCTGTTTCTTGTACCATGTATTTTGGGAGTGGTTTTGTTATCTTTTGGTGACTATCCTGAGGACTGCCACTAATGTCTGAATTTATAACATTCTATTCAGATAAATACAGAAAATTCAGATAAATATCAACTTAATTTCCAAAGAAAGTTCTCTCCGCTATAGAACACCATTTCCACCCTCCAAATAATGCTAGTTCCGCCACAGACTGCATCTTCTATACACGTGGTTGTTTACAGACACTGCTGCTTTATACAGCTGTCTCCTAAATCAGAAAAGTAAACAGACAAAAACTATGTCTATTGTCTATTTACTTAACCAATAGCCTTCACTGCTGATTTAATTCTTCATATTGACCAAACTATGTTCCAGTGTCAAGTGTAAGCTAGTAGTTGTTCACTTGAGGATCTTTTATTTTGCCTGTTATTATCCCTGGATATAGAAATCTTGATTGACAGTTTTCCTTCAGTATTTTGAATATGTCCTCCTCCGTTGCTTTTGGCTTCTATATTTTCTAAATAGAAACAAGCAGTTAATTTTAGTGAAGATCGCTGATTGTGATGACTTGTTTCTTTCTTGCTACTTTCCAAATTGTCCTTAATTAGGACAATTTGATCATAATGTTCTACAGGTCTCAGGATCTGGACACATTTCCTTGTTGGTTCTTCCTAGGCTCAGGACATGTCTACTGAACTACCTTCCATCCCGTTGGTTCTTCCTAGACTTAGAACATGTCTACTGAACTACCTTCCATCCCGTTGGTTCTTCCTAGACTTAGAACATGTCTACTGAACTACCTTCCATCCCGTTGGTTCTTCCTAGACTTAGAACATGTCTACTGAACTACCTTCCATCCTGTTGGTTCTTTCTTCAGCTGGCTCCAAACTCTGCTTAACCACTCTGACTTCACTTCTGTTGTTGCGGTTTTAAACTCCAGATTCCTACTTGGCTCTTCTGGCCTGATTTCTATTTCTTCATTAACATTATCTACTCTGTGAACTATCCTTAGGCCTGCCTTTATTTTTTTGGACATGCCTCTTTTGGTGACCATGTTGTTTTAAAACAGTTCAATAAAATTTTTGTCTAATAAGCCCAACAGTGCTTCTTCAGAACAGTGTCTACTGAGCACTTTAGTCGTGGCTTGTAGGGTACATTTTCTTGTTTCTTTGCATGTCTTACAATTTTTTTTTAATACAAAACTGCACATTTAAAATATAATGTGGCAGCCAGGCAGTGGTGGTAGTGCACATGCCTTTAATTCTAGGAGGCAGGAGGCAAGTGAATCTCTGAGTTCAAGGACAGAACTACTGATCTACACAGCGAGTTCCAGGACAGCCAGGGCTACATAGAAAAACCCTGCTTCAACCCCCCCACCCCCCCAAAAAAAGAAAAACAAAAAACAAAAAACAAAAACCCCAGGGTTTAAGTTGCCTAGGCTGGTCTTGAACTTTCAATCTTTATGCCTCTGCCTCCTAAATAACTGAGATTATAGGCATGTGTCACCAAGCCTGGCTTACTTTCAAGTATTTTTGTGAGAATTCAGTTTCTACCACTAGTTTTATCTAGTCTTGTTCAAGTAATAGTTAAAGTGGCTAAAAATAGTATTATAGAAAACGATTGCTTTGACTTCTCACTTCCCCAGTTATTTACAATTAAACTTGTTAATAAATCAATCATCACATTGAAATGATGAACTACAAATATTTCCTGCAGGCACTATTTTAAGAAAGAGAAAATATATAAGCATGTCCATGTGAACTATTATCAGGAAAGTGTGTTCCACATGGATCATGGACAGCCAGGATAAGCCCAAGTGTTGTAATGTGGCTATGAGAGCTTGCTATTAAGAGCTAAATCCTATTAAAATCAATTTATAAAACACATAATCCTTTAATCCAATTCTTCCTACCCTAACTTGATAGCTGAAATCCTATGAAAATCTTCATTATAAAAAAGCACATTAGTATTTGGGGTTAGAGGTTAGAACCTAGTAAAGTTATTTAAATTTAATGATAAGGAGATTTCTGACATCAGCTACTAACAATGTTAAGTTCTTAGATCTGTGGAATTTGTAGTTTTCACTGAAATTTTCAGGACTGATTTACTGCACCTGCTGCATGGGAGGAGGAGGGGCTGGGCAGTGGTCAGAGTTCAATCTGCTCCATAAAAATTCAAAAACAATTGTTTTTACAGATATTTTCGTGGTCCAGCAAGCACCCTGCTCCTTTCTGAGTCCAGTCACACACATGTTAGGCTAGGGTGTCCTCAGATCATGGGTGCCAGTTTAATATTTAACTTTTCTCTTTGCTATGTCTTCAAATACACTAATTTGTTCTTTGGCAAAAAGTAATCTGCTATTAATCCAGTGTAATTCTCATGTCAAAAAGAACGGATGTAGGTCTCTTTGCTATCTTTCATACTGCCTCTTCAGTTTCCAGCTTATGGACAACTCTAAGCATTCTAATGCTCTGCCCTGCTGGTTCTGCTCTGGTCCAGCACTGACAGACAGATTACTGTTTGCTCTGTGTGACATTTTCCTAGTCTCTGCACAACTGGCATATCGGCCTACATTCCAAACACACACACTCACTCACTCACTCATTCACTCTTTCTCTCTCTCTCTCATTTATATTTAGGGTTCACAGACTTTATTAGTTCAACAATAGACAGGGAAGGGAACATGCTAACTATCACTCCTAGAGCATCATTCACAGACAGGAAAACCACCCTTCGAAAGCAAAACATACATTTTTTTGCTAGGTGATTTTGGATTTTTATAAGTATTCCTAAACTTGTTGCAGGACATGCTAAGTAACCTGGCAATAGTTTGATGTTTTGTGATAGCTAGAAGTAATGTCAGTAAAGGTCACTTGTCCAAGGAACCACCTGGAGGAGTACCAGGAGAATTACAAAGTAGAAAATCTTAACTCCTCGCTGAGGAGGGCTAACACTTACAGCTCCTGAATAGAGAAAAGAATGGAAGAGAAGTAAACGTGGGGCCACAGGGGCTATCTCGTGAGACCTTACTCAGGAGCAGAGAACCTGAGCTTGCTGTACCCAGCAGGGCTGCACAAGGAGATGATCTGGCCACAGGCGGGTTTACCAGGTGTTTGGAAGGGTCTGCACTTGGCTGTATGGTGTGCTTTGATCTTGCAAGGGGGAGGTTTTTTGCCTCTCCCCGGGGCATATTATAAAAAGTCCTTTTGAATAAAGGACGAGGCTGGTGGGTACTGACCCAGGCCCTCCTGAGACTATCCTGTGTTTCTGTCTTTCTTCTCATCGTCTACGTCTATCTTTCTATCATTTCTTATCCCTCTCTCCTCCACCTAAGAACCCTTCAAAAGGTGGGTGCTGGACTCCTACAAGCAAAGAAGTGCTGCTCCAAGGAAAAGTGGCAGAATTACTGAACACAGGCTTGCTAGTGCTGTTCTCTAGAATCTAAAAATTTTACAAAGACTTTCACGAAGAGATGGAAGTAGAACTCTCTGAGACAGTCAATCTCTGCAAATTCAGTGTTTGGGAGACATGTTTGGCCACAGATTTTTTTTTTTTTTTATCACCATCCTGTGGAACAAAGTGCTTAGCTACATCTGGCACTACAATAGCTACTTCATCATCAGAGAACAGGAGAAAAAGGAGGCAGCATCTACCAGCAAGCTAGGCCTGCTTATTATCCGGTCTCAGAAGTGAAAGGCTGCTTGTTCAAGATGTCAGCTGTGTGGTGAGCCTAATGGTCCTCAAGAGCTTCACAGACATGCTTCTTCCCTAGGCTCAACACTCAGGTGAGTTGCTTTCAGGACCATCATGCATGTACCTTCCAGCAGTTCCTGAAAAGCTTTTGTTTTCCCAGAAAGAAAATGTGACCCTCACGCTCTCTGACCAGGTCTGCTCCTATCTGACTGCAGTTTTCTGATCTAACAGCTTTCCCTATGGCAGCACTTTTTTGCTTAGCTGATGTATTTCCTTTGTGTTTACAATCTGTACCCCTTAGTCATAGTCAATAAATATCTTCCACGTGGTCACCACTGTATGTTCATAGGTGTTTCCTTGGGCAGGTGACCCAGACTGTGCTGAAATCCCAGCATTCCAGAGGCCTCAGAGGCAAGGGGATTTCTAGCTTACAGCCAGCCTGGGCTACATAGAGAGATCTTTTTCTCAAAAGACAACACACATGCACATGTGCGTGCTAGGCCACCTTAATTGTAATCCAACTATGCTCAGGCTACTTCTAAAGTACCAAGTAGTCCCAGGTTTGTCACAGTCTCAGTCATGTGCTATGTCACATCTTTAAAAAGATACACTTGGTAAAGTTTGCCCTAAACAAAAGTAAGCTAAAATAGAAAAAATATGGAAAAAGTTATACATATTTTCCCAAACAGTTAAATGTTGTGTCTTTATAATATGCTTTTTAAAATTCTGTAAGTGTTCTAATTTTAGGTTTCTATAAATACATAAATAATACCAAGTTCTGAAGATTCTGTGTTAAAACTGAAGGAAGGCAGACAAGGGGGCTCAGTGGGTAAAGGGTCTTGCCGCCGAGCTCGACTGCCTGAGTCAGATCCCCGGAATCCACATGGTGAAAGGAGAGAGCCAGCTGCTGTAAGCTGTCCTCTGCCCTCCACACACAAGGGAGAAAATCACCGGGGTACACTCATAAGGCAAGCGCTGGTATTTACAATATCCTTTTCTTAGAAGGTAATGGTCGATTTCTTCACAGACTGGAGGTGGCTAAGACCAAACTGCTCTTTCTCTGGCCTCTCAGTTTCCTGACTATCTTAGGCCTCGACTGTTCCATCCCCTTAACTGCCTTCCTTCTGAAAGGCTTTCTGTGCCAAGCTGTGAGCACTCAAGGCTGGACTGTGAGCCTCCTTAGTAGCAACTGTGAGCAGTGTCTTTGTTAGACCACAGAGTGAGCAGCCGCACTGAAGCCATCTTAAAGGAGAGTGTACGTGTGTAAACACACACTCACACACACGGGGGGGGGGGGGGGGAGGGAGATATGATGGTTTCCAGGCAACTAGACACGCCCAGTCTCGTTTCAAAATTAAGATGTTCAATGGTGATAAGAACTTACGTATCTCTTCCACAACTTGTGGATCACATTCTCTGTATTTTTCAACTTCTGCCTTAAGTTGATCCCTTTGGTTCCGAAATGAAGAAAGTTCTTTTACAAGCATGGCTCGTTCTTCCTGGACATAAAGGATTTTTTGTACAATTAGGCCAAATAATGTAGCAGGCTTTCCTGGACCACCAGCCCCCAAATCATGACACAGAAACTTACTATTAATTATAAATGCTCGACCTCAGCTTGGGTTGTCTCTAGCCAGCCTTTTAACTTAAATTAACTTACTTCTATTCATCTATGTGCTACCTGAGGCTCATTTACCTCATCTACGTACATATGTCCATCTTGTTTTCCTGCTTCCCCCGTGTCTGTCTGTCTGTCTGTCTGTCTGTCTGTCTGCCAGCTAGCTGGCTCCCCTTTTCTCTCTGCCCACCAGCCCTGCCTGTTCATCCTCTGCCTAGCTATTGACTGTTCAGCTTTTTTTTTTTTTTTTTTAAGATTTATTTATTTATTATGTATACAGTGTTCTGTCTGCACACATCCCTGCAGGCCAGAAGAGGGCACCAGATCTCATTACAGATGGTTGTGAGCCACCATGTGGTTGCTGGGAATTGAACTCAAGACCTTTGGAAGAACAGTCAGTGCTCTTAACCTCTGAGCCATCTCTCCAGCACCGACTGTTCAGCTTTTTATCAGAC
This sequence comes from Peromyscus maniculatus bairdii, assembly GCF_049852395.1. NCBI lineage: Eukaryota > Metazoa > Chordata > Mammalia > Rodentia > Cricetidae > Peromyscus > Peromyscus maniculatus. The sequence goes on from NC_134857.1 coordinate 64,438,482, forward strand.
CAATCAGGTGCCTTAGGCAGGCAAGGTAAAGCAGCAACACATCTTTTTTTTTTTTTTTTTTTTTTTTTTTTTATGAAGAATCGTGTTTAATTTGACTTAACCAATAAATTCAGTGGATTATAACAGTTACAATATTTTGAACTATTCATTATTTTCTTTCAATTTCATTCTCTTTTCCCTTCATAAACTGACAAGTCAAGAAAACTAAATTTCCCTCAGACTAGTTTTCACCATTGTTCTGGATCTGATTAAAGCTTTACTAATCCAAAACAATTGCACAATATTTGACAGAAGAGATGAGCTGGCATGAGAGTGAAATGGGTCACAGAGCACCAGCCTGCTCATGTGGTGGGATGGCCAGGAGCTGGAAGTGGCCATGTGTAGCTGGAGTTTTCCTGCCTGGCCCACAGTCAGGACAAATCTTCGTCACCTACCAGTCCCACAGCCCCGCAGCAACACATCTTTACAAATGCAGTATAAACAGTGCAACACATCTTTACATAGTTTTCTTTACAAATATTCTATTCCACAACATATCTCATGTGTAATAAAGTAATAAGCTCTGTAAAGCACTAATGTATTTGACATGATATATTTATACGGTCAACTCCCAGTATCCATGGGTTCTGCATCTGCAGATTCAATCATCTACATATCAAAAAATACTAAAAAAGAAAAACATATACACCTGTACTAAATATGTACAGAAATTTCCCTCAGTGTCAGTCTCTGAAATTTACAACAGAAAAAATGTTTACAGAGCATTTCTGTTGTAGTAGGAATTATATGTATCTAGAGATTGTTTAAAATTATGAGGATTATATAAGCTATATGCAACTATTATGCCATTTTATAGACATATATTACAATTATATGTAAGTATATATTTTACATATATATTATATATATAGAAATATATAATTGGCAATTTTCATTCATGTACTGTATGTGTGGAGCTTCCATCCTGAGGGTCCTAGGAGGTGAACTCAGGCTGTCAGGTTTGGCAACAAGCACCTTTACCTGGTGAGCCCTCATGGATCCAACTTAAAGACGGGACTTGAGCATCCAGATTTTAGTACCTCACAAGGTCTTGGTGCCAATCCCTCAGTGGACACACCTCAGTATACACACAAATATGCACAATGTAAGAAGAAGCCTAATTCCCATCCTTCTCTGAAATCTCAAATGCCTTTCCTGTATACTGAATAATGAAATAAGAATAAATATGTAGAATGCAACAGTCATATAGGCAAGAATAGATGGTTACACCTGGATGAACTCAAGGATGATAATGTCACCACAGATCAGAGGAAAGTGTGCACTGCTTTTGGGGTAACTTCATGGCTTGGGCTTGTGCATGGGAGCCACAGTTTCTGGCAACATTAATCATTGAACAATTATGCTTCAAAAGGTGTGTGAAAAAATGTTCTAGATTTTTTTCAACTTTAAATGATTAACCTTTATAAATATTTAAAGGGATCAGAAATGGCCTCCTGCCATTTTTCTTTCAAGGTGAATCAAATAAGGCTTTTAAATAGCATAAGCCAGCAGGCACCCTTTGGCATTTTAGACAGAGCCCTCATCAACACAGAGATGTCACAGTGCTATGACTATGACTGACATTTGTGAAACCTAGAAAATAACTCATACAAAATCAAATGCTGGTAAAGACTCTCAGATAAATACAAGGCAAAAATCAAAGTTCAAGAGGCCTGAATGGGGCTGGCCTACGGCTTCCCTGCAACCCTGTACTTTCTATTTGTACTCTGGTTTTGGTTTTGCTGTTGTTCTTGCTGTCTAGAGAGTGTTATGTTCTAGAGCAGACAAGCCCAACAAAGCACTGTATGATGGGAACAACCTAATTCTGCACATTCCAGTACAGGGTCATTAATCATATGTACATGCAATATGGTAGTTAAGGCTGAAAAACTAAACTATATATGATTTAAATGTAAATGGGTGCATATAGTTAGTAAATGCCATATTGACACAGCTCAGAGAAATTTGAGGCTAACTAGAATGTGCCAGAATGGTTACTACTTGTAGTGATCTATCGTGTACACTAATAAAATTTGCCTGAAGATCAGAGAGACAAAGGAACAAGCCACTGCCATGTCTTACTTCGCCAACTCCACAAATCCTCTGTATGTCTCTGAGTTCTCAGCTGAAAGGCTTCAGCCAAAAGAGCTTCTAGCTGAAAGAGACGCTTCTGCTGAAAAGCCTTAGTTCCTGTATACTCACGCTTTATATACCTTTCTCCGCCCACCATAAAACTTCCTTCTTAGTGCTGTGATTAAAGGCGTGTGACTTCCCAAGCAAAGGCATGAAATCTCAAATGCTGGGATTAAAGGCATGTGATTCCTAAGTATTGGGATTCAAGGTGTGTGTCACCATTGCCTGGCTCTGTTTCTCTCCTAGACTGAGTCAATCTCATGTAGTCCAGGGTGGCTTTGAACTCACAGAGATCCAGACAGATCTCTGCCTCCTGAGTGCTAGGATTAAAGGTGTGTGTGCCACCACTGCCTGGCTTCTGTGTTTAATCTAGTGGCTTGTTCTGTTCTCTGATCTTCAGACAAATTTTATTAGGGTACACAATATACCACAACTACTTGCTGTCTACACCCAGATTAAACATGCTTCGGTGGAAGAAAGAGGAGGAGAAAAAGCTAGGGAAGACAGGAGAAGCAAAGGGGTGAAGGTCTGTGTGAGCTCAGCGGTAAAATCTCTGCCATGGTATTTAATGTCTTCATGCTGCTAGTTCCTCAAGTACAAAACTGCAGTCACTTCTCATATTGCTGGCATGCAAAATGGACTTAAAAAGTTCCTGACAATGTCCTGGTGTTAGGACTTCTTCAGCAGCTTTTCCGTTGCTGATCCCTAACAGACAGGGGGTGGGTACTTCTGAAAACTGCTGCTAAGACTTCCTTAGGAGCCTTTCTGATTATACACCTTCTGCTGGCTGAAAGCTCCATCGTGGTGTGATGGTAGGCTCCTCTCCACCCACAGCTGCATTGGCTAAGTGGATTGACTCATACTCAGTTTCTAGACATGCTAATGCCACTATTCATTGATGGTGCTTCTATCAACTACAGAAGTTAGAACAGGTTTGGGTGATACCTGGAGCTTCCCTTCTCTTAAATGGTTTACAGAAATCACCATCTTCTAATTCCTATCTGTGACTGTGCTGGAAACTAACATAAAAGAATAAATTTGAAGTAAACGTGGAAGCACAAACTCCCTGTAAACCTGTGACACGGTCCTTCTGCAGTGTAACATTCTCAGATTGCTTCCTTTCACAGTCAAGTGACAGAAACTGAGGCCGAGGTTGAGTGTCTAGCGTCCGTGCTGATCTTCAATGTTAAAATCAAGAGGTTTTGCTCAGTTGTCTGTCGTCCTTTTCTTCCCAGTGGTCGAGTGCTTGCCTAGCATGCACAAAGCCCTGGCTCCCAATTCTAGTATCACAAGAAGGAAAGAAATAGACCCTGCCTCTCTGCCCCCATCTCCAGCAGATCAAGCAGATCTCCTACAGCCTCCCCAAGCCTTACCCCCAACGCCATCCCTTTGTCATAGCAACCAACTTCTGTAGGCACTTCCTGGGAACCTGCCTGCCACATCAGCTAGGAAAGCAGGTAGGCAATCTTCAGAACTTTACTCTCTCTCCTCTCTCCAAATCCAATCCCCCAGTCTAGTATCCCCAGCTCTGGAGCAGACCACCTGCTGTAGCCTCCTCTTCCTCTCTGCCCCCATCTCTAGATCACACAAACCTTCTCCTACAGGCGGCCACACTGCCCTCCTCCCCACATCCTTTTGTCTGAGCCCCCAACTCTAGCAGGCAATTTCTGGAAACCCAACAGACTACCAGCTTTGACCTCTCCTCCCTCTCTGCACCCATTCCCAGGGGACTAAGCAGATCCTAGAGGCACAGCCTGTATTCCTCCCTCAGTGACCCCCACCAGCGACCTCCTAGCCTTCAATCCCACTTCTAGCCCAGCTCCACCCTAAAAACCTCCTAGCCTTCAATCCCACTTCTAGCCCAGCTCCACCCTAAGTGTCAGGTTCCAATATCAAGAAACACATTCTAAAGGGAATCGCCAATGGCCATACCTGTCAAGATCTCAGAAGCATTCCCTACAAGGCAACACACAGCCACCACACTCTCCTAAGAACCACAGAGGGTAATAGAAACCAGGGAACCAAATATTCACCAACAAAGACAAGACCAGATATCAGCACCTAGAATTACAACTTTCCCAATCCCAGATGCCGAAATGCCGGTGTAAAAACACAACAACAGCCAGGACAACTAGAGCCCAGTAACCCTACCATAACAGCCATGAGAAATGCAGTGTAGCTGAAGCATAAGACAAGGACTTCAAAATAGCCTTGATGAATATGTTAGAGGTTCTCAGAGAGGAAATTAATAATCCATTAAAGAAATCGATGGAAACACAAGCAGTGGGACGAAAGAAGAAAGCAGTCCAAGAACTGTAGGTGGAAACAGAATCAATAAAGAAAACCCAGTTTTCTGAGGGAAAACTGGAAATGAAAAATTTAGAAATTCAGACAGGATCCTCAGAGGCAAACATCACCAAAAGAATACAAGAGATGGAAGAGAGAATCTCAGGCATTGAAGACAAGATAGAAGAAATGGATAGACCAGTCAAAGAAAATGTTAAATCTAAAAAATCCAGGCACAAAAGATCCAGGACATCTGGGACACTGTGAAAAGACCTAATCTATGAATATCAGGAATACAGGGAAAAGAAGAAGCCCAAAGCAAAGGTACAGTAAATATTTTCAACAAACTCATAGAAGAAAACGTCCCCAATCTAAAGAAGGTGGTACCTATCAAGGTGCAAGAAACATATAAAACTCCAAACAGACTGGACCAGAAAAGAAATTCTTCACATCACATAATAATCAAAACACTAACCACATAGAGCAAAGAAGGAGCATTAAAAGGCCAAATAACATATAAAGGCAGACCTATTAGATTAACACCTCACTTCTCAAGGGAGACTAAAAGCCAGAAGGGGCTAGGGAGACTCTGAGATTCTCAGATGCCACTCCAAAACTTTCCATCATAATAGGTGGAGAAAAAAAGTGATTCCATGACAAGATCAAATTTAAGCAGTTATTTATCTATAAACCTAGCCCTACAGAAGGCACTAGACAGTGGTTCTCAACCTTCCTAATACTGCGACCCTTTAAAACAGTCCCTCATGTTGTGGTGACCCCAACCATAAAATTATTTTTGTTGCTACTTCATAACTATAATTTTGCTACTGTTATGAATCATAATGTAAATATCTGTGCTTTCTGATGGTCTTAGGTGACCCTGTGAAAGGGTTGTTCAACTCCCCCAAAGAGGTTGCAGCACACAGGCTAAGAACCACTGTGCTGGAGGGAAAACTTCAACCTGAAGAGGCTAATGACACCCAAGAAAACACAAGGAATAAATAATATCAGACCAGCAAATCAAAAGAAGGGAAAGAAAAGACAACCAACAATAAAATAACAGGAATCACCAAACACTGCTCATTGATAAGTCTTAACATCAATGGTCTCAATTCCCCAGGAAAAAAGACACATTGACAAAATGGATCCGAAAACAGGATCCATGCTTTGGTTGCATCCAAGAAACACCCATTAACATCAAGGACAGAATTCATTTCTAGGTAAAATGATGGAAAAAGATATCCCAAGAAAATGGATCTAAGAAGCAAGCCAGTATAGCCACTATATCTGACAAAACTGACCTCAAACCAAAACTAATCAGAAGAGATAGGGAAGGACACACATACTCAAAAGAAAAATCAACACAGAGGATAGTGCAGTTCTTAACATCTATGCACCAAACACATGAGCACCCAAATTCATAAAAGAAACACAACTACAGCTTAAATCACATATTGGCCTCACATAGTGATAGTGTACACAGCCCCTTGGATTTTAGTTAATTCCAGATATAGTCAAGTTCACAACCAAGAACAGCTATCATAAGTCTACCCCTTGTCAGCTTGACACACAACCATATCTCTTTATGTATGCTTAATTTCCAAATGCAAACAATAACCAAGACACAATTATGCCTAACATGATATAACTATCCCACATACAATCGCAATTGCACTATATATTTCATCAGATAACATACAACCACAAACACATCATAAATTTAGAATGGGTGGAAATGGACATCATTTCAGTATCTCAGACTTAAATATGATAATCACTGATATTCTCTTAATTGATGTTATATCACATGATAAAGAAATCGAGGAAAGAAAACACAAATATCTGTACAAACACATTCTTAACAATTACAACAGAAACACTTATGTCAATTATAATCCTCATTTCTGCAACTGGTCACGTGACCTTAGCTGGTATTTATAACTACCTTCCTCTGCTACCACTGTCCGTCCTCTACCCTCAGCAAGCACCTCAGCAGGTCTTGGCTCTTTTCCTGGAGGAGTGACTCACATCCTCATTCCTCAAGAGTCTGTGCCCTTGGTCATCCTGCCTGGATTAAGATGTGGTACTATAATCACCAGACATAATTAACACCAAGAGATGATCCAAGGATCCCTGCACTCCAAACATAATCTTTCTCACCTCCATTGTGAAGCAATCCAATTTCCCCTCTTAACACTGTTATTCCTTTCTTAGCCTGTTGACTTAAGGGCAGCAGAAGCCCAAAGTGGCCAGGTGGACGTCTGAACTTCCACTTCAATGGATGTTTGTTGTGGCTCTCTGCAAGAGCACTCCCCACTCTGGAACCAAAACGTCCCGGCCAGCAGAACTGAAGGTCATGGGAATAGGACACAAAAATTGTCCTAGTGGGTTACTGGGGTGATTATGAATGGAACTATTCCCCTTTCCACCCCTTGATTCCTGGACCCATGGATCCTGTACCATATACTGGACAGCGATTCAAAGCATATGCTACTGCCTTCTGGAGAACCTGCCCCAGCCCTCCAGGCTGCTGCCGCCTAACTGGCGCTGTGACTGTGTCTTTGAAAGGCATTCCATCTTTCTCTAAGGCCAGCTGCATGGTGAGAACATGGTAACACCAGTGGACTCCACCATCACGGGCCCACTGTTGCCCTTCTCTGACCGTGAACTGAGTTCCCTGGTCAGAAGCAACACTGTGTGAAATAACACCATGTCGGTGGATCAGGCATTCTGTAAGGTACAGGCGGTAGTTTTAGTAGAAACATTACATGCGGGAAAGGCAAATCTATAACTAGAGTAAGGATAAACTGTTGTCCTTTTCATAGAGAAAGTGGTCCAATGTGATATTTTGTGGAAGAGACAGATGATCAAGATCCCTTCTAAGTTATGACACAGGGCTGGAGAGTTTATATATCCTTGAGGTAAAACTATAAAGGTATACTGCTGGGCTTTCCAACTGAAAACAAATTTCTTCTGGTGGTCTTTATCAACAGAAAAGGAAAAGGCATTTGCTAGATCAATAAATGCATACCATGTGTGAAGAGATGCGCTAATCTGCTCAAGAAAAGACACCATTTCTGGTATAGCAGCAGCAATTGGAGTCACTACTTGATTAAGTTTTCAACAGTCAACTGTCATTCTCCATGATCTATCTGTCTTCTTCACTGCCCATATAGGATGGCTAAAGGGAGATGTGATGGGAACCATGACCCCAACATCTTTCAAGTCCTTGATGGTGGCACTAATTTCTGCAACTCCTCCTGGGATGCGATATTGTTTTTTGTTCACTATTTTCCTTGGCACAAGCAACTCTGAAGGCTTCCATTTGGCCTTTCCAACCATAATAGCCCTCACACCACAGGCCAAGGAACCAATGTGGGAATTTTAAGTGTATCTTTCCCCATTACACATTCTGGGGCTGGGAAAATAACCACAGGATGAGTTCAGGGACCTAACAGACCTATGAGCTGGACTTCAGCACAAACTCCATTAATCACCTGACCTCCATGAGCCCTTACTTTAACCACAGGGCCACAATACTTCTTGGGGTCTCCCCCAAGAATCAGTGCAATTCAGATCCATTATCCAATAGACCCCAGGAAGTCTGATTGTTTCCTTTTCCCCAATGCACAGTTACCCTTGTAAAAGGCCGCAGGCCCCTCTGGGGAGGACTGGGGAAGGCTAACAGTAAAACTCAGGTATTTTATCAACGCCTTTCCTCAGGGGAGCCTGGCCACCCCTTCATTCAAGGGATTCTGGGTCTGCAAACTGGCTTATACCTGGAAATTGATTCACAGGCTGAGATTCCCTTTTGCCACAATGCAATGTAGCCTTGTTTTTTGTTGCTTTTTTTTTTCATTTGTTGGAGAATTTTCTACTTATATAGCTCAAACAAAAATGCAATATACTTTTTATCTAGATCATGCCTGAAAACACCATGATTGATTATCCAGTACCAAAGGTCTATTTGAGTCATGCAAGCTTAAAAATCACTTTGCCCATGCTGCCCATTATGGGTCAGGCCATTATGGACATTGCTTTGCCTGGGTTGCCCACTACAATAACTACAATCACCGTGCCTTTGGCAATTCAGTGCTGCTACCTGGCCCCTGCTACTTTGGGGCCCAATTAAACCCACTGAATTTAATTCATCCAACTGAGCAACGGCATTTCCAACCCTAAAGTCTGACACAAGGAAGAGGGCAACAACAAAGCTCATCAGATGTGCTGGTGCCCCTCACCATTTTGTGTCGTACAGGATTCATGAAGGGAATGTCCTCTTGGTCTTCCCATAGTGGAAGATAGGTTTGACACAGTGCACTCATTCTTGCATTGCAATTTCCCTGAGTCTTAAAATCCTGTCATCGACTCTAAGCCAAGGGATAACAGGCACCTCCAATTTCCTTTTCAGTAGGCCATCTTTTGACAAACGTTTCAGCCAACCACTCAAACAAACTTTTGACACATTTTTTTTGATGGAGAATGTACCCTAAACCTAGACTCTCCACTCAGTGAGCCCATGGCAATACACTCAGCCAGATCCAGTTTTATGCTCCTTCTACCATTATCCCACACCCTTAAAATCCATCCCACACATATTCCCAGACTTCCGTGTGAATGAATGAGCAAACTCATTAAGCTCTTTAGTACTGTAGTGCACTTCCTCATGGACTACACTTCCTACCTCCCCTCTAGGAGCCTGCTTAACCTTTAGTCTGGTTATAGGTCTACAGGCACTATTGGTGGGCCCTGGAGGACATCAGTGTTATTGCCTAGCATCTCCTGAAGGGAAAAATCACTGCTGATTCAGCAGACAATAAAGGACTCATTTCCTCAGTCAAGGGCAGAAAAGGCAGTATTTCAGGGAGTGGGAGTACATTTTCTGTTGAGGATGGAGTGACTACCTCCTCAGGTGAGATAAACCCTGGAGAATCTGAAGGTTCAAAGTTCTTAGCCTCAATAGGGTCATCCCATTCCAAGATACAGGATCCCATTCTTTACCAATAAATGCCCTTACTTTAATGCCCTCAGAGGCTGGGACTTGAATTTTCTGTGTAATTCAGCCAGTCTTATAAAGAAGACTTTGGTTTGATTTCCTGCATCTTGAGCCTTTGTCCTTCACTGTGTTCTGAGATGCTAGAAGCTAGTTAGTTTTATCACAGAGTGCATTCTTTTCCTTTGTCAGTTTATCCAGAGATGCTCGGAGCAACCAACTAGCATTATTTTCCTTATTTTTCTAGAAGCTGTCAAAATTTTTATATAGAGTTATCAAATCTGTTGCCTCTCACAATTGATGAATCAGGATAATCAGATGCATTTGTTTCCTTAAGTTTGAAAAACAGTTCATACCATGGGCTTTTAATACTGTCCAAGTGTCTAGGAGAGGCTTCATAACTGGAGAGGCTTCAGAGTAATGGTAGTGTCAGCAAATTGGAAAAACCTATTCTAGATACTAAAAAAAATTCATCCTTATACTTCTATTGCTCTGGAATCACTTCTGGGTATAGATAGATAGATAGATAGATAGATAGATAGATAGATAGATAGATAGATAGATAGATAGATAGACAGACAGACAGACAGACAGACAGACAGACAGTTCTCTAGAGACAGATAGACAGAAGATGATAGATGGGAAGGAAGGAAGAAAGGAAGGAAGGAAGGGAGGGAGGGAGGGAGGGAGGAAGGAAGGAAGAAGGGAGGGAAGGAGGGAGAGAGAGGAAGGGTTGTTAGAGTGGCTTACAAGCTACAGACCAGCTAGTCCAACACTGGCTGTCTACCACGGGAAAGTCCAAGAACCAGTAGTTGTTCAGTCCGTGAGGCTGGATGTCTCCACTGGTCTTCAGTCTACACTGGAATTCCAAAGTAGGCTCTAATGCCATGAAGGAATGGACTTGCCAATTAGAGTGAGGGCAGGCAGGCAAGGAGAGCAAGCTTCCTTCTTCCCTGTCCTTCATGTAGGCTGCCAGCAGAAGGTGTGGGCTGGATGAATGTGAATCTTCCCACCTCAAATGATTGGGATTAAAAGTGTATCTTCCCACGTCAAATGATTTAATCAAAAAAAAAAAAAACAACAATACCTCACGGGTACATAATCACTTATGTTTTTGTTAATTTCAGATGTAGCCAAGTTGACAACCAAGAATAACCATCACAAGAATATCATATTGATCATTTTCTATTACGTGCCAAAGCTTTTACAATTCTTAAAATATGTACATGAGCATTTAATAGGACTTTCCATGTACCATTAAACCTTTGCAAATATCGACTAGCTTAATCCACATACCAACTGAATGAACTGTATTTTATTATTCCCCATGTCACAACTGAGAAAATTAAGAACAAACTTTAGGAGATTTTCAGACTCAGGCAGTCTGGCTCCAGGGTTTGTGCTGCTACACACTTATATTATTAAAGACTCTAGAGACACAAACTTACCGTCTCCTGCCGGCCAATTCTAGCTTTCTCGATGCTCTTCTGTAGGTTTGCGTGCTTCTGGCTTCCCTCCGACAGCTAGAGAGAATCAAGCAGATAAAATGGTTTGCTAAGAAGACAAAATGAAACAGACTTGGTTCCGCTCTATGTTAGAAAAATCATTAAAGGCCACACTGAAAACCAATTTTTCTAATTTGAAGAAAATTATTAATCATCAGAGTAGAATGAAAGAAAAGTGTCTGGGGTTGCTGTTGATTGCTATGATGAAACAACCACGCCCAAAGGAGTTTGGGGAGGAAAGGTTTTAGTCAGCTTACACTTCCACATCCATAATGCATCTCTGAAGGAAGTCAGGACAGGAACTCCAACAGGGCAGGAACCTAGAGGCAGGAGCAGATGCAGAGGCCATGGAGGGGTGCTGTTGAAAGGCTTGCTCCTTGTGGCTTGCTTGCTCAGCCTGCTTTCCTATGGAACCCAAGACCACCAGCCCAGAGATGGCACCACCCCAACTCCTTAGCTTTTTTCAAGACAGGGTTTCTCTGTGTAGCTTTGGAGCCTGTCCTGGAACTCACTCTGTACACCAGGCTGACCTCGCACTCATAGAGATCCACCTTGCTCTGTCTCCTGAGTGCTGGGATTAAAGGCATGGGCCACCACCACCCAGCGTAATTTCTTAAATGGGCAAGGCATGGTGGTTCATGTCTTTAATCCAAGCACTTGGGAGGCAGAGGCAGGCAGATTTCTTTGAGTTTGAGGCCAGCCCACTAGTTTACAAAGTGAGTTCCAGAATAATCATGACTGTTACACAGAGAAACTCTGCCTTGAAAAACAAAAACAAAAAGCAAACAAAAATAGTCTGTCAAGTTGACATAAAATTAACCTGAACAAAAAGTAAATGTTTTCTTATTTCATCCAAAAAAATAATGTCTTCAATTTTTTCCCCCAATTTTTGTTGTTCTGAAACAAGCTCTTACTACATAGGTCTTACTAGCCTGGACCTCAAAGAGAATAGCCTGCCTCTGCCTCTCCAGGTGCTGGGATTAAAGGCGTGTGGCACTACATCCAGCCATGAGTAATATGTCTTCAACATCTTTATGTAATCTTTAGGGGCTTTTCCATCTCTACCTCCAAATAACTTCTACCTTGTTACTTTAGTTAGAAATTGAATTTGAAAATTCAAAAATATCTCCTTTAAAAATCTGTATTCAAATTTCATTTCCCTTTTGACTAAGGTCTCTTAAGAGCACCTCAGGCTGTTTCGTGTCGACTCGCACTGTGCTCTCCAGTCAGTCAGGACTATCCCATTTGTCGCCGTAAAGCATCTAGAGGAATTGTACACTTCACACAGCTGTTACCTGCTGCCAATTCTGGTCAATTCACTAGTGTATTCATCTTACTCAGCTTAGAAAGCAGGTAAGTTCCATGTGGAAGTCATCCAGACAGTAAATATGGAAAATCCACAAGCATACCACTAGAAAAGACCGACAAATTTCAGGGCACACCTGACCCTCACAACTATTACTCACCTGAGTGTGTGAGTAAATAAATAACCACGGACAATTCCCAACCCCCAGCTTCTACCACATCCTTTAGTAAATTAAGACATTTCAGACTGGTTTGGGTGGCGATAAGCCTTCTTAAAGTATCTTCCATGCCTCTCTCTGGAGTCATACACTTCTAGAAAGTAATTAATTTAATTTGTTAGCTGAGAAGCAACTGACTTTTCACAATATAAATCTAGCTGTAGAGAGGGCGGTTAGTGTGTAAATACCAGTCTTGCTTAAAATTCAGAAAGAGTATCTTTGGAAAGTTGGTGGCTTTACTGGGGCAAGCAGAAGCACCGCCCACTTCCTTTACTGCCTCTCCAGCAGCAGCTCTGAAGGAGTACAAGCGAGTCAAGGCCAGCAGACGTCATCACCTGGACAGCGGGGCCTCTTCTACAGACATTATTTTCCCAAGTTCAAACAGAACACATTCTGCGGGTTTCCGAGCCAAAACAAGCTTCAAGACTTTACATTTAGCAACAAGATTGAGTTCTTCATAACAAAGATTGCAATGTATTTTAAAAAAAAAACTCTCCATGTTTAAAAACACCCTGAAGGACCTACCTAAAATAATCTTTATATATATATATATCAATCACTTCAATTCAGGAACAGGGAAACTCTCCAAATAATACATGGAAACATGTTTATTTTAAAACATGTTAAAAAACATGGAAAATGTTTATAAAATAACTAGACACATTAGCCTTAAAGTTAATAATTATACAAAACATATTAACAGGTAAGGAATACACACACACACACACACACACACACACACACACACACACACATGAATAAAGCACTCCAGGTACATGTCTACTTACAATCATTTACAACTTAAAGCATCTGAAAGATAACTCATTCAATACTTCCCCAATTCTGATAACAATCTTATGTACACACACATATCTTAGTGTCTTAGATGTATTTTACTTTTGTCTCTCACTTGTGTGCAGATACCCACAGAGGCCAGAGGAGGGCGTCATATCCCCTGAACCAGAGTCACATCCAGTTATGAGCCTCCGTATGAAGTGGGTGCTAGGAAAGGAACCCAGTCCTCTGGAAGAGCAGCAAATGCTCTTAACCACTGAGCCCGTGGCCCTCCAGCCCCCATCATCTCAGTACTTTAGACACGAAGCACTGCATCCGCAAGTTGTCACTCACGTTGAGTATCTTGGTAATACAGGATGCAAACGATAGGATGCGACACTGGCTGAGGGCTGCTTGGTCCCTGTTAGTTTTCAGACACTCACCCCAAACACCCCGGGAGCCACAGCTCTGGGTAGGCTGTTTGCCTCCAGGCTTTGGATTCTGCTTTGTTGTCAGGTTTTGCTTGTTTTGATCTGTACAGCTATTAGAAGTATATGGCTATGGTTCCTAATATGCCCTGTGGAATTACATGAAACCAGGGCTTTGAGGGGAGCGAGCTGAGGTGTGTGGGTCACGTGAGCCAGCAGTTCTCAAGCAGCGGCACACAGCAGAATACGGTACTGTATGTTTAGTAGGCTGCTGCTCCCACCTCCTGAGCGTCTAAATAGAACAGTGGTGGGGTTCTGATCCCCGACTCCTTAAGCACTAGGAAAGCACTCTGCCACTGAGCTATAGTCCAAAGAATCTGCATTTATAAATTTCTCAGGTGATGCTGATCCTACTGGTTACGGGTCAACAATTTTGAGAAATACTGATCCAAATAAAATTTTGTTTTCTCCAAGTAACAAACCCAACTGAAGCAATAAGGTATTAATATATGGGAAAATATAACCTACCTTCTAAGAGAAAGCAAATTACTACTATATATTATAGTTTGAACTAGAAAATGTCTCAGTATCTCTGTATTTAAAATCAAAAGCCCACACTTATAAAAAAAATTAAACAAATGAGATTTTATATTTTCAAAAGGTATTCACCACAAGATTCCGTTAAAGACAAAACTATTTTGTATATGTCTATAAAGTGAAACCAGAATCAATTATATACTATACTAAATCCATTTCCATATTTCACTAAAGCTAATGATAATTTTTAAAACCTAGTATGCCAGAACAAATGGCAGCAGCTGGAACAGTAAAAACTACTTACAATTAGAAAAAAACAGGTTTCATCTTTAGATTTGAGACTCTAACACAATACTCCTCTCATTGGAATAGTGAATACACTGGAAGCCACCTAGTAAAGACACAGGGTAGAAAAATACAGTGGCCCTACTGCACACACACCTTCTCAGAAGTGCTACCCATTGCTTTACACTCAGACACAGACCAGTACAGGTAACATTCAAAATGTAAACCAGATTACCCTTGTATGATGCTTTGTAATTCACTATTTTCAGATAAATTTCGAATGTGTGTGTATATATATCATAAAGAACACACACACACACACACACACACACACACACACACACACACACATTCTTTATGTTAGACAAGGTTTCACTATGAAGTACTGGCTGTCCTGGAACTCACTATGTAGATCAGGCTAGCCTCAAACTCAGAAATGAACCTGCCTCTGCCTCCTGGGTGCTGGGATTAAAGATGTGTGCAACCAAGTCCAATAGGTCTACATTATTTTAAAAACAAGTTTGTTTTTCAGAGCAATTTAAGTCCACAGAGAGTTGAGCAAAAGATACAGATTTTCTCATGTACCTTAATCCTACATATACATAGCCCCTCACTATCAAAATCTCACACTAAATGGTACATTGGTCACAGTTTATGAGCCTACACTGACATCACCATCACCAAAGTCCATGGTACGTTAGGGCCCACTGGTGCTGTGCACTCTGGGGACTTCAGGGAATGTACCCACCATTAAAGTCTCATACAGAACAGTTTCACTGGTCACAATTCTCTACGCCCCATCTAGTTATCCTTCCTCTCCTAGAATGGCTTTTCTCAATTTGCACTGAATTCCCACTGAACCCCCAATCATCTTACAGCTTACAATAACCAATTTATTTTCATCAGTGCATAATATTCTAGTATCTGGGTAACTTTCAGTTTGTTCAGTCATTAAGCTAGTAAATACCCTATTTGCTCCCAAATGTAGGTAATTATGAATAAATCTACTATAAATACCTGTACAGATTTTTTACAAAACACCCTTGGTAAATGCCAAGGAGCACAACTGTTGGGTCACAGGATAAAAAGTATGTTTACTTTAATAAGAAACTGCCCAAATGCCTTCAAACAGTGGCTGCACAATTTCTATTCCCAACAGCCACAAATGGACAGTTCCTTTCCTCTGCACCCTCCCAGCATCTGGGTCACCATGGTCATGTGTATGTGTAAGTGCCTGCATGTATGTATGTGTATCATGTTATATACCTGGTGCCCACGGAGGCCAGAAGAGGGTTTTGGATCTCATGGAAATGGAATAAATAGGCAGTTGTGAACCACCAGGTGGGTGCTGGGAACCAAAGCTGGATCTTCTGCAAGAGCAGCCAACCTTAACCACTAAGCCACCTCTCCAACTTCTTTTAAAGATTTTTAATTATGGAAAAGATATGCAAAATGCATCACTTAACATATTTTATTCAATAACATTAAATACATTCAGGCTGCTGCACAACCTTTGCCACTATCCATCTGCAGAACATCTTCATCGTTCCAAACAAAAAAGATTCATTAACAAACACCACCTATCCATTCTCCTCCTCTTCCACCCATGGAACATTATTTTACTACTTGTCTGCTTTTGCCTAATCTAAATACCTGACATGAATGGAACCACAAATATCTTTTTGTATTTATTTTACTTAGCATGCTTCAAGGATCACCTGTGCCGAAGCACATACCCCAATTCCATTCCTTTTAAAGACTGAACAAAATTGTATTCTGCGTACATCACATATTATACAGTCACTGATAGCCATCTGTATCATCTCCTCCATTGTGAAGAACACTGGCATACAAGTGCCTGTTTGAGTCCCTACTTCTTATTCTTTGTTTTGGGCTTAAGGAGTACTGCAAGGATTGAACCCAGGGTCTTCATACCTTACTTACACTTATTTTCTTTTATTGTGATAATGTCTATCCCACTGGTTGTAACATGTTAACTTACATTTTTGGAATTTTGTGATTTATCAGCAGTATAGAATAGGCTAATCCTTGCAAGTTCTCCCAAAGTGGATACTGGCAAACATTTAAAAGTTTGCTAATCTTATGGTTGAAAAGTGACAATCATCATTGTTTTCATTTTATTTAATGTTTCTAATCTTTGTGTATATATGATGTGTGTATTGCACAAGTCTGCACTTTTCACTTTGAAACAAGGTGTCACTGTTTACTTTTGCCTCTGCCAGGCTAGATGCCCATGAGCTTCCAGGGATGGCATGTCTCTGCCTATCTCTGTGTAGTAGGTACTTGGGAATCACAAATGTGTGCTATCTCATCCAGCTTTTCATGGGTTCTGGAGATTTGAACTCAGGTCCTTATGAAAGTATGGAAATGCTTTACACACTTGAGTCACCCACCCCCTTAGATTGATTTCAATTACTGATATTTAGTCAATCAATCTTCACATTTTTATGGATCAAGTTTCTTTTCTTGTAGTGCTGAGAATTGAACCTAGAGCCTTGAATATGCCAAATATGCACTCCACAGCTAAGTTACACTCTCAGTCCCATACTATTTCTCTTCATTATTAAAAAGAACCATTATATTGCTCATGCTGTGTATGAGTGGTCATGCATGTCACAGCTGTGTATGGAGGTGAGCCAACAACAGTGTGGCATTAGCTCTCACACATGGGTTCATGCAGGCTTCTCCTCAGAGCCTTACTATCTTGTCTAGTCCTAGCAACACCAATGTTCAACGATAGAAACACTGTATTTGTTTAGTTTTCTGCCAGGCACAAATCTCACCTCATGATCCTCGTCTTTTAATAAAGAAAGCTTGATGATTGTGCTGCAAGAACAGTGAGCTGGGCAGTAAGCCGAGCACTGCCTATTGCTGGTCCCTCCTCTCCAGTACATTCCTGGTCCTCTGTGAGTTCCTTTAGTGCATGAATTAAAAATTACCTATAAAAACCTAGTGGATGTTGGTCATCATGCATTAGCCAGACAGACAGGCACTGACGTCTTTACAATGACTTTCCTCACTCAAGTGTATGCCGCCCCGTTGAGTTAGGAGTTCTGGGCCCTAGGAAGTCCACGGTACTTCTTTATTTGTTTCTTGTTAAGATTTAAAGTTGGTTTTGGTGCTACTAGGAGATAGGCAATGACTACAACCAAACTAACATTTGTATGAATTGAAGTGTTAGAGGTTAGTCAAAATGTCAATGTGTAGCCTTGTAAATACGAAAATCAACAATTTTCAAAGTTGAAATTGTTTTGTATCCAATCTAAAGTTAAGTGGGTTAAAAAATAATTAGAGCCAGGCGGTGATGGTGCACGCCTTTAATCCTAGCACTTGGGAGGCAGAGCCAGGCTCTCTGTGAGTTCGAGGCCAGCCTGGTCTACAGAGCAAGATCCAGGACAGGCACCAAAACTACACTGAGAAAGCTTGTCTCGAAAACCAAAAAAATAAAAATAAAAAGTAATAATTATAATGTAGGACAGTCATGGTTATAAATAAATATAAACACTGGGGAAATGATAAGATCCTATATCTGAATTTGATTTGGTGCAATCATGTAAGTTTGAACCACCCCCTTGGGTCAAAAAGTAGCTCAATTTAAACATAAATGCAACTAACAGGGTTGATTTTTATGAAACATCTATAAAATACAGAGCAGCTCGACACAGTATTAGGATGGAAATACTAAAATTTATAAAATACTGATAATCTTTTGGAGGCAAAATAGGGCAAACAAACTGAAATGAGGGTTATCTGGGGAAATTAACGGCAGGTGTGATTCTGACACTCTGCCACCACCTGGTGGTATGGCATCAACGGTCCATGTCTTGTGGAGTGGATCTTTCCAGATCAGATGATTTTTAGTGGGGAATATAACTCGCGAGAATGACTCTCACAAGCCTGGATCTCCTAGGAAACAGGGAACAGTGTCTGGGGGATGGCCTATGGAATTTCATAGCTAGTCCAGGGTCATCCTTTTCAATCTCATTATGGAGCAACTCCAGCAAAGGAGAGTCATTTTTAGGAAGTCTGGAAGCCTAGCCTGAAGCTACCTACCACAAGAGCAAAACAAATAGTCAACATTTTCTTAAATCTCTGACAACCTTAAAAGTGGTACCAAATTCAAGCATTCCAACTGCTTTAATCATTGACTATTTTTTAAACTATTTCAAATCGTTTACCAATAAAATACTTGCATACTTCTTTCTTCCATCTCCAATATTCGAGTCACCCTATCTCTGCAAACAGTATTTAATTCTTAGTTATCTGGGACAATAAGAGAAATAATAATAATATTGAACTTAAAAGCCTAGCTTCGTTTGCTGTGTTGTCCAGCTGACATCTAAGGATCCTCCTAGCTCAGCCTCCTGAGCAGCTGGGACACCCAGCTTAAAAGGTTTTACTTTTAAACGCATATGGATGTCATTCGGCTGACCCTCTCAGTTACTCCTCCACAGCCTTTCTTTCTTTTTGTTTCGTTTTGTTTTTTGAGACAGGGTTTCTCTGTGTAGCTCTGGCAGCCCTGGAACTCTGTAGACCAGGCTGGCCTTGAACTCACAGAGATTCACCTGCCTCTGCCTCCTGGTGCTGGGATTAAAGGCTTGTGCCAGGACAGCCCAGCAGTCTTTCTTAACAAAGCTTCAATTTCTGTTCAGGCTACAGTGGTAACGTGCTCTGAAAGAATGGATGCTCCCAGAACATCCCTTTAGTATAAGCCTGTTAACTCAGACTTAGCCAAGGAGATATAAACAGAAGCCTGCTTGGGGAAGGGGGCATGCTGACATTTCTTCTTGTATAAAAGGAGGGGGAGGGAGAGAGAGGGAGAAAAGGAAAGGACAGAAGAGGAGGAGAAGGGGAGAGGGGGAGGGAGAGAGGGAAGGGGACAACCTATTCTCTGGACACCATTGAGAAGGACTTAGGAGTCACAACCAAAACGGGAAAGCCAAATGTCAAAGACAGTCTAGACTTCAGACAATGTGTGGTGCAAGTAGCCAACCTTGAGAAGGCTACCTCCAACTTCTTAACATCAGATAATGAATTCCTATTATGCAAGCCAATTTGAATCTACTTTTCTCTTATTTGTTCGCACATACAAAAAGGACACATATAAGAATGTCAATAGTAGGGGCAGGAGAGAGAGAGGGAGAGAGGGAGAGAGGGAGAGAGGGAGAGAGGGAGAGAGGGAGAGAGAGAGAGAGAGAGAGAGAGAGAGAGAGAGAGAGAGAGAGAGAGAGAGAGAGATCGATCAGGAGGGTACACTGCTCTTCAGAAGACTTGAGTTTGGTTCCCAGTATCCACAGCAGGCAGCTGTTACTCCAGCTCCAGGAGATCTGACACACCTACACACACACACAAATAGTTAAAAATTAACTTTTAAAATGCTTTAAGAATGTTAATAGTGTTTAGCTTTAAGTGAGTAATAATACAAATTTATTTTAGAAAAATACCAATATGACTATTTTAAAACATCAGAGCAATATGAACTTTTGTAGCTTGGCAAGTTCTTGTGTGCTCATGTCTATGAGAGCCACGGGTCTGAAGTAAGCAAGCTGTAGAACAACGGACACATAACCTGTAAAGGAGACACTGCAAAGACACTAAGCAGCTGGCCCCTCCTAAGAGCCTGCTAAGCGGGTTGTGAAGGGTAAGAATGTGACCTGGGCTCTTTCGACTCAGTGCAGGTGTATGTACGACCGACACCAGCAGAGGTCTACACAAGTTCAAATGCGATCTGCAAGCCGGAATCAACCTGGAATGCATAACAGCTCCGAGGAGAGGGTAGTCTCCGACAGTAAACGCAGTCTCACTTGCTGAAGTGACTCCATAAACTTGGACAGGGTTTACTCAAGTGTATTTCACAGAACACTAACATCTCAAGGGAACAGACCAAGACAGACTTGTAACGAATACTGTCAGATTAAAGGGTCAGAAAATTCAAAATAGTTACTTCTGTGAACTCATCATTCCCAGATTCCTTTGATTACAGAACCTCGTTTTCAGTAACATATTACATCTGTTACACAGGATCCTGTCAAGTATAATTCAGGCAAAATGGCAGAAAAATGAAATGACGAAGTTAAAAATACACACTTAGTTGTTCCCACATAACATTCATTCCCAAGGCTAAGTTTTTTAAAAAGTCAAGATTACACCAGGGTTACAATAATCATGTCTACATAACGGAAATCATTTGAGTGGAAGGAAAGGAAAAAACTAGGGCCAGGGAGAAGGCTCCTAGACCAAGTAAACAACACTTGGGATGAACCCAGGCTGTTGATGCAGGTGAACTCAGGCAGTGATGTAGTGATTAATGCCTTTGTTCAACACCTCGCATATCTCTATGTATCTGTTACTGCATTACATGCTAGCAACAAAAGATGAGCGATCCACAGTCCCTTCCCTGAAAGAATGTCTGGCATGGTTCTAGCTGACACAGAGGCTTCTTCATGCTACAGAGGAAGTGTGTATACAATAGTTGTGATGGTTGATGTTGGCAGTTTCCAGACTGGACCCCCTGATGTGGGAAGACCCAGTGTAAATCCTTTTCCCCTTAAGTTATTTACTTCAGGTATTTTGTGAGATGGGAGTGAGTAACATCATTCTTCACGAGTATGTATGAAGGACAGTGTGTGGAGCTATCACAATGATGTGTTACCATGTGTCTTATTTTATGTCCTGTCCATCAGTCATTATGCTTGCTATGGCAAACCACAGTTAAACGAATTTCAACAGATGGTTTTTATTAAAAGTATTTCTAGTTATCTATAGAGCCCCAAAGTAGACCTCCTCTTTAGAGTTCAGTTTTAGCTGTAAACATCTATATGCCTATTTCTAAACACTAATTAGGGGAAATACAAAACAAACAAACAAAACAAAACAACAACAAAACACCTTCAAACTGAGAATGTCTCTCAGTGTCTCCAAAACTACAATAAAATCTAGTTTCATGTTCTTTTCTTTTTCAGAATGAAATGCTTATTATACAACAATTCCTAGAAAGTCTGGCCTGAACTATCCTCTAAACCAAAACCTGAATAAAGAACTACAAAAGTTCTGGAGGAGGGGGATTCCTAATTCTTATTAAAAAAAAATTCATTAAAATTGCTATATAGCTGCTGCCATGCTAATTAAATTCTTATTTTTAAGATGTCACATTTTAATTGCATATTTAAAATATTGCTTTGACTTTTAAAATGTCAAGAAAGTGCATACAACATTTCCTACCTTAGCCATTTCTAAGTGTACCACTCAGTGCTGCTGTAACCAATCTCCAGAAGGGTTCATCTGCAAACCGAAACCTACATCTGTTCAACAAGACCTCCCTCCCCACCTGTAGACCTGAGTAACCTCACTTCCACTTTCTGTTAGAGCCTGGCTATGCTTCATGTTCCATACAAGAATTATGTAGTACACCCCCACAGACACATATACACATTGTAGAGAATAGGAGCAAAATACTGCCACATTCCTCACCTGGTCACAGAATCTCTTAGAGACCAAGTTGGAGCAAAGGAGACATGGGCAAGAACCTGATTGCTGGTCTTGTGTTCAAGACTCGAGGTTCCTCCATGTCTTCCTGCCTTCCTTTGTAAGCCTGAAGACAGGGATTTTTTGTTGTTGTTGTTGTTGTTTGTTTGTTTTGTTTTTTTTTTGTTTGTTTGTTTTGGTTTTTCGAGACAGGGTTTCTCTGTGTAGCTTTGTGCCTTTCCTGGAACTCACTTGGTAGACCAGGCTGGCCTCGAACTCACAGCGATCCACCTGGCTCTGCATCCCCACGAGTGCTGGGATTAAAGGTGTGTGCCACCACCGGGCTCAGGGATGGTTATTTTAAGGATTAACTTCAAGGTCATTCTTGATATTTAACAATTTTTTTTAATTTTATTTTATTAGATCACCCTGGAGCTGGAGTTACAGGTGGTTGTGAGTCACAGGTATGGATGCTGGAACCTAACTCAGGTCTTTTGTAAGAACAGAATAAATTCTTAACTGCTAAGTCATCTCACTCCAGCTCCCTGATAATTTCTTTCCATCTTTTAGGGTACAGAGAAATGTCACTTCACCTCGGGGGTTTCTTCACGCTACACACAAATTCATCACAACAGTGATTTGTGAAAAGGATCTAGTCACTTCTACTTTCACTGGAGCTGAAAGAGCTAAAAGCTTCTGGTGACCCCCAAGCATAAAATCATTTCATTACTACTTCATAACTGTAATTCGCTACTGTTATGAATCATAATATTTGATATATGACCCCAAAGGGTCTCGATCCACAGGTTGAGATATCAAGAATGACCTTGAAGTTAATCCTTAAAATAACCATCCCTGAGCTGGGTGGTGGTGGCGCACGCCTTTAATCCCAGCACTCGTGGGGATGCAGAGCCAGGTGGATCGCTGTGAGTTCAAGGCCAGCCTGGTCTACCAAGTGAGTTTCAGGAAAGGCACAAAGCTACACAGAGAAACCCTGTCTCGAAAAACCAAAACAGACAAACAAAAACAAAACAAAACAAACAAACAACAACAAAAAAAATCCCTGTCTTCAGGTTTACAAAGGAAAGCAGGAAGACATGGTTGAGAATAAATCAAATACAAAACATGTATTTCAGAAGAAATGAGATAGAAATATGCCTTGTTATTTTCAGCATCGTATAGGAAGCTTTTCTTGCCTATTAAAGACTTTAATATATGAGAATACAATTGTGTAAGCACTCTTGGAGGGGCTAGTTTAGAAACTATTTCTTCAGTCCAGCCCAGATATTTATTATAGCTTTTTAGAAAAAAGTTACTATACCTCATTATTCTCAGTAAAATTAATAATATCTTAACCACATTAACCAGAGGAAGGGAAAGTAACAACACTGTCTTCCAAGCTTATAATTGTTTGAACCAACCAAGTCAGCAATTAAAAAAAAAAAAAAAGTAAATTTATTCTGGCAGGAAATTTTCAGTTTCCTCTGCTTGGTGTACATGACAAAACCTAACCAACCACTAAGACATCCCATAATAATATGACCCCAATATGACTTCCAACTTTATGTGACCACATAACAAAAAAGTCTGCACATATTCTTCCTAAGTTAATCATCAACTATCAACTAAATGTAATTGATTTGGTCTTCTCTTAATTAACAGCACGGGCCACAGTCAAAATGTATCGATTCAAATCTTCCTTTGCCATCTCCTAATATTATCACCTTGGGCAAGTTATTCAACCTGTGGGTCCCTCAGTTTCCTCCTATGTAAAACATAGTTAATAACAATATTGATGCCTCATACAGGTATAAGAATCATAGGAGGCTCTTAACTGAATCTGCCTAAAAATAACAGTCCTCAGTTCCTCTTCACACATCTCCACCTTTCATCTAAACCAGCATTTCTCAACCTGTAGGTCGAGACCCCTTTGGGGTCACATATCAGATACTATGATTCACAACAGCAGCAAAATTACAGTTATGAAGCAGCAATGAAATGATTTTATGGTTGGGGGTTACCACTGTTAGCATTCAGGGATTTCCGCTGGCCTGCCCACAGGGATTGATCCACAGTGGGACAGATCATCAGCCACCAAGATGCAACACTGTTGCTACTGCCACCACGAGCCACAAACTCTCCCTATGCACATGCGCCATATCCTCTTACAAAAAGCAAGTGCCTTCTCTCCCCATGCTTTTCCTTTTCCTCTCACTCAGGCCGCCTCTGCACACCCCCACCCCAACAAACCTCTCACATGGGATCTGCTGCACAGTGTGACTCTGTGGTGCCCCTGGGCTCCAACCTGCCAAGGTACCGTCCATCGTTAAATCGTTACAATCATAGCATGAGGAGCTGTATTAAAGGACTGCAGCCTGAGGAAGGCTGAGCACCACTGATTCTAAGCCTACCCCACTTTCAGCTCAAAAGGGCCATTTCTAAAAATGCTGTGTTAACTATACATCTTTACAAAAGCCTTGTCTTTGGCGTGGGATGGCTCAGTGGGTAAAGGCACTGCCACCAAGCCTGACCACCTTCCACGTGGTGAAAGGAGAGAACTGACCCCTGCAGTTGTTTTGTTCCGTACATGCACTGTGGCATGCGCACACATACATACAACCCCTACATAGACGGATGAACAGATGGACAGACGGACAGACAGGCAGACAGACAGATGTAATTTAAAGAAAATTTAAGAGCCTTGTCTTTGTCCTAAACTGTATAACAGAATTTACAGCAAAGCTTAGCATTGCCTCTAGTATATTAAACATTATACAGGCAACTTTTTATTGTTTCTTGTTAATTATTTCCAAGTAAGTTAGATCACTACACTTTAATCAAGGAAACTGAAAATTCTCTAGGCATAGACCACTTATTCTTTAGATTCGGAGAATTTACAACAGTGCATGGCTACAGCAGCCATGGAAAATCTCTGTGGAGGTTGACACATGCCACACACATCTTAGAAAATGTTGAAGTTAAAACAAATTATAACCATGAGTCCTTCAGACTGTCTTCAATGAATATCAACACATGCAACCAAAAAAGGCAAAGGAGAAAAAAAATATATTTCCTGATTGAATTTTCAAATTTCCTCTAAGAATGTCTATCCTCAAGAGACAAGCACATTCCTGCACGTCACTGGAGTCACCGACAGCAGAGGAATGACATTAAAAGAGAGGAAATGAAGAGTCGCCCCACCCCCACACCCCCGAGCCAGTCTGGAGATAATTAACAAGAAACTCAAAGGAAGTTAACATTATACTTTGGCAATCTTAGCAGAGCTGGTCCTTCACTGAGCCGTGAGTGTGGCCAATCAGCAGTCACCGAGTGCCTGTGTCTATGTAAATCACAGCAGCGCTCACTCACGCTGTTAGCCAGGCAGTGCTCTCCGCTCAATTCACCTTCCTGGAGAGAAGTCACACTTCCAGCATAGGTCACAAGCATTTTTCTTATAAAGCATCAACACTGACTTCTACAAATCACCTTCAGTAAAAGGCAAGCCCTCAATTAATTGCTCTGATTGAACACAGAAGTTTATAGTTGACACTCGTGGGTGAGCCATAATTTATCCGAATGTGTGGCTACCACATGCAGAAACCTTCAAGTCCCAGGAACTTTCCACTTCATCTTCACCACAGCCCATGCAAGCTGAGTAGCCTCTCTGACAAACTGGGAAAGCAAGTCTCTAAGAAGCTTGCAAGCTTCTCCAGCTGCTCGAGAACAACAAAAACAAAACCTTGTTTTGTGACTTAGAACAGCGCTTAGAGCAGGGGGCACACACAGGCCCTACTGCGTCCATGTTAGCATGTCTTAACTTCTGATTTACAGAGGTGTGCCAGGTTCAGCTTTGACCTCTGACTTCTAAGAGGAACTAAAGAGGGTGTACGCAAAACCACACTCAAGGTCAACTCAAACCACAGAACAGGAGTACATTGACAGCTGCTAATTTATACAATGATTTGGTAAATTTGGCTTATGCTGTTAACCCCTTACTCACATGGTGTTCCAAGAAAACCAGAGCAGTGGGTATAAGAACATCCTATTCTTCAGTCATTCAGTCTAAACATCAACTACCCTCAGTTTTGAAATAGTTGCGTTCATGGTACTAGCAAGACACTGATTGCTTCTACTAAGATTACCCAAGTACCCATATGTAGTGGGTAGCCGGTCCAGCTTTGATCTAGAAGTACCACCCCCAGTCTCCAGAAGGAAGATGAGGCCCCAACAACAACTCTACTCAATCCAGAATGATGCCATGGTTCTCATCATCATACTACACTTCTAGCCACAATTTCAGACAATCTTACCCATTACTCTGAGACTTGCTGCAGAATCTACATTTAGTCTAACTGAGATTTAACTATCTGAGCTATCTTACAGTACCCAAAAGAGATACCATCACTCCCTAAACAGCAGGAAGCAATTCTAAGAAAACAATGCCCTTTCTCCCTAAGGTTTCATATTTCTCAGGGTTATGAATGATGGTTATAGGGTTGGGGGTGGAAGAAAATATTAAACTCAGTATTCTCCTTAAGAAAAGAAAAAGTTTCTCAAAAACAAAAACAAAACAAAACAAAAAGGGAAAAGAAGAAGTGGAATGGATAGGTATAAGATATTATGGTAGATTATTGTATATAGTAGTAAACAAATTTAGTAAAATATTTAGTAAAATAGCCTTAGATAATTTGCACTGTTATGGATTCTTATATGTTGATACAAATGTAAACTATTTTTATATTCCTGTTTAAGATAATTTGTATATTGATACAAATACAGAACTATATTTGTTATAATGAATATATATTTCTACTCTTATTTGAAATATTTGTATATTGATACAAATGTAAATTTATATCTGTCATACTATATGTATGTTCTACTTCTGTTTAGGATATTCTGTATATTGATATATATTTAAGATTATTGTCATATTGCA
Organism: Peromyscus maniculatus bairdii; assembly: GCF_049852395.1. NCBI lineage: Eukaryota > Metazoa > Chordata > Mammalia > Rodentia > Cricetidae > Peromyscus > Peromyscus maniculatus. The sequence goes on from NC_134857.1 coordinate 64,465,409, forward strand.
TATTGCACTATACATTCCTACCTCTGTTATAAATATCTTGTGTATTGTCACAATTTTGAAGTCATCATCCTTTACTGTACATTTGCTTATAGACTGTTTACCTTGTTTACGTGACACCTTAGTCCTTAGGTTATTTCGGTAGATAAGACTTATAGATTTATAGTCACCTATGCCTGTCATCTCTATAGTTACGTTAGTTAGGTTATCCAGATTTACAGATACATAGGTCGGATGGACAGGTAATCTTCAAACACTTCATGGACCTAGAGAATATGGTATTTAAATAACTCAGAATTCTGTGACATGAGACACAATTGCTCCTGGCAGCACCAATCTGATCCCAAGAGAACGTTGGGCTTCTAAGACATTTCCATTTGGAAGTTTGTCTTCTTGGCACAAAATGGCCTATTGGGCAAAGAACTGCCCTTGCCTCAACTTCTGACAATACGAGTGCTGTCCTTCTGGACAAGTGGGACACAAGGAAAGCGACCACTGTACTCTGCCAAGACAGGGTAAGATGGTCTTTCAGAATTCCTGCTTCTAAAAATGGTCTGTCAGATACCCTAGGCCTGTAGCCAATTTGAATGCACCAACAATGCTGAGAAACATTAGGTGACTGTCCAGGCTGCCAGCTGTCTCTGTCTACTCTTGCAAGATTCCCGAAAGTTGCTTGCATCCATCTTCCATTTCTCAGGTACCATTATACTCCTCAGGTCTTTGATGGGATTGAAGACTAGCAGTTATAGTTACAACTTAGTATATAATATCTTAGATAGAACATATTATTAGATTCAGGTTCTTTAGGATAGGACACCTTTTGGAATGATCTTTGTAACATTCCATTTACCTATGCTCTAGACTTCTCTGGATTTTAGTATGTGTCTCTTGCTTGATATTGTTCGCATTGGTTGTAGGTCCATCTTATTTAGGTCATTATCCCTTATTACTCCTAGACAATATTTGATAATCATTCCTATTGTATATAATCTTATATTAGGTTAGAACCTTCTTATTTAGACAAAAGGGGGAGATGTAGTGGGTAGCCATTCCAGCTTTGATCTGGAAGCACCACCCCCATTGAGGCTTTGGTAACTGTCACGCCTACAAGGCGGAGCCGAGAGAGAACTCATGAAGACCTGAGATCTGGATGGGCTGGCTCTCTTGGTTCCGGGACCCTGGACGCAGGAGGTAAACTGAGCAAAGTTCTTCAGAGAATACCACTGGACTGCGCTAAACCTTTCCCAGACCCTGTAACCTATCCCTTCACTTGTAAGTTACCCCACAAAAAAAACCTCCCTTTTAACTATATGAAGTTGCCTTAATATTTTAACCAATACCCATACTTAGTTAATATGAACTGTGGTAAGTCATTTGGCCTTGTTCATTTATGGTAACAAATTTCTGCCTTATACCTTGGTCAAGAAATGTGTAATAAGCACTACTGTATCTAATTTAGACAGGACTGACCACCCACAAGGTATGCTCAATATGTTGTTTGTTGGATGAAGAAAACACAATCCTTATTCTCAAGCAACAAAAATCAGTTATCACAGAAAATTAATAACACTGATTCTAACACTAAATATAAATGGTCTAACACACTAACTTAAAAGGCAGAAATTGTCAGTACACATAAAAATGCAAAACCTAATTATATGTCCTTACCAGAAACACATTGAAATAGAAAACATAACAATAAATATAAAGGAGTGGAATGCATTAAGCAAATCTTAACCAAAAGAAATAATTTCTTTGTACTTGGCCCTTGTACCCAGGGGTTTCACATACACTGATTCAATCAGCCGGGGATTGAAAATATTCAGGGTGAAAATGCACAGAATTGTATGTTTTGTCATTATTCTATAAACATAATTGTCTACATAGAATTTATATTAATTAGGTAATAATCTAGACATGACTGTGGTAAGTGCATTCTGGAAAGACCCATGGGTAAGGAATTGAGGGAAACCTCCACCCAAAGGTTTGAAGACTCCACCCACCTTCAAAGACACATCATACTAAAGGCCAACAGGACACATTTCCACATGTCACCAATATGTGCATACTTCATACCCCACCCCATAAAGCCTGCTATTATGGCCTGCTCGCTCTCTCTCTCTCTCTCTCTCTCTCTCTCTCTCTCTCTCTCTCTCTCTCTCTCTCTCTCTCTCTCTCACACACACACACACACACACACACACACTCTCTCTCTCTCTCTCTAACACACACACACACACACACACACACAAACACACACTTCCCACTAACAGGCAGCCTTTCACATGTCACCACACTCCCCCCAAAAATCTCTTGTGTGAGGTCTGTCACATGGTGTGATCTTTTCAGCATTCCTTGGCCCTTCCATCCCAACAAAACACTTACAGCCCTGCAGCATCAATGCTACTACCACCTCAAAGATCATGAGCCAGAGGTACTCACTCAAACTAGGGCTAGTTTGCAGACACACAGAAACAGATGGCATCAGTGTCTGCTCTTGGAACTACAATGTCTGAGGTTACACTGTTGTTTACCTAGTAAAAGATAACAGAAGACCTAACCCACATTTATAAAAAAGACTGCAAAGCAACTACAAGTAACAGAATAATTATGAAAAATAGAACTTCATAAAGGTTTAATTTCCTCAAGTAATATGGAGTACAGAGGTAAAGTGGTCCAAGGCTAGTAGAGTATCTCAAAATGTCTTCAAAGATCTTTCACTTAGGCTCTGCAATTGTTTGAAACAAGTCTTTAACCTCAGGCATGCAGATATGTGTGTGTGTGTGTATACATATGTATATATGTATGTATATAGGAGAGAGAAATTTTTAAGTAATAATACTTTTAATAAAATTAACTTCTCAATAGCACATTTAATACATTAATCCCCCTTCTTGGTTTCTCTGCATTGTGTGCAACATCACTTTGACTTGATTATTCATGGGTCTATCTTATTTCCCACCTTTATTTTGCATTTGAAAATCTTCCTTGGTAATTTGTCACTGGATGCCTCAAATTAAGTCTGACCAGATCCTATTCCACTTCCTACAGTGGAGAGACCATCTTTCCCTGCCCCAGGGCTGTCTCCACCCACCCACCTGACCTCTCAAGCACTCACCCTCAGGTAGGCAAGGGGAAGTTCTTCCTTTCCCAGATGCTACCAGAGATAAACTTCTCATCTTTATCTTTAAACTACAGACTACACATGATTTGGAAAGGAGACTGTACCACACAATGACCAAAGCAATCACCATTCTGTACCTTTTCTTCTGTCTGGTCACTCAGAAACATATACTGATCGGCTCTGATTGTCATTGCCTGTCACCTCACACTTTCACCCACGTATTCACCATAGTCCACTTTCCCTTCCACAAACATGCACAGAGTCCCCTTTTCACACAGTGATATGCGACATCTCTGAGGCCTGGTCAAAAAACTGATGCTCTGTGCCACGTTATCGTTTGACTGACATTACTCATTTCATATACTTCACTGTCCCCTGATCACATCTCATTTGTTGCCAGAGAAAATATCGTGACTGGGTTTTTCCCTTCCACCCGTCTCATGACAGAGTCCTGACCTACTCGCCCAAGTAACTGACCACAATTCAGAGATCATTCAAGAACCAAACTGCTGGCTACTTCAGACTTGTGTCTTACAAACTGATGAACACCTGTAACACAGGTCTTTGAAACAGGGTTTCGGGTGTTCTTACCTGCTGTGGAATAATCCTCTGTACACTGTGAATATTCATTGCTCTCACTGTCAATAAGACTGATAGCTCGGCAGGATTTGGGGGCAGAAAGACCACCGGGAAGAAGAAGGGCAGGAGTCAGGAATTCAAATGAGTCGAGAGCCAAGCACAGAAGAAGCAACACGAGACGTTCATAGACGAGGTAAACGAGCCTTGGGACAACACATAGATTAATAGAAATGGGTTAATAAGAGATAGTTAAAAACAAGTCTAAGCTATCAGCCAAGCATTTATAATTAATAAAAAGTCTCTGTGTGGTTATTTGGGAACTGGCTGGTGGTACAGAAAAGTCCACCTATACTTACTATTTAATCTTTAGGCTTTTCCTGACAAGGTAGCCTAACCTTGTGCTCCTAATTTAGCCTTACTTTATGGTCATGAGAGAGAGAGAGAGAGAGAGAGAGAGAGAGAGAGAGAGAGAGAGAGAGAGAGAGAGAGAGAGAAAATGAAAACTTTCTCAGGAAATGTGAAGCTAGTCTTCCTCTTACATCACCTAGGAAAATGAGCATGTTTTAGACACACTGTCCCCTCAACAGAGTACATACTACATTAGCAAGGACTAAGCAGATCACGTTTACTGCATAGGATACCAGCAATGCACACTAAAACCAAATGCTGCATTTGTGGTGAGCCCTTAACACAAGCTTAAAGAACAAGCACCTGTGAGCTAGGGGTTAAGACGGTTTCTCAGAGGTGTTGAGAATCTGGCTAAGAACAGATGGAGGAAATTGAATTTGAAAGAGGGATAAAAGCAAGAACAACAAAATCAAGACAGGAAAATGCAGTAAGGTTTAAAAAAGAATTAAGAATGTGCAGTAGTTTAGACCTGGCCATGTGTGAAAGGTGGATTCGAGGCAGGACTAGGGGCAGGGGTAGAACCTTTAGTAGGTGGAGCCTGACGGAAGGAACTGAGATGACTGGGGTGCACCCTCCAAGCCATTGTGGGCCCAGGCCTTTTCTCCTGTTTGCTCCCTTGCTCATGATGCACTTCTGCCATGATCTGTGTGGGATTATACACTATTTGATGTTTTATAGCTGGCTTATTTCACTCAGCATATATTCAGGGTTCATCCACATTGTACTGTGTATCAGAATGTATTCCTTTCTACAATGAATAACACTCCATTTCCACATTCCCTTGGCAGATGTTTGGGTGGCTGCCGCCTTTACTAAATATAACTAGGTAATTCTGCTCTGACCATGGGTACAAAAACCTTTCCAATATTATGTTTTCAAGTCTTTGGATACAATCGAGAGACACACTTACTGACTCACATATTGATTTGTTGTAAATGTCTGAGAAGCTAGAAAATGGTTTCTATAATTGCTGCACCACTGAATGAGTTCCTGTTACTGTGGACAACAAGACCTAACAGAGACAACCTCAGGGAGGACAGACTCATTCTGTGGGTCCATTCCATCATGGCAGGGAATGCATGTACAGTAGCTCACACTGTGACTTGTCACACCACAGCATAACAGGAAACAGAGAGAACAAGGCTAGACCCAGGAACTCTTACAGCTTTCAAAGGCTGTCCCCAGTTCGTTTACTTCTGCCAGGTAGGCTCTTCCTCCTAGAGGTTCCATGGCTTCCTAGGAATCTACCAGCTAAGAACATGTTTCAAACATGAGCCTGCTGGGCACATTTCAGGTCCAAAGCATAACAACTGCTGCATTTGCCCACCAAGAGTGCTTACATTCTGTACTTTCTCCACTTCACTGCCAACGGGTCATTCTCTAGTGGGGGCTGTGTGTGTGTCGGGGCCGGGAGACCAAAACCAGAGCCCATTCTTGCCTCACTGCCCCGACTGCTGGGAATACAGGCATGCAGCCTGCCTTCTGTTAGCTATCCTAGTGAGTCTGAGGTAGCTTCTCCCTGCAGGCCTATTCCTTAACCATATCACTGCAATAACCTCCTCGTTAGTGTCATCAGAAAAGCACCCACCTGTCTGTCATCGTGTAACTTCACAGCTACCCCTTCATTTACTTCCATCTCTTTCCAGTAGGTCTAAACGAACAAACGTATCTCTAAAACATAGCCTCTGCCCATTTATTGACCAATCTTTGCCCAGGCAAGCTTCTGGTTCAGCAAGACTCCATCATTGCAAGGGACCAAAGTGCAAAGAGATAGAGGAGGACATCCGACATCCTCCTCTGGTCTCTGCACACAAACTTGTATATGCACATGTGCACACACACACACACACACACACACAAAGAACACATACACACCAGAAATTTTTAAATTTTTCAAGTAAGTTAAAAAATAATGAATGTCTCAGCCGGGCGGTGGTGGCGCACGCCTTTAATCCCAGCACTCGGGAGGCAGAGCCAGGCGGATCTCTGTGAGTTCGAGGCCAGCCTGGGCTACCAAGTGAGCTCCAGGAAAGGCGCAAAGCTACACAGAGAAACCCTGTCTCGAAAAACCAAAAAAAAAAAAAAAAAAAAAAAAAAAAAATGAATGTCTCTAACACAATTGGATATTTATCTTCATACATATTTAAGCGTGGCAGTATAGGGGAGGGGGCAGACCTGAAGGAGCTGGACGCAGTCAAGAATAAAAGTGTCAAGAGGCCTGTGCTAACACAGGGCTTTCTTTTTATGGTTTAAATTAACATTGTAATCCTATGTATGCCTTCTAAATTTTGCCATCTCAATAAATGAAAAACCTTTAAACCTAGTCTATATCCATTAACAGCTAACATCACTTAAGATGTTTTTATTCATCTTTAAGAACTTCATGTGTTTAGATCACACTCACCCAACAGTTAACGTTCTAATCATATGCTTGCAGCATAAGAAATTCAGCTGTGAAGAACTGGTTCCAATAATGCTAAATGGTAATAATTCACAAGCATAGACTGTACCATGGAAACAAAAACGATATTGTGTCACAGGACTTCCTAATCAAATGATACAGAATAAGGAGATATGCAAAAAAAAAATCCAGATAAAAAGTACAACAACAACAGGAAACAATAATGCCACCTTAGCATTATAAAATACTTCAATCACTGGACTGAAGCAGAGACAGGACTTTAGGAAAAAGAAATAAAAACATAAAAAAGCAAGAGTTTTACAAGTCAACACTGAAAAAGAAATGAATGAAAAGTAGGCAAAAGACTAAAATAAATCATACCTCCTCCCATACACGTGGCATGCACACGTAAGGAGAACCTCCATACCATGTCATCAGGGGACTGCAAACAGAAAACAATGAAATACCACTACATGTTCATTAAATTTCTAAGAGACGAACACTCACATGATCTAATGTTCAAGCTACTGTACAATGAGAGGACACAGCCTCGGCAGACGGAAATGCAATATAGTTAGTACATTTACACCGGAAGGCACTCTGATGTCCTCTCAACAAGACCCTCTTCATACAACCCAGAAACGATGATCCTTGGTAATGCCCAAGTAAGTTGAAAGCACACACTACACAAAAACATGCACACAAAGCTTTAGTAGCAGATTTATTTATAACTGCAAAACCTAGAAGCAGCCAAGATGCCCAATAGCTCAATGTGTATATCGAGATATATTTAACATGGCAAAATGCATTCAGCAGTTAAGAAGAAAATGAGATTTTATAATAAGCCCCAAAAGACAATGGAACCTTAAATACTTCTGGTTAAGCGCAAGAAGCCACTCTGTGAAGGCTGCACTGTGCATGATTCCAGTTACATGAAAGTTTGAAAATGAAAACTGTAAAGACATAAAAAACGGTAGCTGACTGAGGCAGGGCTGCAAGTGTGAGGGCAGCCTGGGTTACACAAAGATCCTGTCTTAAAAGGAGAAAGATCAGTGGTTTCTGGAAGCCGAAGGCTGGAAAATGAGTAAGAGTTAAAGAGGAGTTTGGGGCAGTGAACTGTAATTGTGGACGCGTCATCATGCAACTGTCAAAATCTGTAGGTTGGTAGTACACATTTATAATCCCAACACTTGGGAGGCGAAGGTGGAATAATCATGAGTCAAATAGCCATCCTCCAGTGCAAAGCAAGTTTATGGCTAGCTTAAGTTACACGTGACCTTGTCTCAAAACAAAACAAAACAAAAAGAACAATCAATCAATCAATCATAGTAAAGCAAAGCACAGGACCTCACTGAATACCCAGACCCATGTAAAGCCATGCCGAGTACATGCTTGCAAACCTAGCACTGGGCAGGTAGAGACAGGGGGACATCTGGGACTGCCTGGCAAGCCTAATTATTGAGTTCTAGTCAATAAAAACCCTGTCTTAATAGGAGGTGACAGCATTCTTGAGGACACTGAAGGCTGTCCTCCAGTCTCTACACACACACACACACACACAAATGTACATACATGCACATCCATACACATAGGACATGCTGCACACACATGTGCATCCATACACATAGGACACACACACGCACATGTGCACCCATACACACAGAACATGTGTGCGTGCACACACACAGAACATGGACACACATGCTCATCTATACACATAGGACACACATGCACATGTGCACCCATACACATAGGACATGCACACACATGCGCATCCATACACATAGAACACACACACACATGCTCATCCATACACATAGGACAGGCACATACACACAGAGGGAAATAACACCAAACAGTGAGCCCTGGACTTAGCAGGCTCTGGCTAACAAGGTATCAAAGCTGGCTTACCAACTGTCATGCACAGACATACAGTATATAAAGTATGTGACACAAACAACAGGGAATTAGGAGAGTTGAGGAGGGAAGGGACAGACTAGGAGTCCTCTCTACTTTCCCATCAAGTTTTCCACAAACCAAAATCTAAAACTGCCCCCCAGAATCTACTGATTTTTTTTTTTCAAAAAGAACCAAAATACTAGAAAATAATAAAACAATGTAGGAAAATAAAAGGTGAAGTATTCTAAGGTCACTTTATGGCTTTGTGTTGTTATGTTTGAGGTGCTCGGGAGTGAAACCCAGGGCCTTGTGCGAGCTAGGGAGGCATCTACCACTGAGCTACTCCCTAAACATACTCTTTGTGAGGAAGAGATGGTGATTTCCTTTAGACTCTGCGCCCAAACAATACCGTATTCTTCAAGTTGAAGAGAAAGCACTGAATGGGAAAAGCACTAGGGAAAACACACCCGTGTCACCAAGCACACCTCTCAGAACCGTGCAGCGCCTTACCTGAGAGTTGAGGGCCTCCAGCTTGCGTTTCCGGGCATGGAGAGCTTTGCTTGGAAAAGCCCAGTAGTAATTGGAGGTTCCGATCCTCTCGCAGTCAACCATGCCATCGTCCACCAGGCTCTGCAGGACTTCTTTCACTGACATGGCAGCTGAGGAAGAATGTCCAAGACTCCAGGGTAAGCAGCATCATAGGGAAAATTCAAAAGCAAGTACCCAGAGAAACACGTGCAGAGCATATGACAGTTAAGAGCTAAAAAAGGAAGATAACAGTGTGTCAACGGGCATCTATGTGTGCATAAAAAGTGAGGGAACCCAGGCTCTCAAAGGCAAACCTCGCAAGCCCTTTCTTACATACAGATCTTGTGTGCTTATGTGGGAGCAAGGGCGGGCAGAGGTCATGAAATTAGAAAAGGCCCATGAGAGGAGAAAAAGAGACCGGAAGAAGAATCTGCAAACAGTATGAGGACACGAGTGACAAGGAGGTGGAAAGGCAGACAGTGGGGGAAACTGTCCTAGTAATTTGAAGGGGACAATGAGATGGGGGAGGGAAAAGGAGACCTAACTGGAGTACACATCACAGGCCACAGGGAAACCTGTCGCTCTGCATGCTGATTTAACAATAAATAAAAGTGATCTATAAATAACATGCTCAATGTATTTCAACTACAACTACACTTTATTTTACTTCATTTTCAGTACACACAGGACATGCGTGCACACACACGGCTTTGGACATGCCTGCTAAGCTCTCTGTTGCTAAGCTCCACCCCTCCCTTTTCAATCCACTCTAAACTGAAGACAGACTAAGACAGACAGCATGCCCCCTGGACTGCCAAACTAAAACATCCAAAGATGGAAGAAAGGACTCCGGGAAACTGTATTCTCAATACGGGTGTAAACCATGGAAGTATGTCTCTAAAGCTTTAGATGGATGTCTTTCCTTTCTGAAGAAATTTCCCTTTTATAAACTCAGCCACAGAGCAGAAAAGATGGATACACATGTTTGCCAAAGCATTCTTATCAGTAGCAAAAGGAAGTAGAAACTAGCCCAATAACTGGATTTTTAAGAGCACAATGCGAGGTTATCCAGTAATTTAATGATACGGAGAAATACATGTTGCACTGTATAGAATGTATGCTGTAGAGGAGTGAGGAGACTGTGTGTGTTGATGTGACGTAGTTCAGATGCAGAGAGCAGGCAATTTCCACTTCATTTTCCCAAAAATAAACATGCATGATATTCAGCTAAGAAAACTAAAAGTTGTGAAAGATTAAACAATAAAGAAACAAACTAGTTCCAATAGTTAGAGCTAAGATTTAAAATCAGAATCTATTAGCAATGCTTACTTTCTATGTACCAAAAACTATGTCCTTATTTTAATATCCATTTAAATTTTTTCTTAGAGAAGATCTCTAGCTATAAAACTTATTTAAAATTTAAAGATCTAATAAATAAAACTGACACCAAATGTGCAAAACATTCAATCTACTCATAAAGTACAAGTGAAATGAAAGTCAAAGGATTCTAAAATGAAGAGAGTCGTAGTGAGGCTCAGTGAGGAGTGCGTGCCCAGCATGCACAGAACCCTGGGTACAAGCCCCAAGACTGAAAACAAATGCAAAGTTAGTGTGAACATAAGCTGGCCAAGCCTTTCCTGAAAGCAATTTAAGAATACATGTTTGAAATTCTAAGAACTACGCAAACCTTTATTTTCTGTTTTAACAGTCTAATGAAGTAACTTGAGAGGTGAAGAAAAATGTATGAACAGAGCTTTGCTTTGGTTCCATAACCAAACCCCATAGACCAGGTGCTTAAACAGCAGTTAAGATACAGCCAGAGAGCATTGGCTTAAGAAGAGTGAAGCCGGTGTTCAGTCCCCTTTCCCACAGTTCCAGCAACCAGGACAAGACAGCGTCCAATTCAGTCACCGGTGAGGATGCTTTGCCTGCTGTGTGGATAGTCTATGTTCTCGTTTTATAAGTGACCCTTCCTCAAGAGACATACACAGATATCTCTCTCTCTCTCTCTCTCTCTCTCTCTCTCTCTCTCTCTCTCTCTCTCTCTCTCTCCAACCTTCCCTCAGCCCCCTCCTGTCTTAAAATTAGAGCCCTACTCACATAATCATCTGTTTCTGCTTTACTGTGACAGTCTCTCACCATGGAGCTCAAGCTAACTCAAACTCATGATTTCCCAGTGTTGTGACTGCATCGGTGTATCACTACACTCAGCTTTTAACTTAATGTCCTCATGAAAGTCCTATTTCCAGTTGAATGTTGGAGAGTCAACATATGAACTGGGGAAGAACACAGTTCAGTCCAGAGCTGAGAACATGTTAATTACACAATGCAGTATTTGTAGAAAATCGAGACGGTCAACAATGGGGGACCAACTAAGCAAGTTTGATGGGCAGTCGTCACAGGATGGAATTCATCTTCCAAAGCATGTGATACACACATGCAGATGACACGTTTATATAAAAAGATACACAGCTAAGATGAAGCTCCGTGGTGGAGTACCAGCCTAAAAGTGTGAGACCCTGGGCCAGTCCCCAGCACACCCACAAACAACCACAAACACAAAACGCCATGTGCAGCCCGGTTCCCTCTCAGCATGAGAGGTCTTTACATACATACACTGACAAAACTTCAAAAGGAACCAAAATGTTTACAGTGGTGCCTTTAGAACAGAAAAGTTACGTTTTCTCCCTTAGCTCAGCGATGGGAGCTGCCTTGCTCTACCTGTCTTCCTGAAACGGGGGAAAAAAAGACCTCTGAACCGTGAGCAAAACCAAATCCTCCTTTGAAGCTGTCTGTCAGGTATTCGGCCACAGAAATGGGAAGTCGGACTGGCAAACAAATGCCACTGAAAATTACGATCTCAAGATGAAAAGCACCTGTACGTCAGTCTCGGGGGACCCAAGCCCGCCTATGCTCTCATGTTAGCCTTCTGCCTCGAGCCGAGAGGCAGCAAGTTTGTTTCTTTAAGCTATCAAATTCATAGTCAACTGTTGATGCAGCCTCATGAAACTACTACACTATGTAAAAGATGCCAAGTCACATTAGACAAATGCTACAAAATATTAAACAATTTTTACTTCTTTTGAAATAAACTATAAAATAAGTGTGCGTATGGGTAAAGGTATATGCATTCCCTTTTAACTGTTCTGCGGCAGAGGGTCCAAACACAGGAACTGATTGATGGCTAAGAAGTGTCACATGAGGCTTTTACAAATATACTCACTTCTAGATGTTTGCATTGTCCATAAAGGGAGAGACCACTGCAGAAAAGACTGAGTCCCAGGTTCCCCAAGTCCCCACCACCCACCATCTCTTTAATACTTACTGATGCCTTTCTCTTTGGGAGCAAGCTTCTCCAGGTCTTTTAGTTGGAATACATCTTTCTAGTTAAAAGGGTTTAAAAAGGTGAAAAACACATAATTACTTTCTACTGTTTATTTATATTTACCATAACCGTGTTCATAAAACATAGCATCAAAAAGCTATGTCTACAAATGAATAATGTATTAGAATTGAGTATTTTAGAACTAGAAGAAATGCTGTATCTCATTCAATGTCATCCAAAGAACTTAAGATGGACATACTTCCAAATGAGCACAGCTGTCTATTCATGACTGGACAACAACAACAAAAGCCATCTTCTCATCGAAGCAGGAAAACTAACTCCGGAAGGTGATGGGCTGCTCTGACACTCTGATGTTAAGAAAACCAAAAGAGGACTGGAGAGATGGCTCTGGTTAAAAGCAATAGTTCTCTTACAGAGGCTCCTAATTCAGTTCCCAATACCCCCCTGGTGGTTCAGGGGATCTGGTGCCCCCTTCTGGCCTTTGTGGGCACCAGGCACACATATCGTACACATACATACATGCAGGCCAACATTCATGCACATAAAATTTTTTAAATAACATCTAAAAGAAAGAGAAGGGAGGGGAGGGGAGGGGAGGGGAGGGGAGGGGAGGGGAGGGGAGGGAAGGGAAAAGACAAACAAAACACAAACCCCAGGCTCAATAATGGGAGGATTGCTTTGAACCAGAATTTTGAGGCCAGCCTGGGCAATATAAAAAGGTCATATCTTAAAAAGGAAGGAAGGAAGGGATGGAGGGAAGTGAGAAGGAGGGAGGGAGGGAGAGAGGAAATGAGGAGGGAGAGAGACCAAAGAAGAAAGAAAGAGGGAAAGTGCTCTACTCGGTCTGTCTCCTGCTCCACAGGTTTACCAGCTGGAAATAATGTTACAGACATTGTCAACGTTGGTTCTCATTTAAGATTTTATGAAGCAGTTAACTCCACGTGATGGAAAACGGTCCAGCTCATGCTGAGTCTCAACCACTCATCCACACGTCCCCACACTAACACACGCTGAACCAAACATTTCAGGAAAATACAGAGTATTTAATGGCGGTCAGGGGACACTCTTTGCTGACTGTTCCTTTCTTCTGAAGTGGTGAGAAGCCCTAGGACAGTGAAAGTGAAACTGTCTGGGAAGACTAAGCAGTCAGTAATTAAAAGAAGCACTGTGACTGTTCAACTGGATGGAAACTAAGCCCCAAACCTCTGCTTATCCAAATGGACATTTTACAAAACCAAGAAGACAGATACTGCCTAAAAGAAAATAGCTGCAAAAATATCTACCTGACAAAGAGCCCTGGAACCTAGAATATGCATTGTGTGTCCAAAACACAAAGAACTGTTGAATGGATAAAGGAGCAAGATGACGAATGCATTTGTGGGCAGTATGGCACCCGGTGCTTAGCCAGCAGTCATGAATGGGGGCAGCATGGCACCCGGAGCTTAGCCAGCAGTCATGAATGGGGGCGGCATGGCACCCGGTGCTTAGCCCGCAGTCTTTATCAGCAGGTACACAGTTCTTAGTAAGTTTTCTAATTAGTTCAGAAGGTGAGACACATTCGCCAGAGGTCACTGAGAAAACAGACCATAAAACACAACCTTACCATTAACATATATAATCATACAGCAATATTCTTTCAGATTTTGCATTTTCTACTTAACACCTCATAGTGAACATTTAGCCATGATACCGTGATGCCAAATTCTATAACTGATGGTGTAGAATATTTGTCTTAGAAGTGTTTGTGTGTTGGAATTTTACTTATCAACAATGGAATTAGAATCCAAATTCCAGAAACTGAATTTCAGAATCATGCTTTTCAACCTTGGACCATAATACTGATTTGTTCTGAATTGTTGAAGGGCTAATGTCTAATATTTACTAACATTTGACATCAGTCTGGATCCCAGATATATGGTGTCTCATTCAGGAGAAAACAGATGAAATGCTTTCCATTACATTTCCAAAGTTCACTGTTACACTTTTAATTCCATCCCAAAAGCTGACAGATGAAGCAAGTGTGCAGCAACATACGGTATCATGTGACAAACAGGAACACATGAACTGAGCAAACCAACTAACAGAATTACTTATTATCTCCACAGAAAAAATTCATTGTGGAACACCTTTGAGCAGCTAGTCATTAGTGTTAGTCTTTAGTGTCAAAGTGCCATTGAAGTTGAACATTTTGAAATGAGAAATAGCCAACTTTGGTATTTGAGAAGATCAATACTAAACAGATAAAATCACCCACTGACTACTTTCTTGAGTTTCCACTGCCTGGAAGAAATTAAGTCTGTTCTTGCTTTAAGGCCACAGTAAAAAAATTTCAACACCGCCAAAGAAAAAAACTGAACCAGACTCCATCTTCTCAATGACACTCTTGCACTGGCTTTAAAAACATAAAGGATAGACTACTTTTTTAAGTCCTCAAGAGTTTAAGAGTACTGAGAATCTGCATTATCAAAACACAAAGGACGTTTATCAGCATACTATCTGAGCGTACCATCTTCCCCTGTCTGCACAGGATGGAAACAGCCCCTGGAATAAAGGCCGTAAGAAGGTACGAGGGTAAAAAGCCTGTTTGGACTTGTTTCTTGTTGTTTCTTTTTGTTTTTGTCAAGACAGGTTTCTCTGTAGCTTTGGAGCCTATCCTGGAACTCGCTCTGTAGACCAGGCTGGCATTGAACTCACAGAGATCTGCCTGCCTCTGCCTCCGGAGTGCTGGGATTAAAGGTGTGTGCCACCACCGCCAGCTGGACTTCTTTACGAAAGAAAGGTCCACGTACAGGAACATGGTAAAGAAAGTAGGGCCTAGAGCCTGGTTTTGAACTCTGCCTGCCACTCAGTGAAGCTGAAACTTTATTTTCTCTTAGTGACTGGCACAGGCCTCTGCAATAAGTTAGGGAGTCCTGGGTATCATCATAATGTATAGATAGACTGTAAACACAAAGCAGAAGGATTTCGGTGCTCCCTGTGAAACTAGGGGGTCCTTTTTGGCTTAACCCCTGGTAATATCCACTCTTGTTTTCTGAGACCTTGGAGGCTTCAGACTCTTTGCCTCAGGAGTCCTCAGCTGGAAAGCAAAGCTGAGGACCACAGGCCTTACCCCCAGGACTGTCCACTGGTGAAATCAGAAAACCTATACCAAATGCCTGGGGATGGGCAGCACTCAGTAAACTAAGTTATTTCAGAAAAAGAGGTCATAATCAAATATACAACTCAGAAAGAGAATTCCAATATCAGTCTATAGGACAGTCTGGATAAAAGACCATGAATAAGGATATGGCTCTTTCCTATTCCAAAGCTCAGAAGAGCCAAAAGCATTGGAGAATTTTATTTGGCCCTTAAGACCATGGCAGTATGGGTCCCTAACAAAGAGACCATTAACACTGAATTATGTCACAGAAAAATACACAACATAGTGTGAAAATACACTTAACGTAAAAATTATACAAAGTACTAACAACATTAGGGGAATAACTTACTGTCTCAAAAAACAGTTCCATCATACGGGTTCTCTTCTCTTCCACACTCAGTCCTTTTTTCTTTGACTAAAGCATAAAACAAAAAAACACATCAAAAGCTGCGGTTTTAAAACCAGCATTTTATAACAATTGGGCATTAAACATTATCTTAACAGTTTTGTGATTTTGTCTAATATCGACAGGTTGGTCCCTCAAGGCTGGCCCAACGACTCACTTCAACAGCTACATACCAACCCTCTAAGTAGGGTTGGTCAATTTCCCTACACAAACAGTAACAGCAGTAACCTTTTATGGGAATTTTGTTTTGTTTTGAGACAGGGTTTCTCTGTGTATCCCTGGCTGCCCTCAAGTAGACCAGGCTGGCCTTGAACTCAGCAAGCCACCTGCTCTGTCTCCCAGTGCTGGGATTAAAGGTGTATTTCAGCTGGGCGGTGGTGGCACACACCTTTAATCCCAGCACTCCGGGAGGCAGAACCAGGTGGATCTCAATGAGTTAGAGGCCAGCTTGGTCTACAGAGTGAGATCCAGGACAGGCTCCAAAGCTACACAGAGAAACCCTGTTTCAAAAAACAATAAACAAACAAATAAATAAGAAATAAAGGTGTATGTCACTACACCCTTTGCAGAAATTTAGTATTTATAAAATGAACCAATGAGAAGCCACTGTATCAACTATCAAAAGGCTTACGTTTTGAAAGAAAACAGACAGCCACTTATAACCAGTGAACAGCTACATGCACAAACACCCAGGACGAACTGATCAGTCCCACCCAGGAAGGGAGACGTGCTAATCTAGACGGCTAGAGATGAAAAGGATCTGGTCACACTGGGAGGTGGGGAGAGGCGTCTTGTGCAGATCCATGCACAGGCTGTGTTAGGGACACAAGTCAAGCACTGAGACAGTTACTGTTTGGACTGTGAGGAGGGAGAAAAGGAAGATACAGTTCAGAAAGTCGTCTGGGGTCAGATTACCGAAGCTAACCGGGAGGAGGGTGGATCCTCCCATACAATGAACAAGGGCTGAGGAACTTCTAAAGCTAGGAGGACAAGGTCAGCGTTAGACTGGAGTGTAAGAATGGCAGGTGGCAGGGGCTTGCGAAAGCTGAACACTTAAAAACCAGAGGACAGGGTTCAAGTCCCAGCACTCACGTGGTGGCTCTGTCTGTAATTCCGGTCCCAGGACATCTGTCCCTCCCTTCCGGCCTCCCTGGGCCCTAGGCATTCACATGGTGTACAGACGTACACACAGGCAAAACACCCATATACATAAGTTTTTTATTTTATTATTTATTTGTTTATTTGTTTATTTATTTATTTATTTATTTTTGGTTTTTCGAGGCAGGGTTTCTCTGTGTAGCTTTGTGCCTTTCCTGGAACTCACTCTGTAGCCCAGTTCCAGGCTGGCCTTGAACTCACAGAGATCTGCCTGGCTCTGCCTCCTGAGTGCTGGGACTTAAGGCGTGTGCCACCACCGCCCGGCATTTCTTTAACATTTTAATTGGAAAAAAAAAATAAAGAATGGTGGTAGCAGCGTGTAGGCTCAAGTAAGAAAAAAACACCCATCCAAATAGAAAATGGAAGCCCGTAATACCCGTAAATCTTCATCTAATTTGAAAATAAGGCAAGCAGTATGTAACTGAGATATAACTCTTATTACATATTATGTATAGTACATATCAACTTCCATTCAAACTAAACAAAGAGAGGAGCCAAACTTCTTTAACGCAAAAATTGCAAGAAAAATAAAAACGGTGTGAGAAACATCACTTGTCTGGGATTTGGGATTTATTTATTATTTATTTTGGGGGGAGGGGATGCTATGGACCACGTGTAGAGGTCAGAGGAAAGCCTTCCAAAGTTGGCTTTCTCCTCCTTCTGTGTGGTTCCAAGGATGGAACTCGGTAGGTAGTCAGGCTTAGCAACAAGCAAGGTACCCACTGAGCATCTCACTGGCCCGAAAATGGAAGTGTTCTGCATCCTTCTCAAAAGCTGCACAGGATCATGTTGTTTCCTTGGTAAACACGAACAAGTGTCTATTCACAACCAATAGAGAACAGGCGACAGATCAAAGTAATGACATCACCAAAGTCCAACTTGATGAACCCATGAGTTTTGTTGGGTTTGGGGGACTGTGGGAGACCAGCTCCAACCTGCTCCCACCTTTCAAAGGGCTCTTGGGTGGAGGAGAGAGGAATGAGGAAATACTAGATAGAAAGACCTAGACAATGAGGAGAAAGACAGAAACACAGGATAGTTTCTGGAGGACCTAGGTCAATACCCAACAGCCTTGTCCTTTATTCAAAGGGGCTTTTTATAATATGCCAAGGGGAGAGGCAAAAGACCTCCCCTTTGCTAGATCAAAGCACAATGTACATCCAAGTGTAGACCCTTTCAAACACCTGGTAACCACGCCCATGGTCAAATCATCCCATTATGCAGCCCTGCTGGGTAAAGCAAGCTTAGATTTTCTGACCCTGAGTAAGGTCTCACTAGGAAGCCTCTGTGGGTCCCCACAGTTGGGGTTACTTACTGGAATATATAAGGACTTACGGGAGCAGAAATGACTCAGACAGCTGCACCACCATAGCCCACCCTAGCATGTGTGACAGCCCATAAAGCTGGAAACCTGGAGCACAGCAGATACCCTGCGGAACCCCAACAGGTTTCAGAGCGTCTTAGTGTGAGCCTCTTCCAGGCAGCTAAGCTGGCCTTCTTTCTTCTAGGTTACTACACCATCCCTGCTCTCTTCTGGCTGCTGGGCTTGTCTGAGTTACTCTCTGCTGTCTTCACAGCTTATATACTCTATGGGAGTGCCCCGCCTAGGTCAATTTCAGGGACTTCCGGAAGCTATTTTGAGTTGTTTACTTCCTGTCTTAATTTAATGAGCCTTCCTGCAGGATTGAGTGTTTCACCTCCCCTTAGATCAGTGGTTCTCAACCTTCCTAATGCTGTGACCCTTTAACACAGTTCCTCATGTTGTGGTGACCCCCCAACATAAAATTTTTTCATTGTTACTTCATAACTGTAATTTTGCTACTGTTATGAATTGTAATGTAAATATATGAAATGCGACCCCTGTGAAAGGGTCATTTGACCCCCAAAGGGTTGTGACCCACAGGTTGAGAAATGCTGCTGCCTTAGACCATACTGTTGATTCACCTCCATGTGAATACCCTGTCCCCAAATCTCCTGTTTTACCTCCCTTTCCACATCCGATGTCTTAAAGAGTTTCTCCAAGATGGAAAGTTTCAACTTTGGAGGAAATTACTACACAACGGATCATAGGAAAATAAAGTGCTTGTTAAGGAATAGTAAGATAAAGACCGATTCTGTCCAACCAAAACCCTGTCAGAAAGCATCCCTCTCCAACACTTGAGAAAAGAATCTTGGAATGCCATTCTGTATTTCTTCTGGTAAAATTAGAAACTCACTCATTTCCACAGCAACAAGATTATGTAGTGTTTCTTGATGTGCATGTTTGTATAAGTAAGCAGCCTCCAAGTTCACATTTTTCCCCTCTGTCCCTCTGGAACACAGCACTCCCCAGGGACCCACTATTGAGCCCTTCCTCTCCTCAAATCTCTTCTTTGATCTTATCTTCTTTAATTTTAATTAATGCTGTGAGGAGACCACAGATCTTTATGTCTGGCCCTGAATACGCTCCTAAACTTCCATCTCATGTATCTACCTGCCTGCTGGACAGACTTCAAACTCAAGTGGTCCAAACGGAATCCTTCTCCTACACACTCCAAACCTGCTATTGTACACTTAAGAGTCTCAGAAACACTTTTGACCTATGCCAAAGGCCTGGCAGGCATCATCCTAAGTGCCTTCATCTCTTTACCAACTACCAAGTTCTGTCAAAATTGTTCTTAAATATTCTCTAATGCAGTGGTTCACAACCTTCCTAACACCGTGACCTTTAATACAGTCCCTCATGTTGTGGTGATCTCCAATCATAAAATTATTTTGCTTGCTACTTTATAGTTCTGCTACTGTTATGACTCATAATGTAAAAATCTTTGTTTTCCAGTGGTCTTAGGCAACCCCTGTGAAAGGTCATTCGACCCCCCCCCATGGGTCATGACCCACAGGTTGAGAACCATTGCTCCATTATATCCTGCCTGGTCCACCCTATCACCTCTGCCTGGATTCAAGCCTTCACTGGCTATCTCCTGCAACCTGTTTTCAACTGCCTAAACACACTTTTGTCTCATCCTCTAAATTCAGCTTTCACACCATGGAAGAAACAAATCTGACTATGCAGCTCCTTGTTTAAAACCTTTTGATGGTCCCAACTTTCATAATTACCCAAGTACCCTAACAGGATATAGAAGGCCCCCTATCACCTGACCCCAGCCTACTACTTTGAGCAGCTCCCCACCCCACCCCAAATTTACCATAACAAGATGAAACACTGTGCAATTTGGATTGTAATAACAAAATTATTTCCAGAATTCTCTACTGGAAGCATTCTCTCGCCTTGTAAAAAAAATGTTCCTCTACCTAAAACATCTCTCCTCTGGCGCACTCAACACTCCAAAAGGTCGCCCAAAGCCTAGTTTGAGCATTCTCTCCAGAAAGACTTCCCTCTGCTGCACTCACAGGCTGAGCCTCGGTTCCCACGGCACATTTCCATCACATCATCTACTGCACCGAAGAGAGTTGATTTCTCTCCGCAGACTGAGAAAATTCAGAGTATCTACTGCCCTTTGCCCTCTCTGAGTTTAGCGAACTGGGTAAGTTAGACCAGCAGACATATAGGCCAGCCCTGAACATCAAGACCACAATCAGTGAAAGTGCCAACTCTACAACTCCAAGCTGCTCAAGCTCCAAAGCCCACAACACTTGTAACACACAACTTGGGGTGACTTAAGCAGCGGGAAAGCCGGCGGTCATCACCTTGCTAGCAGAGAGAAAGCAGAGCACTCTGCCGTGTAAACAAGCTCTGGAGCTGTAGAACTGCTGTTAAATTTATGGTGCGGAGCTAGAATCCAGGGGTGTCTTAGAATCCCCTCCACACTGCTCTCTTGCAGTGTCTGAGCCAACCATGAAGTTCACAGCCAGCTAACCTTCCCATGCCAGCGGGCATCAAACTACCATACATACACTCATCTTAGGGACTTTAAAAAGGGTAGAGCCGAGTTCCCCTGTATGGACTGAACTGCAGTGTTGACAATGTGCCTGGGCATGTTCGCTTAAAAAATATTCTCCGTTGCTTTGACTTGCTTTTCTCACTAGACTTCCAAGGACGGCAGGCAGGGGCTCTGTGGGAGAGGTGGGAATCTCTTTAGGGTGTTGTACCCTTGCAAGGCTCTAGGGACTTGGACCTAACTAGGACAGCGAGAGAATGAAGAAAAGATAGACAGAAGGACGCTCAAACAGAAAGCTGGGATTGGGTGCTCCGGACTCTTGGAGGGAGAAACTGTAGCACTCCAGAAGCCCAGTGTGTTCACTGTCGAGTTGAAGAGAGAGGGAGGTGGCTTTATGTAATAACGTGGGTTATTACATATAGATAAACAAGGAGACAGGGCTATTATATACATCTGAACAAGCAGGCAGGCTTAGCTAATCTTGGTAACAAAGAACAGCCTCCATAGGCTGGCAGTCTTCAGGCCATAAACACCCAGAAGAGACTAAAGCCACAGCTGTACATTTTCCACACACTGTCAAAACTCGCACTGGATCTCCCTGGAAAGACTTTGCCATCCGTCTACACCTGAGGCTATGGTGTCTTTGGTGTGGCCACGCACATCAACAACACACATCCACTCAGGATGTCATTCATTCAAGGCTCCATCAGCTTCCTTCATTAGGGCTTTATCATGCGGCTAAATCAGAAGGAAACAGATCCTAAATTTGGGGGCAAACCTCCTAATATTTTGGTTTATAAACAGTACCTGTAAAGTCCTTTGCAATTCCTGGAAGCAAACAACAAGGAGAATCTCTAACGGCACGTCCTGGGGAACCCAGTTCAGGAAAGCTCTTACAACTAAACAACTGTAAAAGCCATTCCAGGAAGGCAGATGAACTGTGCCATACGTTTATATTACTTTCAGGCTGATTTATTCCTCTCTCTTTTATAACAGTTATTACTGATCACATTTGGAAACCACCAAGGGCGGATTTAAAATACCTAAGGTAAAAAGGGCATCTGACTGACACTAGAGACTTCCTCAACAAGAAAAATAACAATGACTCATTAGTTAAAACT